>NC_058412.1:104205000-104378045 GCF_002201575.2 Neomonachus schauinslandi
TTTTTTTTTTTTTTTTTTTTTAGAGAGAGAGAGAGAGTGCATGGGAAGAGGGGGTAGGGGCAGAGGGAGAGGGAGAGAGAGAATCTTAAGCAGGCTCCACACTCAGCATGGAGCCTGACACAGGGCTTGATCTCATGACCCTGAGATCATGAACTGAGCCAAAATCAAGAGTTGGATGCTTAACTGAACGAACCACCCAGGCACCCCTGATATTTCTTGGAATTTAACTGTAATAATAGCATAAGTTCTGGTTTGTAGATAGGCTCCGTTACAGACAAATTGATTGATTATGCCAGGAGCCCAGAAGATTTCCAGGGTGGGACATGTTTAAACTAAATCCTGAGTGTGTCAGGTGATGTGAATCCAGGCTTCAAACCCACATGAGGGTAGCTTGTGATCATGAATTCTCAGGGAGAATTTTTCCTCCTCTATTCAACATCAAGTTTTAAACCAACCATTTTCTTGCAATTCTTTGAGATGATGGGTTCATTTTTTTATTCATGCATGCTGTGAGGTAGTGTGGTCCTCTGCAATCCCAGGTTTATGGAGTGGGTCCCTTATTAGACTCCTCATTTTGACTTCATTTCCTGTTCTTCCACTACCCACACATCATGGAAAAAAAAACTCTAAGCTCAATGTCAACTTGACAGATAATTTCAAGGTGAAAAACAGCTTTACTGCTGTTGGCCTCTCTGGGTACCTGCTTTTACTTAGACTTCGTGCTTTGACCATTCCTTAATTTCTTTCCCATTCACTGATGCATTTAAACATATTTTAAAAGTTATACAGAGTTTTTATTTGTTTTTATTGGAAACTCAGGTCTCTCCAGTTTGCTTTTTTGATGTTTTCATAGCTTAGATCATCAGCGACAGATGTTGATTTTTATACAGCTGAGGGAAACAGGTGAATTTAGGATTGCTTCAGAATCACTGTAATTTTACTAAAAACCAATCAAGTTTGAAGGGCTCATTAACAGAAATGCCATGATATCTAGGACTCATAATGGCTTCTTTTAGCCTGAATTGGATTTTTTTAAAACCAGAAATAGAAAGAAAGAGGGTTCTTGGAAGAAGTGGATCCAGATGAACGGTTAGAGAAAAGCTTAAATTTCAAACAATCTCCCATTTAAAACTAATTTTTAGCAGTAAGAGAGTCTTTTACATTAAAATGCAGAATATTTGTGATCACCCAGATAATATATACATTATTTCCAGAAACACATGCAAACATACAATACAGATAGCTAGAAAGCATCCCTTGACCACCTCCCCAATCCCAGCCTCCTCCCTCAACTTAACCACTGTTTAAAAGTTCAATGTGTATAAGTCAAGAACTTTCTATTTATTCTTATTCATATTCATACCTCTGCACATACACAGACATCAAGTTTGTTTTGCATTTTAGAAAAATATATAGGCGATCTGGTATTCTGCATGTCTGAACATGGTTTTGAGTTCTCTCTTGCTTAATAGATATATCAATCCTCCATTAAATCCTTTCCTAATTTTGAAGAGCTGACTTCCCTTTTTTCAAACCTCCAGAATTTCTGTAGAGAATCCTGATCCCATTCTGACTTTTAATTTATGACTGATAGTTTCCTTTCTGGATATATTTAAGCATTTCTCTTTGTTCTTGGTGTTCCAAAATTTCCCAGTGTTGGGCCTTACTGAGGACCTTTTCTTTCTTGTTTTTGGGCAATCACTTAGCTCTTCAGTCTGGTAACTAATGTTCTTCAGTTGTGAAAATGTCTCTTATCCGATCTCTTTCATAATCTGCTTTCCTCAGTTTTCTCTTTCTGGTGCCCCTCTTATTTGGGGGCCTGTCTGGGCACTTTGCTTCTCCCTTCTTTTTCTGCAAAATCAGTTATCTTCCTTCCATTTGCCTTCTACATTCTAATTATATATTGATCTCCTATATAGTATTATCACCTGTTTTGTATTCTTGGACTTTTTTTTCCCCTTAACTATCATCTTAGGAGAAACCATTTAAATACCACTTCAAGGAATCTGTCCAGTGGAAATGCACAAGACTCCTCAAGAGTATCAACACATAGGTTATATAAATACGTGTTACCTGTTTTATAGTTTCTGTTGTTTTCTATGATACATAATTATATTATTATACATAATTATATGTGTATATATATTAACTATATATGAGAGAGAGTGGGAGAAATGGTATTGTTGCGCTATAGAGGAAAATTTGTTGACTTTTAAAATTTAAATTGCATTTGGTGCATAATGAAATTCTGTTTTTTTACTCTATAAGTTTTTAATTGTCTTGTAATCAGCAGATAATTTTTAATCTTCAAGCCCGTATAGGTCTTATTTCTTTTTTGTATGTGTTGCATTGCAATTCACTGATACAGAATATGACTGGGGGAAGAGAGGAGCAGGGAGTGAGGTTGGGGGAACAAAATAAGGAAGCTGGAGACTAGATTTCTGGCCTGGTCCTACCACTATCTGTAAGTGGACTTCTCTTGGCACCTTTTCACATCTGCTAAATGAAGGCATCAGTCCAGCTTATTTCAAAACCCTTTGCGTTTCTTACTGTCTATGTAATTTTCTAGAATTCTCCACCTTGGGTTTCTCAGGCTTAGCAGTAGCTTTTCCCCCATCTTTGGATGGTGATAAATTTAATGTGCCCATGCTCATCAACACATTTTTGTGTGAATAATGGAAAGAGCAGAGCATGGCACTAGAGTCTGAACACAAGATGTTGTCACAAGTCCAGTGGAAAAGTCCTCTGTTAAGTCAGAAAGGATAAATCTGGGGAAATGCCATTCCTGGACACTGGAGGTAATGAAAGCGAAGCCCTCAAGTTTATGTAATCCATTTTTTCAATTAATATGCTTCCCTCCCCCTTTGATGGTGCATAAATTGATAGCAGCTGAAAAGGAATCAAGGCAGGAACACAAAGGAAAGTAGAGTGGAACAATGTGCTAGAGCAGAAATTACATTTACCGGACATCCGCACAACAGGCAAGGGAAGCATGTGACCTGAAATCAAAGGGGACTGGGTTTATAGAATAATGGACATTTTACCTGGATAGCTAGTGTAGAGATAGCTGTGTGGCAAGACACGGTGAGGTGTGCTCGCTTTGGAATCTGTTTGCTGCTGACGTGGTAGAAGGATGTGCGTAATAATATTTGCATGTGCTTTGAAAAAAATCAGTGGATTAACACATTTGATAGGTAATGTGCATGGTGCAAAATTCAAAGAGGACAAGAAGCTATTACTCAGGGGTACTCATCCCTTCCCAGTATTGTATCATAATACAATTTTACTGGTAATAAGCTATTGTGTACCAACACAGACTTCTTTAGATTAGAGATATGTACCAAAACAATGAGTAAATCTGGCTTTTAATATGTCTACATACTTAATATTTATGTATTATATATTTTATATATATATATGTATATGCACACCAAACATATATATATATGCATGCCTGTATGTATCATGTAAAGACGGGGATGGAGTGCTACTTTCAAATACATTGCCCTCCAATTTCAAGAGATAAAAGATTTGATTTGATCTGATTTTTTTTTAGGGGTGGGTAGGGCAGAGGGAGAGGGAGAATCCTAAGCAGGCTCCATGCTCAACATGGAGCCCAACGCGGGGCTCAATCTCACAACCCTGAGATCATGACCTGAGCCAAAATCAAGAGTCAGGCGATTAACCTACTGGGAATTAGGGAATTAACCCCCTAAAGCGATAAGAGATTTTAAAAAAGAACACCTATTGTCTATTCTACTTTGATAAGCGAGTGAGCACTATAATTCCAAGATGAGAGATCTGGGTGATGAAATCATTCTCAATCTGCAGTCTCTAGGTTTTCCAATTAAAATAGCTTTAATCTTTTTTTTTTTATTATTTGTGAGAGAGAGAATGAGAGACAGAGAGCATGAGAGGGAGGAGGGTCAGAGGGAGAAGCAGACTCCCTGCTGAGCAGGGAGCCTGATGTGGGACTCGATCCCGGGACTCCAGGATCATGACCTGAGCCGAAGGCAGTCGCTTAACCAACTGAGCCACCCAGGCGCCCAAAATAGCTTTAATCTTTAGACAGAATATTCCTAGAGGCCAGAATCCTGGTGAAAACGATGACAAGTGCAGTGCAGCTGACGGCCCCCTGGATATCTTCACTTGACTTCTTGGGAATCTCGTAAAGTCTCATATAATAGCTGTTTTCACGTTTTAGTTTGCAGGCAGGACTTACATACAGAGGGATTGTAGAAATATAAATGATTGTGGTAAAACTCTGACCAAAACACCGAACAATATATTTAGGCACAAGGTTTAAAGAAAAAGAAACAGCAATTTCAAAATCCCCCAGCTGAGCCCAATTCTGGCAGTCACATCGGGATGGAGAGAAGACTCGCCGGTCACGCAGAAAGTGTTGCTAACTCGGGGCCCTTGCAGGGGCACACGTTCACTTAGGAATACATCTATAGGCTAAATCTACTGAAATATCACCAAAAGAGTGACTGTCAAGAGTCAGTCTAATTAATTTGTCTGTTAGGAAGATCTTATTTTAGAGCCGATCTTAATAGAAAGACATTCTGAGCAGTTACAGATGGAATACCCATTTCAAAAAGACACAAATTTCTGGTTCTAGCTCAGCAGGATTGAACATAATTTTCAGCCACGAAATAGCAAACACTTCTTCTCAACATGTGAATTTAAAGGCTTTGACTAAAAATCTTGCCGAAGCTTTTGACAAGAGTTCCATGTGGTAGAGAAGACTCTAAGAGAAAACAGAAAGAGGCTGGCTCCACCTAGGCCAGTGTGACTCTTGTTCCCCTGTGACTCAACCTTCATGAAACTGTTTGTTATTCACCTCACTACAAACATCTCTCTGCCACAGCAGGTGTTGGGTCGGGAGGGGACACGGTGTCCAGGAAACCTGCAATCAGATTAGCAAACTCCCAGGAGACCTATTCCTTTTCAATGGACTTGGAGGGTCCAGCAGTGCCCACCACAGCCCCTGAGCTGTCTGCCCATGAAACGGTAGTCATTTGAGTCACAGCGGAAACACGTCCCCAAACCACTTTCCCTGGAGGTGCAGGAGCCACACTTCTAATGGCAGAAAGGAAAGCTGTCCAAGCTTTTCCAACCATTAAAGAAAAGACAATTTCCTTAGACTTGCTTCCAAATTCCACTCCCTATAGAACTGGTTTTAAAAGCTTCTTGCACGAATCAGTCTCTTTGGGTAAAGTTCAGCTTTTCAAAGATGTCCTTCTGATTTTTAGCTCCTCAAAATGGTGGCTAAGTCTATTTCAGAACTCAGACTGCCTTCAAAGCAGGAGAAGAGGATTCAGCAGGCTCAGACTTAAAAGGCTTCCTCCTATATCCTCATAGGTCTCTGCTGTAAAGGGGCTGGTCTAGATTTCTCCAGACTAATGGCTGCTGGCCCTCTGGGGTGATTGATTGGTTGTCGCCGCTTGAGTCCATGGTCTGAGCCAACTGGCCTGAGGGAGCATCTTTGTCTTGTTCTTAGGCTTCCGCCAGCCCCCTCAGTAGCACCACTTTTTGTCACCAGGGCACACAGGACCTTTCCTATTCCCTCTAAGATGCACATGATATGGGAACCTTCCAGAATTTCACCCGGAGAAGAGAAGCGACAGAGATACAGACAAACCTCACCTGCTGCTCTATTCTCTTGCCCTACTTCTTCCCGCAGTTCTCAGGGTTGGAAGGGGCACACTTTCCTCCTTCTCTGTGGCACACCTAGAAGTCCTGTCATCGCTGGGTGTATGGTAAGACTCCAGCCCCTTAGGCTGTCTGTGTTCAAAGAAGCTAAAGGAATTTGGAAAAATCCCTTCCCCTCTTGAAATCTCTTGTTTTTCAAGATTTCTGCCCTGCTAATGAGAACCTTCTCCCTCAGGGAGCCCAGTCCTTCCTTTTCCTGGAGCTATGATTCAGGAAGGATAGGGAGGGAAGGAGGATGCTTAAAGAGAAAAGAAAATATATCAGTTTATTATGTGCAAAGTAGTTTCATTGCTACACAAGGCAGAGTAAATTCTAATTACCGGGCGGTAAATGTGGAAGTCTCTTGATCTACATATACTTTGTGTAGCCACCATTGCAGGCTTTGTGCCCTTGTGGATTAGCTCTGGGGATCACGAAGCAAGCTCTATCAGTATTATTATTAATGTACTAAATAGCAAGAGAAAACGACCCAACATTTAACCGGTGTCTAGGGAAACCCTTTATTGTTCTTGATCGTTCTTGATAGCTTGTGCCACATGCTCATTAAGATCTTGTTCTTCCACTGAAGAACTCTGATTCATCACAGAAAAACACAACCCTGACAACAGTAAACTGGGTGAAGTCCCTTTTTCCCTATTCTTGCCTGGCAATCATTTTATTTAGTCATCTCAAGGTAAACTAGACTGGACCCTAAGTTAGAAGTACTGATTAAGCTCTTCTCAAATGGATGTTCCCTTATTCCCTACATTACCCATGACTATTCCAGATTTCTGCTTCCCTTCGAGTCTGGACTTCTGGAAGAGTGTTAGATAAGCAGTCCCTCATTCCTTGCTTCCTGTTTCTCCTACACTTATCCGGTCCCCACTCCCACCTTCCTACCGACCCATCACTAATACCAAAGGCACCAGGGCCTCCTGGTTATGAAAGTCAAAGGATGCCTTTTCTGTACCACTCAGTCGCTGTAGTCACTGTGCATCATTTTGTTCCTTTTGGCTTCTCTGACAGTCTTGGTCTTTCTCCTATCTCACGGGTTGTACCTCTTCTGTCTCTTTCAGGCTCTATCTCTTCTATCAGACCTCTTAAAATAAAGAGTTATCTGGATCTCAGTCTTGGGATCCCTTCTCTTTTCCCTCTCTTGCCAAGGATTTTAGCCATTCTATACTCAAATTTGTTCTATATTCATGATTCTCAGATTTTTGTGGATGTAAGTTATACCCAGAGAAAGGGTGAAAACTTTCAATCACTTAATCTTTGCTGCTTGAATTTCTTCTATAATCACCTTCGTAAGAGTTTCATACAGTGTTATGGTGATATAAGAAATCCTAAAGGAACAGGGTTTTCAAGAAAAAGCAAGATGCATTGTGGTGTCCATTTGATGTGTCTACCTGGAGCAAGAAACTGAGTCCCTATTTGCTCTGTAATCTTAGACAGGTATTTTTACTTCCTGGGCTCCAGATTTTAGAGACCACAAGCATGACTTAATTGTAGTGTTAATCAATGATTAAATGTGAATTCTGCCAAATGGCATTTCATTTTCAAAATATGAGCACCCCCTTATTTGTCTGGAAGTGTTATAAAAGGGCAGCAGTGGAGGGGTGCCTGGGTGGCTCAGTCGGTTAAGCATCTGACTTCGGCTCAGGTCGTGATCTTGGGGTCCTGGGATGGAGCCCTCTGTCAGGCTCCGCGCCGAGCATGGAGTCTGTTTGTCCCTCTCCCTCTGCCCCACCCCTTCGCTCGTGCCCCCTCTCTCTTGATCCCACTCTAGCCCTCAAAAAAATAAATATAATCTTAAAAAAAAAAAAAAAAGAGCAACAGTGGGGAGAAATGTTTCCTACAAAATATAAAGCTTAACCTGAAAACCACTATTTACCCCAGAGGTTTTCTATTCTATTGCACTTATTGTCACTTAAAACTTTCAGTAGGAACAAAAGTGTCCCCTTTCAAATGAATGAGGCAAGTAAGTATAAGCTTAGTATTAGCTGCAGGGTAGTATTAGAAGTGGGAGGGATCTTACGTTACTGCTGAGGCAATTTTCAGGTAGAAGACATTACTGGGTGGGTTAGAAAGATGTTGTCAATGCTATGTTTATGTTTCAAGGAAATTTTCTGTTGCCCCCAAAATATTTTATATGCAGGGACTGAGAGTCCATGGGTCAGCAAGGCAGCACTGCCCCTTTCTGGTGAAGGAAACAAAGAAATACAGGCTTTAAAAAGGTAATAAATTACATTTCAGCAGAAAGTTTTGTTTTGTTTGTAATGGATGGGTAATAATGTTTGCGGCTATGGTAAGCAGCAATAGGAACCCTGCATACATCTGTGAGCTGAGTTCTGGGTATTTGTTACCTTTGTTTTTAATATAATTTGTTTAATTTTAAGTGTATGTAATTTACATTTTTATAATGGCCTCATTTAACAACTGGCTCACAAAATCCCTGAAAATTTTGAAAATTAACTTCTTGCGAGCTAGTCTGACCAACTCCAAGTCACCACTGGCTTGTCTTCAGAGAATAAAGGAAAATTAATATTAATATTTGCTTGAGCAATATTTAATTACACTTGAGTTCTGAGAGGTGCACACCTAATTTAGGTGTTTTCTGTACTTGTTAATTTTCTAGAACTCTATGTATCTATCAGTAGGTAAATCAAAAGCAGTGATTAGAATCATCATATGCTAGATCAATAGATGATAGTTTTCTATACATTTGTGTGAGCTGAGTGTGAGGTATGTCTCACTTCCTCAGGAAAAAAAAAAAAAGAACCCAGAGAAAAAGATATTTGCTTATTGAATGAATGACATGTTTTATGGATGTAATGGTGTCTCTTCAAAACTCTTATGCTGAAGCCCCAACATAGGTGACTTATTTGGAGATGGGGTCCTTAGGGATATAATTAAGTTAAATGAGGTCATAATGATGGGATCCTAATCTGACAGGACTGGCATCCTTGTAAGAAGAGGAAGAGACACCAGAGCACTCTCTGTGCACAAGGGCAGGTCAATGGCCATTGAAGGTTACAGCAAGAAGGCACTGTCAGCAAGCTGAGGAGAGATGCCTCACAGAAACCAACCCTGCTGGCACCTTGACCTTGGACCTCACACTGCACAATTCTGAGAGGATAAGTTTTCTGTTGTTTAGGCCACCCTGTCTGAGATATTTTGTTACAGCCGCCCAAACTGACTAATACAACAGGCAAATAACGCAATTCCGTAGCAGTTAACATGATACTCATACCTTAGGCTCTGTCACGAGGTCACCAGGAATTTCTTCCTGTCTGCTTCTCTGCTTGATAAACTCCTACTTAATCCTACTGGTCAAGGGTCACCACCTCTGGGAAGCCTTCATTTTTCCTCCCCTGTAAACAGCTCTATTATAATGATGATCTAGTGTTTTTGTCCTAACACAAATCCTTTGAATCCTTTACTTTTTTAAAGTTATTTATTTATTTTAGAAAGAGAGACGAGAGAGAGAGAGAGAGAGAGAGAGAACATGAGGGGAGGGGTAGAGGGAGAGGGAGAATCATCAAGCAGACTCCCTGAGGAGTGCAGAACCTGGTGTGGGACTCCATCTTGGGACCCTGAGATCACAACCTGAGCCAAAATCAAGAGTCAGCTGCTTAAATGACTGAGCCACCCAGGCGCCCCCACCTTTAAATCTCTTAAAGAAAGGTAGATTACGGGGCGCCTGGGTGGCTCAGTTGGTTAAGCAACTGCCTTCGGCTCAGGTCATGATCCTGGAGTCCCTGGATCGAGTCCCGCATCAGGCTCCCTGCTCGGCAGGGAGTCTGCTTCTCCCTCTGACCCTCCCCCCTCTCATGTGCTTGCTCTCTCTCATTCTCTCTCTCTCAAATAAATAAATAAAATCTTTAAAAAAATAAAAGGTAGATTACATGTTAGAAATGAAGATTCAGCGTACCATCTACCTGTGCTGCCTGTATGTTAGCCACTGGCCACATGTGGCTATTTGCCCTTAAATTTAAATAAAATTTAAATATAATTAAAATTCAATTCCTCAGTTGCGTTAGCCACACTTCAAATACTTAATAACCACCTGTGGCTGGCGGCTAATGCATTGAGCTCTCAGACATGGAACGTTTCCATCACTGCAGAAAGTTCTGTAGGACAGAGCTACACTAGACTGTAAACAATTTGAGGTGGGGGGGGCAAGTTTTGCATCTTTTTGCATTGCTTTATTGTCCCAGCATCTAGCCTAGTGCGTGCTATGCAGTAGGCATCCAGTATTAGTTGAATTATTAAAAGAAAAAAATGAACATTATTTACCTAGTTGCAGCTCCTTAAAGCATTCATGGTTCCTAGAGATCACAGAAATAAACACACCTATATAAATGTGTTTTTATGATTGGCAAGTAAAATGCTAAAAATAAGCAATTTTCATTTTTCCTGGCATGAGAACACGAAGATGCATTAAGATGTAATTATAGAATTAATCTCAGGTGTTAATATAGCAATCTATAGTTGTTAATTCAGAAGCACAATATCGATTCTAATTTATTTTTTTCTAGGTCATCTCTGCTTCATTGCTCTTTAAGTGACCCTATGGACTCATTAAATCTTTCAGCATGATATTTATGCAACCCTATTTAATGAGTCCTCCAACACCTTGAATTCTCTGGATCTCATACCTATTATTTCAGTGGCAAACTCCTGAGTTTAATTAATCGTACTCTTTCTGGACACAAAGGAGGTCAGGAAAAGGTTGCTGTGCTTGTAGACAGCCCCTTTGTTGCCACATTTAAAGATCTTCGAAGAGACCCACAATAACCCTTGGGAATCTAAGTATTTAGATGTTCCTACACTAGGAAATTTTCTTTGTTTCTTGCTTAAATGTTTCGTAAGTTACCTCAAGGAAATTCCCTTCACTCAAACTCTAGAGCAAAATTTGGAGAAGCCCCAGGGCGCCTGGGTGGTTCAGTCGGTTAAGCATCCACCTTCTGTGAAATTTCACGTATTTATGTGAAGAGTACTCTTGGGATCAATCTTAGAGGAAAAAAAAAATCACTATTTTCTAGCAAATGCATGATGGCTTTATCTACTATTACTTTTTATTCATTCATTTTGTGTTCAGCCGTAGTCTATCAATGGAAATACATGAGGTAAGCGAGAAACATTTGGGGGAAATATTAAACGTGGCCCAAAATGTACCTTTCATATACTGGTAGAGAAGGACTTTTTGTTCTTTTTCAGATACAAAACAGTGCAATTTTTTTGTTCTGTTTTAGCAATGAAACCTATTTTCCCACGGAACATGAGAAATTGGTTTATTTTTATATTGCCTTTTATATGTGAAAAGCTGAAGGGACCAAACTCACGGTGTGATTAAAGATTTTCTTAATGTCCAGGTATTGTGGGAATACCTATCTCATTGAAAACAATATTTTTGCTACGCAGGAAGCTCAGTTGACCTTCTAAAGGAAAAACAAGTCGAGGACCAGCCATTAGAAGCCTGATGGAGCACAGCAACCAAAATGGGGTACTTAGGTCTCTCTTGCATTTGTTTCGAAAAACAAAACCCAAGTCATGTGTTCTGAGCTTCATTGCCATTTACCAACTTGGAGAGAATTCAATATCCCACCTGTGGTATTAAATGTTTCACAATAACTTTCAAAAACACCAGGAGAGTAACAATAAGTGCATCAAAAACAAACAAGCAAAAATCCAATGATGCTGATAGCTGATGACTTAAAAAATGCCCTGAACATTTATAGACAAATGAAGAAGACATTGTCAAGGTCTTTCTGATGCCTTCCTGGAGAAATCAATATTGCCTGCCCCTCCCCTGCCCCACCTTTCCATGTGGACTTTATCACGGGGTCACCACAGGAACAAGGTCATCACCTTGGGTAGGACAGGGAAGGAATTCATAGCCAGGCTGGGGCTTTGCTCTCAGATGGCATTCTCTGCCTTTCTATAGTGTCACAGTCCGTAGTAAAAAAATAAAAAGGTCTCAAAGGGTTCAGGCTCGTGATTAGGCCAAAAACTTAAAATACAGTAAACCTCCGGGAAAGCAGCTTAAAGCTTTTTCTTCCAGGTGCTACCACTAGGAGGGGTAGGAATGTACTAGATCCCTGCTTGTCAAATGTGGTCCATGGAAATGTGGCAGCAAGGGCATCCCCTAGAATCAGGTGAGAAATGCAGATCTCAGGTCCCACCCAGACCTCCAGAATCAGTATCTGCGTTTTCATAGGATCTCCAGATAATTCATACACTCATTGAAGTTTGAAAAGTGCTGAGCTAGAGCATCACTGCATGTGCTGATGGATGTAGAGGACAAGAAGGAAATTACAGCTTTTTTTTTTCCCCAGTAAAGTTGTTGTTTTCACTAATTCTTCAACATGTTTCTAAACGTTCTGCTTCACTGATCAATGAGTGCTTGAAGATGAAAACATCATAAGCCTCATTGTAGGTCTCTGCTTTCAGTACATTAGAATAGATGTATTCTGCTTTCTCTATAATCACAATAACACCTCTTTTCTCCCTGAAATGCACACGCACTGGAATGGTTTTGGCCAGTTTTCTTATTAGCAAGAGGAATACAATAGATTTCATGATGCATTTCCTCTGGCAAGTTAAAGTCCTCTCTAACATCTGAGCTTCATTTTGCTTCAACCAGCAGGCCCTGGCCCAAGCATCCCTATGAGTGAGGTCTTTTCAAGAGCTCTTGATTTTAGAGAATCAGGAAATCCTGAGCTATCCCCTGAATTCAAAACATCATGTGGGAATACAATGATTTTTGCTGGATTTTTAAAAGGACGGGTGTAGTCAATCGAATGGAGTGGTCAGGAAGACTCCCCGAGAGTTCATTTAATCCCACTGGAGTTTAAGATAATAAGACTGTGGGCAACCAGTGCTGCAAGAAGTAGGAACTTAAAAATGTCTCAAAAGCAGAAATAATAGTGTGAGTTTAAGAGAGAAAGATTGAGTTCTAAAAGGAAGCCAGTTTTGCAACTAGAGAAATAAAATGAAGAAAGGGGAAGAAGACAATAGGGGAGAATGGAATTGATGTCAAGAAGAGAGAGAACAATGATGAAAAAATGAATACCAGGGGAAGACAGGTAAAGATGAGGGTGCATCATGGGTGTAGCTAGAAACTATGGCAGGAAAAGGATGGGAATATAGAAAGGCTGGTGGGGGATGGGGGCGGCGTGAAAAATAAAGGAGCGAGTCCAAGATGTCTGTAAACTTGATGGCCACATGCCACCCCTCTCTCAAAAGCGACCCCTCCCATCCAGTCCTACCTGGCCGGAAGGACGGTGGTCACCACTTGAGAGCTTGAGGGTTGGGGGGAGTAATATTGGGGGAAACAGAGGGATCCTCATGGCAAGTTTCCGACAAGAATGAGGAGGAACCGTCCCCCTGTGTGGGAAAAAAAGGGAGGCTGTCATTTTTGTGGCATTGAAATTGATTTCTAATCATCGGTTGTTTCAAATTCTTGGTCTGGGAGCTCTCTTGGAGTACCTTCTAGAATGGAGATTTAAAATCTCCATATCCTTTGTCTATTCCAACACTTCCGACCACAAATGCAATGGGATTGGCAACTGAATTCTCCTTGGTTCTTGCCTGCCCTCTGTAGGAATTAGATGTGAAATATGATCGCAACTAGCAGTTTCAAGAAATTCTTTACAAAATCCCACTACTGTCAAGAAACTTGAAAAGAGATTGTATTGAATCCCTGACAGCAACTGAACAAAGCAGCCCAATGAGTCTGGGCCGAATGGCTATACTTTTCTCTCTCAAAGAGAGAAAACTATTTTTTAAATACATGAAGTTAGTTTTGTTAGCCCTCTGCATAACTTGTTTGTTAAAAAATTATGTATCAAGCACCAACTATGTGCCAGGCATTGTTCTTGGGTGCCTAGAACTCAAGAGCATCAGTGAGCAAAACAGTCCAAACCCCTGCCCTCCAATGTAAATGCAGCTTGTGTTCCACTGGGGAGGGATCAACACTGAATGACACACTTAAGAAAGAAGTAAATGACCTAATGAGAGAAGGTGATAAATGCTCTGGAAACACAGAAAGTAGAGCAGAATAAAAGGAAGAGGAGATACTAAGAATGGGGAAGTAGTGGAAAGTAAAGTGGTCATGGAAGGCCTCTTTGAAAAGAAAGCTTTGAGCAAAGACTTGAGCCACAGGAGGGAGGTGCCCAAGCAGACCCTTGAGAGATGAACATTCTGGGCAGAGGTCCATAAAACAGTCCAAGGTGGCATTGGCCTGGGTTGTTGGGTCCCAGCAAGGAAGCCAGGTTGGCTGGAGCAGAGAGCATGTCAATGAGGAAACAAAGAGGGGATACAGCAAAGTGGAGTCAGATCATGTCGGACCTTGTAGACTTTTATTTCTCAGAGAGATGGGAGCCATTAAAGAGTCTTGAACTGAGGAGTGAGCTGATTTATGTTCTAAAAGATGACTCTGTCTGCCCTGTTGGGAGTAGATTGTGAGTGGGCACATGTGGAAGTGGGAAGATCAGTTAGGAGGCTATTGAGAAATCCATTTGAGAAATGAGGGTGGCTTTGACTGGGGTAATGGTGCTGCAATTGGTACCTTAACAATTATAAAGATGTCCTAACTCTTTTATAATATTTTGCAAGTCCTGCGGTATTTGTGATCCCACCTAGAACAAAGTCCCAATAATCAATTAAAGAATTGCAACAGCTCATTATGTAGTTCCTAAAATCTAAGAACTATTAAAAAAAATATGTAAAATTCAAAGGAAAAGGAGAAAAAAGTCCTTTCCAGCCAAAGCTAGAAGACAACATAATCCCTATTCTCTCCATGTCACAAAACCATATACATGCTGTTGGCTACTATCTGAGACAGGATTTCCCATATGCTACCATAATTTGGGAGGGGAAAATCCATTTTGATGCCAAAATAGTTAAACATGTTAAGTTCCCCTGATTGTATCAGGTTGTTTGTGTGTGAGTGTGTGTGTGTATGTGTGTGTGTGTGTGATGGTCACAGAGGGTATGTAGTGGAGAATCCATGCAAACTATCAGAAACATCATGAACTGTTTATTATTCCATCACAAACATTAGCAAAAGTTAAGTCCACCTGTATTGATAAAACTCTTTGAAATGTAAAACTCTTTGAAATATGGAAATACTACTTGAGCCTCGGTTTCAGCTACAAAGTCAAAGAACTCCTTGTCAAATTCAAAGATTATCCTCAGCAAATGATTATAATAAATGTAGAAGACTTGTATCAATTGACATTTATTTACAAAAAATGCATAACCAGGACTCCAAGTGGTATGTTTGTTACATTAATTTGGCCTTAGGCAGAATACATGGGAAACAGAGAATGTGACTCTTGCTTTTAGAAACTGCTTTCCTATTTTGAACTGAAATTTTCTTTAGCATTTTTCAGCTCAGTGATTGTGCATTTTTCCTTCTGCAATAACTTTTTCTCTGGTCTCTGCATGCTGCTTCATCAAATGTTTCAAAGCACCAGGACATTTCCTTTTTGGATATTCTACAGGTACATATTTCTCTTGGTTTGAATTTGCCATCTTTCCCATGAAAATGTTGAGGACCATGGTAAAATCACGTAGTGGTTCCAGAGGTAATGAAATCTTTACATTCCTTGTCTTAAATAGTATTTAGGGTGTGTGTGTTTGGCTATTTTTATTATTCTGGTTATACCAAAGCAGGGCTTTAAAAACAAACTAGAGATACATTTGGGAAAAAACATCCAATTACTATTGGCAAAATTCACATAAATCATGCACAATGGCAGGCACACAGAGTAGAAGTCAACCCAAAAGGTTTTGTGGGCCATCCGTGGTTGTGTGAACTCATTTTTAAGAGCAGATGAAAGTCAATGGGATTAAAGTCCATCTCATCCAAATTCCTGATGTTAATCTTAGTACTTTCTGGGAAGACTATGAACCCCATCAACACGTATACTCTCTCTGCTCTAGCAGGTGGTGAGTATTCTCTTTGGATCCCCTTCCCTCCAAACTATATACCCATCACTGCACTCCCACATTTACTTATCCTTAGGAAACAAAGGAAGGGGAAAGAAAGCTAATGGGGTAGAGAACAGGGGGAGGGATCAATGACAACCATGTGAATCTCTCCTCCAATTTTGTTTAAATCTCAAACCCAGTTGCCTTACAGGGGCTAAAAGATAACAGAAATCCATGAGGCAACCTGGGGAATGCCATGCAGGCCTAAGGCGAGCCTCTTCTCTGCCTTAGAGATTTGTTTACATGTTGGCTCTCTGTAATCATATAATCTAACTTTTTAAAAAGATTTTATTTTTAAGTAATCTCTACACCCAATGTGGGACTTGAACCCACAGCCCTGAGATCAAGAGTCACGTGCTCCACTGACTGAGCCAGCCAGGTACACTGATATAATCTAATTTTTAAAGAGAAATTTTTTTTTTTAAATAAGAAAATTTCCAAGTATTAAATAATAGCATGAGGGTTTTGTAACGTGCTGACTTGCCTAGGCTGAACTACATTTCAAGAGTTCCCTTTCCAGGTAGGGTGAGTTATAGGGGAGACTCTCCTGAGAGTTGGAGGGCTTGAGGAGGGAGGCAGCAGGCATCTGTAACACACACATGCTGTTGCAGATCTGTTGAATGGGGTCTGGAATCACTTTCCCTTCTCTTTGGGTCTTTCTTTAGTTGTTCCTCCTGCTGGGCCAGGTGTGTGTGTGTTCAGCTCTGTGATAAAGACTCAATCTTTTGCAGGTTCTGCTTCTCTAGGTGAACTCCAACCAATACAGATGTTAATGAATTCAAACATATAAGAAACACCATGTGGAGATTTTTTATTTCTGGTTAGGTTACTTGGACCATCCTTCTCACAGAAAACAACTAAAAAATCTGGATTCGAGATTGAAACTATTTTCTTTAAAGAACCTAAGAACCACAAAAATTTAAAGAATGATCAGGCCCAAACTACAGAACCTAGACAGAGAACCTAGACAGGGAAGCCACTTTTGCCCTGATGGCCTTTTGCTAATGCTGAAAATTTTGAATTCATCTTTTGAAAGCCTGGTAGGGTGGGGCCACAACTCAAAGCCTGTGGCCTGTACAGAATGAGGAATCTCAGGGGAAACTTTCCCTACAATAAGCCAGACATTCAAATTGTAGATTTGAAAATAAACCAAATAGCACTTATGGAATCAAATAGAGCACAAAAGTTAGAATTAAAAACTCAGTGGAAAAGTAGAAGAGCAGTAACAAAGAATTGGTAAATTAAAAAAAGGGTCAGAGAAAAATTGTCCATAGGGTAGCACAAAGAAACAAAAAGATGGAAAATATTGAAAAAAGTTAAAAGACTGAGTTGATGGAGTAAAAGGTCTATTTTATTTTCTATGTGAATAATGTGAATGAAGCCATTTTTGCAGACACAATGGCTGAGTTTCTACAGAAGTGAGGAAAATTACCCATCTAGTCACCTCAAACACGTATTTAGATACACTTTAGAAAAACTGCACAGAACACAAGAAAAAAAATCCTAAATGCAAGAAAAGGAGGAAAAATGCAAGCTATTACCAGAAGAATTACACTGAGACTAACAGCTTCTCAATAGTAAGAGAAGCCTGAGGACAGGGCAATTTTATCTTCAATGTGCTAAAAGAAAATAACTGTCAACCTGAAATTTTATACCCAGTGAAAGTATCCTTCCAGAATGAAGGTAAAATAAAGACATATTCAGACAAAAATGAAAACAAAACCAAAAACCCCAGAGTTTGCCATCAGTAGACTGTATAAAAAGATCTTCTAAAGGATGTAGAAGATAATGGTCCCAAATGGACAGTCTGAGACACAAGATAGAATGCTGAACAAAAAATCTTGTGAATATGTAGATAAGTCTAAATGAACACTGACTGTATAACATAGAATAAAAAAGTCTTATTTGTTTAGAAATGTGTACACAATTATTAATAAATTTCAAAAATAAATCATGAGGAGACAGAGTCAAATGGTTCTAATGTTCTAGTATTGCCCAGAAGGAGACTCAATGTATCCAAGCTTCACATTCAAGAAAATAATGAATAGCTACACTTTTTAAAAAGGTAATTATTCACATTGATCAAATGAAAAAGAAGTTTCTTTCACAGAAAAAAACCAAAAAACCCAAATCATTGGGTGGGTCTACCAAGACTTGACAACAAGCAAAACATAGTTAATGGGCAGCCAGTTTGCAATCTCTGGTCTAGCTTCATTGAGAAGGTCCAATGGGTGATGGCAGGGAGAAACCACATTTCCCCACCGAGTCACAAAGGATCAGGGAATACATAAATGAATCATGTAAGGAAGAAACTTTTACTTTAAATGCCCTAGTCTCTTTCTCCCTGAACACTGGGAAGGCAGGACTGAAATCACAACATTGAGAGTTCTGTCTCAGGGCCCAGTGGTAGGTCTGACAAGACTAACTTCACCCAGAGGGATGAGTCACTCATCCTGTTCATTCTAAAGATGTCAGGGAAATGAGGAAAATCAGTCTATATTCCCCTGGTAGAGGAAAAAAATAAAAAATAAATAAGAGCCAGTAGGCCACATGATGAAATGTTCTTCCGCTTATAAATTAAAATGCCCTAAAGCTTCCTGGAATTCTCTCTTATTGATGAGCTCAATTTAAAACAGTAAACCTGTTTTAAGAAGCATCAAAGACAAATTAATGTCAGAGAAAAAGTAAATTCCACATTTATTGACTGTTTTATGAGGTTATGGAAACGGTTCATTAAAAAGACCCCTTAAAAGATGATTCTTCTTGTAATGAGAGCCAGTAGCTGTGAAGTGATCAATATACATTGGAATATTTGCAGCAGATTTGGGGCAAGTCTGATTAACGATGCTTCAGCATGTTAAAATAAATCTTTTTGAAGTGTTCAGGAGAAAGGCAGAATGTCCTTTTTATAATGAATCAGTTTAGAGTTGAACGTGACCACAGAAGTTATGGTTTCTCTCTACTGGCAGTTGGGTTGTGAGTTGTTTCTATCACCCTTTGTACACATATACCCTTTTCCTATTGGCTTTGGCAAATCCAGGGATGGAAATCCCAAGGAAACCAATTATGTCACTTATATAATTGGTGGGGTTTATTGCATCCATCTTAAGAACTCTGTAGCTATAGATTTCATAAAAAGACAGACCTGGAACAAAGCTGAAAATAGCATACACTCAGGGATTGAATAAAATATTTCACTGCTAGGATACATGCAACTGAACATTTCTTCAGAATTTAGAACTTTACTGAAAAGGAACTAAATATTCTCTTTCAAGGATGTCTACTGTTGTTTGTAACTTAAGAAATTTCAGAGGGACTTATGTACAGGAATGCACAGTGTAATTCTACATCAAATTGAGGGCCAAAATATTTATCTATTGCATAAGTTGCCTCTAGAAATCACCTACTTCCATTTTCCCCAATGCCCTCAAAAATTACATACAAAAGGAATAGACTCATTGATCTCTTTTTTAGTGGAGAAAAAATGGACTCTACATATGAAAAAGGCTTAGTGCATGTCACAAAGTTGGATATTCTAAAATAAATTTTCATACTGTGGCTGGCCAAATTTGGTTCCCTACCAAATATGTGCCAGTAGGATGGACGTTCTTGGTCTAAGGGTGGAAATGAAATGGTTTTGACTGAGGCACATTGTCTTCTGACTGCTCTATTGGAGGATGGTAACAATTTTAGGAACTTGAGTTGATACTTACAGATCATAAGCCCATGGATGAGTAAAAGGTTAGAAGGTTACACTTTGAATTAATCTTCATATGTAGCTTGCTCTACATCCAGCCAGAACTCCTTGCCATTGAAGAAGTGTTGTCTTTCAGCAATTGGCTTTTCAAATTTCTTTTGTTAAAAAATACTTGTTCGATTTTTAAAGAGTTGTTTGGTTATCGAAGGCTTGGAAAATTATGCAGCTTGTGATTGTGGTTCAGAACAGCTCAAAATAATAATACTAGGAGAATATAGGCATGTAAAAATAGCTTCCTCCCTGTTTTGGAGGAGGTTAGGAACATTAAACACATTATTACATTAGTTAGAATAAGTGGACAAAGAGAAATTAAGTGATTATATTTGACATGTTGGTGAAAGAAACTGACAAACGGGAAGAAATATGATGCCATGTAGTGTATATTTTTGCTGTAAGCAAAAGATTAGCTATTATTGGTTTCAAGGTAGAAAACTGCTTATTGCATCTTAAAATACTTGAAGAAGGAACTCTACTCCCCTCAGTAACCTCTGGCAAAGTTTGTCATGTGTCCTCTTCATAGGAAGGTTGCAATTATCTTTAATATTACCACTATAGAGTCAACTCAATTACTTTGTCCAACATTCAGCGATGTAACAGCTCATAAATTTCTAGATGTCATAAAATCATTCCACCTTCTCATCTTTCTGATTGAATGCAAGTGACTCCATTAACCTCTTTTATAAACACTGCTGTTCAGTTTCATTCCCTTGAGTTACTATTTTTCTGTATTGTTTCTGCTTTTGTTAATTTCCCTCATATCTATGTTGAGCTTCAAAGGCCATTCTGATACTGGATGTGAAGAGGGATTATTTCAAAGCCAGTGCTATCCTATTTCTGGTCCACAGGCAACAATTACCAGGAGCATGGATGAATGCTACTCGGGCCTGGACTTTAACTTGCCTATATTTGCTGCCCTGTGCTTTGCTCTTTCTCCACATAACCTATAGTTGATCTTATTCACTTCACTGTTTATTATTGTTCCTTCTTATCACAGACATTTCTTTTGATTAGCCACTGTGTCCTACAATATTAACTGTCATGATTTCTTATGTTATTGTTAAAATCATGGTTCCCAAGCACAACATTTTTTAAGCCTTGAAGAACACCTCTTAAGAAATGCTTTCGTTTGACATGAAATCAAAAATCTCCAGGCGATCTTCAAATCCGGACACAAGATGATCATAAAGGCAACATGGATGAAAAGCAGAAAGGTATCATTATGGTACCTATTTACAGTCATAAAGAAGGCAACAGAAATAAATGCTGGTGAGGTCGTGGAGAAAAAGGAACCCCCATGCACAGTTGGTGGGAATGCAAATTGGTACAGCCACTGTGGAAAATAGTATGGAGGCTCCAATATATCCACTACTGGGTATTTACCCCCCAAAAAACCCCAAAACACTAATTTGAAAAAATACCTGCACCTCTATGCTTACTGCAGCATTATTTACAATAGCCAAGATATGGAAGCAAACTGAGTGTCCATCCATAGGTAAATGGATTAAAAAAAAATTAGGTATATTTATACAATGGAATATGACTCAGCCATAAAAAAAGAATGAGATCTTGCCATTTGCAGCAACATGGATGGAGCTAGAGGGTATTATGCTAAGGTAATTAAGTCAGACAGAGGAAGACAAATACCATATGATTTCACTCATATGTAGAATTTAAGAAACAAAACAAATAAAAAAAAAAAGAGAGAGACAAATAATCCAGACTTTAAATACAGAGAACAAACAGGTAGTTGCCAAAGGGGAGGTGGATGGAGGGATGGAAGGGGATTAAGAGTACATTTATCATAATGAGCACTAAGGAATGTATAAATTGTTGAATCATTATATTGTACACCTGAAACTAATATAACACTGTATATTAACTATATGTCAATAAAAATGAAAAAAATAAAAATAGAATAAATAAACATAATACCTCCCAAAGGCCTTTTCTCCATATACCATGACTTTGGGGGTTAGAGCTTCAACATGTGAATTTTAGGAGGACACAATTCAGTCCATAGCACCATTTGATTCTGATTATTAGCTATATTTGGACAGACTAAACTGATCATGTGCAGACAGGCTCAGAATTTTGCAAACAAAACAAAACAAAAATGAAGGCAAAAGAACTGCTATAAATTTATAGAAACACTTCAGATCTCTTGCTAAGAGGCCAAAAAAGAAGAAATGGGAAATTGTTATAAATATGGTAGTGGCACACACAGTTAATTACCTACTTAATTGCTATTTCTATTTCTTTGATAAGAAAACATCAGTTTTGTTCAGGTGCCTGTTGACTATGACACTGAGGAGAAGCTGGACTCCCCTCCACCCCTTTGAGTGAGCCTTAATTGCACTAAGCCAGTCATGCAAATGACACTTTCCTGCCTATGGTTGGTTTTAGGAATGGGTATATGGAACAATCCTAGCCAATGGGGAGAAGGGTATCAGGAAGATTTAGGAAGGTTTTCCTTAATCCTATAAGATGAAGACAGTGCCTTTTTTGCCTTTGAATGGTTTTATGTAATGTTGTGATGCATGGAGCTATGGCAGCCATCTTGTGACAACAGGTTTACAGCTTAGGCATGAAAGGCAACAAAGTAAGATGGCATGGTGGAAATTCTACAAATACCTGGATTCTTGATGAGGTTGCTGAGCTGTTAGATTAACCCATCCTCAAACTCTGACATGTCTAAACTTCCAATAACAGGACTTACTAAGTTTATTATTGTGTAAGCCAGTTTTAACTGGGTTTTCTGTAAAATTGCTATAGAATGCACCTTGACTGGTAAGTTGTCCAACACTTATTCTTCTAGTGCTTAGTTATATCCAGTGTAGAAGTTTAAAGGTGCTTTAACACCTACCAAAGTTGATTTTAATCATGATGACCTACCACAGTAACAGAATCTTTTTAGGGTTTTTTATACTGTTACATAACTGAAACACATTTGTGATTGCATTGTATCTATAAGACAAGTAGCTGACATTTTTAGACCAAAAACAAAAACAAAGCAAAATAAAACTCTGTAGGAAGAACAATGTCTCACAAGAGAGATTTTTTTTTTTTTTAACACAAAAACTGGTTAATGAGAGCAATTTTAACCAGGGTATATTATGTCAGTGAACAAAATAATGACATGTGAATTCAGACAGCATGGATTGAAAATGTATATATTTGAATATATCACCTGGGACTGATTATTAAGGTGTTAATGCATTTCTTAAATTCTAGTTGGACCTGGATCTTTTGCTCCAAACATTTTGAAAGATCAATCCTAAATGGAAAATATAGCAATTTCTGAAATTATCTTAAAACTATTACTAATGCATAATCAACCCAAGATGATGGCTAAGAATATTCAAATTGCATGTTTACATGAAAACCATAAAAATTAGCAGCATACTTAAGTAATTATTAATTCTCAGATTTTCATTACTGCTTCATCTATATTGCCAGGCAACATAGGAGTTAAAAATATTAAATAAATCTCTAATAAATACAAAAGGAGAAGAGCAGAAATAACCACAAAAATATATTTAGAATTATCCCCCAAAAATTCTATAAGAAGTAAATTGATGAATGGACTATACCATGAAACGAAAATAACACTTTTAAGCTTTGCAGGTTCATAGAGTACTTGTATGGAATAGCAATACCTTTTAGAGTAGATATTTTAAACCACGCATAGAATAATTATAAAACTGAAAAGCACATTTTTCACAGACAAATATTCAGTGATGAATCAAAATGTATGTAATGATCTAAAATCAAGATGCTGTTTGCCAACCTAAAAGTATTTGATTCACAGATGATCAGTTTGCTTAAAGTTAATATTCATGAATTTGATTTTGACCAAATAATAAGGATAAGGTAATTTTAAAGAAGAGCTACAATAAACTATTACTACAGGGGGAAAAAATATTTGTTTTTTTTTCTGGTTTATGAGAACATTTTTTGGATAAAAAACCAGGGTGATTTTGGTACAGGACATCCCCTGCTGGACAGAGTCCACCATTACAATATTTTATCAGAGCAGAAGAGGCTTAGCTAATTCCTCTAATTCTCCTATTCTGGCAGGGAGAGAGGGAAGGTACTTCAAAGATACCTGGAACCACACCTCACACTAACTGCAACCAAGATGTCAGGAGCTGGGTTCCGAGTATTTGCAATGTGTAAAGCTCACCAGTTGATGATAAATATGTACTGAATATTGCTAGAAAGATTTTCACCATGGCTGAGGAAGATAGAGGAGTTTACCATGTAAGAACAGATCTGAGACTGTGTGCAAGGTACATGACCTACAGAGGTCTTATTCTAATTGAATGGAAAGAAAATGAAGTTATTGTGTATTATTATTTGGTTCAGTTTACCTTGGGCTTTTCGTCCAGGATCTGTTGACGTATCTCCTTGTGTTTCTCTACAAGTTTTTCTTGCCGTTTACTTTGGGCCTCTTCTAACTATAAGAAAGTTACAAAGAAAGTAATTTTCATCTGAACATTCAAGGGAATGTTTTCAGAAAAACTTGAACGCTTTTCAGATCTATGGCGTACATTGAATTATTTCATATCCTGATCAAAAACTACCCTTACAAGTGTAGGAGACTGTTGGTAAGTGTTGGTCCTCGGTGATGGGGCACAGGGTGGGGTAGGGTGATCTATAGATTCTGCTCTTTTTACATTTTTGTTAATGTTTAGATGAGCCTTTTTATATATAGGTTTGCAATTAAACTTACAGAAACATTGATTACAGAACGCCTCCTGTGTAAAGCAGCTCTTCTGGGTGCTGGTGATAAATGGATACAAGGCATGGCATTTCCCTTCAGAGGCTCACACTGTGCTTGCCAAACATTCATACATGGTTTGCAAAACAGAGAGAGATTAACTGACGTACCCTCTTGATGTACTGCACCACCTCTTGGATGTATGACCGGATCATCTCTGTCTTTTCCCTAAGAGCAAATGACAACTAGATTATTATATGAAATCATCCTAGGTGAATCTCAGACTTTCAGGTGAAAGTTCACACAACTTTCCACAATCTCATTGCTGCTTCAAGAAAGGTACAGTCTGCCCAAGGGCAAGCAAGCTAAATGCTGGGAAGGTTGCCCGACAGTACGGGAACTGAGGACTGGGTTTTTTCCTAAGGGCAACTCTTTACTCCATCTGTATCTGAAAGATCCCTGGGTGTGCCTTAGTCATTTATTGAACTGCTCTTTGACTTCCATGTTAAAACCTTTACTAAAGGGATCTTTTGAAAGGTTAATTAGAGGAGAAATTTCACAGATGTGTCTTTAGGTGGTTAAGAAGCTGTTATCCTGAACAGAATAAAATAATCCCCAGGTGACAGGTGGGAGAGAAGGGGTTCTTTCTCCTTACTCTTCCATTTGACTTTTGTCTTTGGATTTAGCTTCTGTTATCTTCTCCTGCCTTTTTTTGTCCATTTTCTTCTTTAATTCCTTCTTCTCTCTGAAGTCAAAATGTAAGTAAAAGGGGAAAAAAAAAGATAAATGAAACGGCAGTTTGTGTGCAACACGTTTATAGACACAAACCCATTGTAAAGAGAATGCAGGCTTACTTCTCACAGATTTCTTTGAGCTTCTTCAGCTGATTGTTCTGACATTCTTCAGCAACATCCGTCAATTTTTGAATAAGCTGGGGAAAGAAAATGTGTTTGCTGTTTTACATGATCTTAAACAAAGCACCCTCTCCCCTGGATCCCCCAGACAGCAGTATCTGGAGTTAGAAAAGCTCTGATTGATGTTTAACAATAGTTAAAATTACCAGGCATCTACCAGGCAAGGGAGACATGATTTAAAACCATCACATTATCTAGGTTTTAATATGAAAGTCTTCTTCTTCTTCTCTCCTTTTAAATTAAACGGGATTCCTTAGATTATTGTGCTGGTTTCTGCAGCTTGGCTCGGTACAATGACAAGTAACATGGAGGCTCAGTTTCCAGTCCCCACTCTAGGACATCAAAAATATGATTTTGGTCAAGAGTGCTACATTTTCTGAACTTACAAGTTCTGGGTTATAAATGGGATGATCAATGCCTTTGTCTCTTGGAGATATAGACAATTTTGAAGCTCAAAATCATATGAAGATGGTATGAATGTAAGTTATAATCAACTGTGAATTGGAATTCTTGGTTTCCACCTAATTCATGTTTAATTGCTTCGAGGACCATGAGTTGCCCACCTTAGATAGAAATCGATATTTGCGTCCTTGTGTAGGTAGCTTCCAAAGACCATCAGAACTTCTCTTCTATGGTATGGTACCATTGAATTTTCATACATGCCATGAAAGCAATTCTTTTACTGTTTTGCATCTATTTTCTTATCAAACCAAGCTTCCAGAGGGCAGCAACTGTGTCTGGATTTGCATATCCTTGGCCCTCCACACCTCCTAGTGTTCAGTAGGTGCTCAGTAAATGCTTATTAGTTACATGAGGGTCATTTTGCCCTCCAGCCCCATCTTTTTCTCTTTTCCACATGAAGAACCTATAGAACCTTCTGTCATGACTAAGGCAGCCGTGGTAACTGGACTCCATCCTTCTGACTAGAGCCCCAGGCAGACGGTGTGGGCTTCCTCTGAAAGCCCCCCACTGCTGTTTGCCAGTGATGGAGATTCTCAGATACAGCAGGGTAAGTTGACCAGTTTAATATAAGTGGTTGCTGCAACAGGGACAAGGCAATCTAATCAGAGTCCCAGCACTTTCATTGCTAATTTACATCTGGCCAGCACAGTTTGAAGAGTTTTAAGTGTATTCAATTCCTATTCCATTCTAAGAGCTGCACTGTGAGGTTGTGCTTTTATCTTTGTTTTACATATGAAGACATTGACATGTGTGGTTCAAGTTCTGGGCTCCCAGCCACAGAGGTGGTAAGTGGCAGAGCTGGGTACAAACCCAACAAATCAGGCATCGTGGCTTGTGGCCTTCACCACTACCCCATGCTCTTTTCATTATGATTTTATAAATTATTAAAAAAAAAAAAAACCAAAACCTTTCTTGGGGCGCCTGGGTGGCTCAGTTGTTAAGCGTCTGCCTTCGGCTCAGGTCATGATCCCAAGGTCCTGGGATCGAGCTCCGCATCGGGCTCCCTGCTCAGCGGGAAGCCTGCTTCTCTCTCCCCCACTCCCCCTGCTTGTGTTCCCTCTTTCACTGTGTCTCTCTCTGTTAAATAAATAAATAAAATCTTTAAAAATAAAATAAAATAATAAAAATTAAAAAACCCTTCTTATGTAAGAGAATAAAAACTTAAGGGAGAAATTCAGAGAACTACAATAAAGAAGGCACATTAACTTAATGTGAAATTTGATGCATTCATCTGTGAAGTGGATTAAATCTGAGCAAATATGAACTGGGACTTGGGTCAGCAGCAAACCTATTTGATCATTCAAAAGAGACTGCCTGATCATGACCATCACAATTAAAGAAATCATGAAATATTACAGCTTTGTAGTGCCATTTATCAAGCTGTCTAGACATAAAATGTCGGTGTGCAAAGACTCTGGAAATTTCCTCGAGGATTCCCACAATCTCTATTCCAGTTGAGGGTATGCACCCAGCGCCTTTCCTTTCCCTCAAGATCTTTCTTCTCTCTCATTCACTCCGACGAGTTAACAGGGTTATCCCCAACCTTGGCTGCAACATCAGAACCGCTCCTGGGTAACTTCCTAAAAATGCAGATTCCAGGGACCGCACCTAGGCCTATGGACTCCAAAGGTCTAGGGGGAGGGCCTGGAAATCAGTATTTTCAAAATTTCTGGTGATTTGGATATTTTGCCTGATCTTGGAGGTCTCCATGGGCCTGTCCTCGTTCTGCAGACCATTGTTGAATCTCCCAGCAATGCTTTTGAATTCAACGGCCTTCATACTTCTGTTTCTACTTTGTCATCTGTATCATTCACCTGACTCCAGAATATTCTCTTATTGGTTATGCCGGCATCTACTCACATTTCTTGCTTTCCTTCCACCTCCAGCCCTCATCCTCAGCCACTTCACCATCCAGGCATGGAGACGCTTGAGCTTGAGCTCCCACAGCCCTTATCCCCACCCAATTCTGACTTTTATTTTGATTTGGTGTCACCTTCCTGTACAGTTGGCAGCACCACATTCCCTCAAAGTTCCACAGAGGTCCCCTGCCTGCTGCATCCCCTGGCTTTCCTCATTGTCCCTCCCTCAGACCATCTGCACTTGCGCTTCACTTTTCTCTGGAAGAGTTCCCGCTTCCTTTGCTCCCGGAACACACACCTTTACCTAAACCACCCAATTTAGCCACAATCCAACAAACATGTCTCAAGTACCCTAAACACCTGGCACTGTTCTGCAAACTCCGAGCCAATGACTTGGCTTTCTAGATCTTGTTACTCAAAGTGTAGCATAACCATGTCAGCAGCAGCATTGGCATTGCCTGGGAACACAAGAGAAATGCAAATTCTCAGGCCCTACCCCAGATCAACTAAATCCAAATCTGATTTTAAATAGGATTTTTGGGAGATTTGTGTTCATGTTACAGTTTGAGAGGCACTGTCTAGATTATTGAGAAAGATAGAGACAATCTAGAAGAAGCCCTCTGTTATGGACTGAATGTTTGTGTCCCCCCTCCCCCCCGAATGTATATATTGAAATCCTAACCTCTAATGTGATGGTATTAAGAGGTAGGGCTTTGGGAGGTGATTAGGCCATGAAGTTTGAGCCCTCGTGATAGGAATAGTGCCCTTATAAAAGAGATCTTGCAGAGCTCTACTGCCCCTTTAGCCATGTGAGGACACCATGAGGAAATGGCCATCTATGAACCAGGAACTGGGCTTTCACCAGACATCAGAGCTGTTGGCTTCATCTTGGACTTTGGGCTTCAGAACTGTGAGAAACAAGTGTTTGTTGTTTAAGCCACTTAATCTATGGTAAGAGACTAAGACATTCCCTCAAATTCCCTCTTTTCTGTCTCAAAAGATCTTTGGCATTTTATCTACATTCTCTTCATTACCTCAAACTCAGCTCCCTCACATCTGACATAAGGATAATGTTTCCCTCCTGAGGTGGTTGTAAAAGTTGAAAGGAAAAATGCACATACAAGTCCTACTAGACCACTTTGTAGGTCCCTAATTTGGTTTCCTTACCCTTCCTTCCAAGAGAAAGGTTCTCGCCCTTGTTTTCCATCCTGTCTTCTCCAACCTGTGGCAGGACCTGATCTACCATTTCATTTTCTCCTCTCAAAATGTCGTCTGCCCTGGACACATTCCCTTTGCATAAAAAAAACCCATCCGTGTTTCCCTTACCCTTCAAGAACCCTGAACTTTTGTTCCACGTTGGACCTTCCTTTCATTTCTACCCCTAGAATGGAAGACCAGTTGCTGCTTCCAAAGCTTCAATGCCCCAGCCCCATATTCTTCATTTCCACCATGACACTTCCACTTCAACCACTGGAATTCACCTGATTTTGCTTTAAGATTACAAAAACTTTTTTGTTACTAGACTTATTGGCCATTTCTCAGGACTTAACTTATATTATTCCAGAGATTCATAGTGTTTCTTAGTTCACAGTGTCCTTGGGATCTCAGTAATTTTTTAATGGTACCCTTAGGCTAAAAGAAATAAAAGGACAGCTCTATTTATTCGTGAAACAGTTAGGTCCAAACTTAATAGTAGTACTTTGCACAGTGTCCAACAGATGTTGCTGTTTCTGTAAAAAAATGTAAAATATCCCATCATGCCCCTGTGAGTTCAACATGGTGCTTCAGGGTGTCTTTGGCATGCAGCTGGGGATCATGACTTTATCCTATCCTCTTGTTGCCAACCACTCTCACACAAAGGTCTCTTTTCTTAATTTATAGTATCTCCAGCAATTACCACAGTCACTTCAACACTGTTAGGGGCTTCAATTCATTTCAGCATCGCCTACTGCCTTTGACCAACTCTACCTGAGGGTGGCTCACCAGCATCTCAACATTTCTACAAGCAAGTTTAGGATTTGTCTCGCACAGAAGACAAGTCATTGTATTTTCCCATAATTATCAGCCTTTAGTTCAAAAGTGGACATTATGTTTGAGTTCCTTCTTGTGTACTTTCCACATCTAGCAAGTCACGGAGATTTGTGAACTGCTCCTGTGACCTGTATCTCACAGCTTTGTGTTAATGGCATTCTGATGCAGATTTTTGTGAACTCTGGTCTGGATTCTGAGAATTCCTTTCCTACCTTTCCTGCCCTCAGTCTCTCCTTACTCCTGCCACTCCATCCCAAATATTTTTCCTTCTTGTATGTACCAAAGCCTTAACTGGCCCTCTATCCCCAAATATGTTATGCTCTGGCTCCAAATTTCCTTTCTTGGCTAGCATTCATCATACCCAATAACCTAGGCAGTATTTTGCTCTTTGAACTGTCCAGGCACACACCTGCTTCTATAATTTCTCTCATGTTATTCTTCCACCTTGATGATATTTCCATTTGAATGGGAGACAGCACAATATAGGACATTCCCATGAGTGCAGAAAGTTCCATTACGCTGGGCTGCTCTAACTAAGAGAGTGGGTACTAGTGGAGGGATCCACTTGTCCATGCCCCTTTCTTTTCTAACTAAACCAGCCTTTGGTGATACTCCCCTTTGACTGCCCAGATAACTCTAGGCTTGGCCCCTTAACTGGCTTTTGTAAAAGATGCCAATTATCGATACTGACCTTTGTGTGTTCTTATTTTATTATTGCTCCCTAAAAGAATGTCACTACTGCAAACTCCTTTTCTTAATAATTTTTTTGGAACCCCAGGCTCTACACAAAATAGATGCTCAGAAAATGTTGTGAATGAATCTTTTATGTTTTAAAACTATACTGATCCTGACCTTGGTGGCAACAATGAAGCATCATGTCCAAGCCATGGGCTGTCTTATTGGAAATACTTTCAAAACTATATGGTTTGGGTACTTAACAAGCCAAATTTTGTTTCTTTGAAACAAATGCCTTATTGTGAAATCCAGGTATGTTTTTAAAAACATGGCTTTTGCATGCAACTGATGAAAACTGTTTCTGTAGAATCACAAAGAATATGTGTTTTAAAAAGGAAAACATCTCTGTGTTTAATATGTTTAATATGTCACAGATATGTGACTGTCTTTCCATTGTGCTCAGTTAACCTTGGTCTCCCCCACTCTTCCATACGACAAACCCTTCCCTCTAGCATTCTGCCCTTTCCAGCTATTTCCAAAAGACTGTCACTCTTACTGTAATTCTGCCTTTTTGATATTTACTGTTTTCTTTTACTCTTCCTCAACTTAAGGTCCAGGAGGTAGAATGATTAATATTATGTCTTTGTTAATAATATGCCACTATTGTCAGACTCCCATAAAACTGGCAATGGGATTATATATACATATGCATCAATAATTTATCCCTTTCCTACACTAAAAAGAGAGTTGGGGCTCGCCTATGGTTTTCTCTACCCGACACTACTTCTCCAGGAAGAAGTTCTGCTTTCTGAGAACTGGCTCTGTGCCCAATGTGGGTCCCATGGGAGCTACTGTATTCTTTATCCCTATCCCTTGACCAAGGTAACTGGTCCCAGGGGAGACACTGATCCAAGTTGGACCAGGCATAACCTGACTTGAACAACAGGTGATTGGCCTAAGGTTGCAAGTTTGGCCAATCACATGACCCTCATAAGGCTTTCTTCCAGATTTTCCCAACCTGCTACTGGAGATGGAAATGTAACTTAGATGGGGCTGGTGCTTATATTTTCTGACAGGGGGAAGCCTGTATGCTGTTGGAAAATAATAGTGCTAATACACATTGAAAAGTAGGAGAGAGAGAGGGAGACTGGGCGGGGGGGGGGGGGAAAGAAAGGGGGGGGGGAGGGAAAAGGACAGAGAGAGAAAGAGAAATGAACAGAGAGAAAAGGGGAGAGATACAGGTAGACAGACAGGCAGACAGACATAGAAAGGGTTGCCAGTGATTTCTGGCATCCATTTCTCCATCCCTTCCCTTCCATGGTGTGGATGGTCAATCTTTCCTTATGTGATCTACCCTGTGCATTTTTCTAGTATATATATTAGTTCAACATGGATTTCTGTCACTTGCAACCAAGAGAATCTTGACAAAAAATAGAAATAGAAAACCCCAAATAAGAAAAAGGAACCTCTCTGAATATCGGGTCCAGGATTTCTATTGCATGAGATGTGAAAATGAGACCAAGAAGAGGGATTTTTCACATAATAACTGGAGTGCTTTTTAACTAACTTAAGGATACACTCATTTTTGGTGTATTTATTAGCAGACAGGCTCTACTCAAAGAACTATTCAATCATGCATTACTCACAAAACTCACCGAGGATAGGAAAGAAGAAAAAATTAGTTTAGAATTCCCAGCGAAAAAAATACCAAGAAAGTACATAGTTAAACTGAAATGCAGTAAACAACATTTAATTTTAACTTTTAGTACAATTCTTTCCTCCGGTCAAAGGAATAGACACATTTCAGTTATTGGGCTTATTTGTTTACCACTCTTGACAACTCTTAGTTAGATGTTCCAAACCTTTTAAGGAGTGAAAAAGAAAAGCCCTGGGGGAATATAATTTCATGCTTGTTTTCAACTCCGTGCTGAAATTCACTTGGGTTAGTCGTTTGAGGGTGAGAGAATGGTTTCCATGGAAGAGAATAATTCCTTGACTCTAACTCAAAAGGGATAAAAAACAAAACAAAAAACAAAAAACCCCAACAACAACAACAACAAAAACATGTGGACAGAAGTTGGCCTGTTTAGTCTCTTCTTAAGAAGGGCAATTTTGGAAAATGGGCAAAAGTCAAGTATAATACGTTCACACTTCAGGCACAACACATCCTCCTTCCCCCTTCCAGTAATATCTAGAGAAGATACCACATTTTTTTCTGCTAATCAAAGCATCCACTCTGAATTTTCACTCTAATTTGTTTTTTGTTTTTTTTTTCTTCTACAAAGAATTAATTTATTATGCTTCTAAACTAAGTAATGATCTATGGACTAAACACATTACTGACGATTTAAATGCAAGGTGTATCCTGGCCATTCGAATTGAGAAATATTCATTCAGCCAGCCAACCAATATTAACTGAGCACCTATGGTGTGCTGGATACTGCGCTAATATTGATGGTCCAACTGTGAGCTGACAGACAGGCTCAGTCCACGTGGGGCTGATAGTCTCACTAGCTCTCTTTTCTTTTCAGGAGGACAAAATGTTGGACTCAAAGGGCAACCATCATTGTCTGAGATATTCTTTCATTCTTATGAAATTATTTTTTAAATTTGCATAGCTACATAGAATTTATAGCAGCTTATTTGAGTCTAAATGTTAAAGGATCCTTGGAATTTTTTTCCTTGCTGGGCAAAAAAAATAAATGAAAATGAAAATATGACCAAGATTCCTGCTCAATGTCAATAAGCTGGCCCATTAAAGCTGTAACATTTAAAGTTATTTTTCACTTTTAAGTTACGCCGAGGTAAATGTCAGCTTTTGAGCTTTCTGGGAAACATAAATAGATCAATGTAGCATACTCCCTTGAATGATATTTCTGGTATTCTTTTATGAGGCTATCAACTGGAAATACTTTCAGACTTTTAAAAAATCAAGAAATTTGATAAAGGGAGCTCTACTTAAGGCATGCTAATGATGCTTGGGTTTTGCCAATGAGAAAATGTTTGCATTTCATCAAGTTAATTGATATTATCATATCTGATTAAATCAATTAAAAAAACAACCACCAAACCACTACAATTTTAAGGTAAGGCTTCGTAATTTTAAAATATGTCAAGACCATTTAATTCAGAATAAATAAAATAAATAAATATTGGTTACCACTCAGATGTGGGAAAGTAGCAATAATATTCAAACTGGAGGTTTTCAAATAATTAGCAAAGGAGATCTGATTGAGAGATATGTGATTTGTCCTGTGCTTTGTTACTAAAATAGGGCAATAAATCATGGGCTTAATATTTCAACAGTCCCTTTGGAATCCAGACTCAGAAAAGCTGCCTGTGAAGACAAATACCACAGCATGTCAGTTACTTTTTTTCTTAATGCAAAATATATCACTTCAGCATCCCTGACTTGTCAAATGGAATGCAATGAGTCCTGTAATTCCAGAGGGCACAAACGAAATGATCAGACTCGTGGGTTCTATTTTGGAATTTTCCTTCCAGCAGAATCCCTTCTGTTCCCTAAGTTTTTTAAGTTGACGCAAGTCAAAACTATTATTTTATTTGCCTTTGGGGATGGTTCTGGTTCCTAACTTCTTCCTTAATGTTACCTAAATAGTTACCAATTAACACATAAAAGTACATTAAGATATATTGTGTACACACACAAAAGAAAAACCAAAGTTTATTGCTTTAAACTGAAATCCCTCATTATTATTTTAATAGGCCCGAGAGTTGGGTCATCTCTGATTCTATAATTAAAGGAAACTAGCATTACTGTCAGAGGGAGACTTTACAAGCATTCTTGAACAAACTTTTTGTTTTAAAAATGAGGATACAGAACTAAAAGAGGTGAAATGATTTAGCTAATGTTACATAACTAAAAAAGGAAGTCATGTCTTCTCAGTTTAAATCCTCTGCAAATAGTCTTTTGGTAAAGAATGATGACTAGGTACCATGTTAAGTTTCCCTGGATTATTTTATTGCATCTCACATCCAAATTATGAGGGCTGTGTGTAGATTATTGCCCTAATTCTCCACCACTTCTTGTATTCACACTTTTTGTAATATCACTTGCAGGTCCCCTAAACAAGAGATAGAATCTATTTCCCTATCCCTTGGATCTGGGCAAATCTTATCACTTGCCTAAACAAGAGATAGAATCTATTTCCCTATCCCTTGAATCTGAACAAATCTTATGATTTGCTTTGACCAAAGAAGGAGGAAGAAGTTTATAAGACCTCTCAAAACACCTTGTCCATTTCCTCCTGCTCTCAAGTGGAATCCTTTTCAATTTCCACATGAACAAGCCCAGAGTAGCCTGCTGGATGATGAGAGATGTGGATCAGTCACCTGTCTTGACCCAGCCAACAGTCAGCCAACTTCCAGAAGCAGAGCCCTTAGGTGATGGACAGTTGAACCAGAGAAACATGAATGACTCCAGCCAAGACACATGAATGAGCCCAGCCAAGATTAGAGGAGCCATTCAGTTGAGTCAAGCTCAAATTGCTACCCACAGAATCAAGAGCTAAACAAATTGTCATTTTAAGGCAATAAGTTTTGAGGTGTTTGTTACGCAACAAAGCTATCTGATAAAGATGGGCATACTCTTAGTAGATCTGTCTCACTTCACAACCAGTACTCTTAACCACTGTAAGCCCCTGAAGGCAGGGACGATGTTTAGGCTTATTCCACAGGAATTCCCCCACCAGTATGACCACAGGAAGCCTTCAATGACTTTTTTTTTTTAAAGATTTTATTTTTTATTTATTTGACAGAGAAGGAACACAAGCACAGGGATTGGGAGAGGGAGAAGCAGGCCTCCCCACTGAGCAGGGAGCCCGATGCGGAGCTCGATCCCAAGACCCCGGGATCATGACCTGAGCCGAAGGCAGACGCTTAACGACTGAGCCACCCAGGCGCCTCCTTCAATGAATTTTGATGCATGAATGGTTATATAAGTGTATTTCACATTCTCTAACTTGCCCAACCTCCCCAAATAATAAATGAAGAGATACCACAGGAACTCTGTGGGTCAAAAGGAAAGGAGACAATCCAACAGAAAAGTAGGTGATGGATGTGAATGGGCAGTTTGTAAAAAGAAAAAAAAAAACTATAATCTGCAGCCAGTTAAGCTGACTATGCTCTTCCCTGGGGGCCTGGTGTGCATTGGTTGCAAACAGTAGTGTATGCAGCCCGTTGTTTGTAGCGGTTGCCCTAAGGGACCCTGGAGACAGCCCTTTCCAATGGACATTCAATTTTGATGGTACTATCCTCAATCTAGGCTCTAGACAGGTATTCAGAGTGCCCTTGGAAAGTCCCAGGGCACAGTGACCAGGGTCTATATCGGCCAAGTCACCATATCCATCAGTACCGAGGTGCAGAACAAGGAGCATGTGATTAAGGCCCTATTCAGGGCCAAGTTCAAGTCCCTGACCACCAGGAGAGCCACATTTCCAAGAAGTGGGGCTTTAATAAGTTTAATACACATGAACTGAGGACATGGTGGCTGAAAAGCAGCTCATTCCAGATGGCTGTGGGGTGAAATACATTCCCAATCATGGCCCCCTGGACAAATGGTGCACTCAAGAGAGCCTTGGCACTGCCCTCTTCTTATTCATGCCCACCAATAAATCCTACTTCCTGTCCAAAAAAAAAAAAAAAGGAATATAAATGGCCAATACACACATGGAAATATGCTCATTTCTGCTCATAATTAAAACAATAGAATTTAAGATAAAGATAATTTCTATCCACATATATATATGTGTGTATATATATATATATATATACACCTCCAGAAGCAGAGCCACCATATATATATGAAAAGAACAACATCCACTCTATTAGGGTTACCCAATGGTGAGCAGAAAAATTGACAAATAAGAACACATTTTAACAATTCTTTCATTCTTTATTTCACTACTAAAGTCTTTTATTTATTTGTCATTTCTTATTTGGTGGAGAATATAAAGTTTTTAGGAAAGTTAAGTCATTTATTTATCAAGAAAAGTAATCCTTTGTTAAAGCCAGAATATTGGAGGAAGACAGAGAATACTACCACAACTCAGTAGATTTACTTCCTGACACTGTAATTACTCCTGGCCCATATACTTCAGCTGGCTGACCATAGAAGGGAGAAAATTCAAGGTTGGCTTCTTTACAGGTTGCAACAGCAAACGGTGCTCATCGAAATCATCAAAACGAAGGCAATGAGCTCCATCAAGCTGTAGCAGGATGTCAAAAACTGCAATACACATTTATATTTGAAGTCAAGATTTCCTAGTCAATTCAGGTATTACTAAAGAAAAAGTCTTGGGCGCCTGGGTGGTTCAGTTGGTTAAGCGACTGCCTTCAGCTCAGGTCATGATCCTGGAGTCCCGGGATGGAGTCCCACATCGGGCTCCCTGCTCAGCAGGGAGTCTGCTTCTCCCTCTGACCCTCTTCCCTCTAGTACTCTCTGTCTCTCATTCTCTCTTTCTCAAATAAATAAATAAAATCTTTAAAAAAAATAAAAATAAAGAAAAAGCCTTCATTAAAAACAATGATTTGTGAACATTATCTCATTATTCCTCCTTATGGTTCTGTGAAGTGAGGATTATTCTTACCTCCATTGGACAGATGAGAAAATGAAAGTTCAGAGTGATCACACAGCTACTCAGTGGAAGAGCAGTGGCCAGAAATGACATTTGACTCTAGACCCCCACTCATCACTACTTACATCCTGATGGGCCATCCATTAGTAGCTGGTCAGGATTCACCCAGAGCTTTCACTGTGAAACACATCTTTCAATCCCCAGGATTGGCAGGGACTTGGGGAACTCAGTGGGTCTGGATACTAATGTTGGTTTAGGGCCCAAAAATGATTGCTAGTGAGATAAGTGGGAGGATGTATAAAAACAATAGCAGCCATTAACGTTGATGTGAAGGAAGGGAGAAATGAATGGGACTGGCACAAGTGGGAGACTTAAAATACGAGAAAGAGGAGAAAACATAGGGAGCAAAGCAAAACGAAACAAGCCTCTGCAAAGGATAAATAGTGTGGTAACTGTGAGAAAAAAAAGAGGAAATCTTTTCCTGAAGCCATGAAAAAGAAGAAAAAGAGAGAAGACAAAATGGCGGGACCGCTGCAGTTGAGAACTCACCCCAGCAACATCACCATGGAGTCCAGTGCCCTCTCAGTATGCTATGGGTTTTTAAGCTTGAATATGATGTTGGGGCTCATTACTGACAGTCATCAAGAGCCCCCAGAGGGACCCCCTATGATTTTCTCTAACTTACCAAAGTCATTTCTATTGTTATTATTATTTTATTTATTTATTTATTTTTTTTAAAGATTTTATTTATTTATTTGAGAGAGAGAATGAGAGACAGAGAGCACGAGAGGGAGGAGGGTCAGAGGGAGCAGCAGACTCCCTGCCGAGCAGGGAGCCCGATGCGGGACTCGATCCCGGGACTCCAGAATCATGACCTGAGCCGAAGGCAGTCGCTTAACCAACTGAGCCACCCAGGCGCCCCTATTGTTATTATTTTTTAAAGATTTATTTATTTATTTTAGAGAGAGAGAGGGAGAGAGGAAGTGAGTGGGGGGAGGGGCTGAGGGAGAGGGAGAGAGAATCTTGAGCAAACTCCCTGTTGAGTGCGGAGCCCAACACGGGGCTCAACTCATGACCTCGAGATCATGACCTGAGCCAAAACCAAGGGTCAGACACTTAACCAACCTAGCCACCCAGGTGCCCCATACCAAAGTCACTTTTTTTTTTTTTTAAGATTTTATTTATTTAGGGGCGCCTGGGTGGCTCAGTTGGTTAAGCGACTGCCTTTGGCTCAGGTCATGATCCTGGAGTCCCGGGATCGAGTCCCACATCGGGCTCCCTGCTTGGCAGGGAGTCTGCTTCTCCCTCTAACCCTACCCCCTCTTGCGCTCTCTCTCTCACTCTCTCTCAAATAAATAAATAAATAAAATCTTTAAAAAAAAAATGTTAAAAAAAAAAAGATTTTATTTATTTATTTGAGAGAGAGAATGAGATAGAGAGCATGAGAGGGGGGAGGGTCAGAGGGAGAAGCAGACTCCCTGCTGAGCAGAGAGCCCGATGTGGGACTCGATCCCTGGACTCCAGGATCATGACCTGAGCCGAAGGCAGTCGCTTAACCAACTGAGCCACCCAGGCGCCCCCAAAGTCACTTTTAAAATGAAAACCTAACCCTAATGGGATGACCAAACTCAGGGGCAACCTATGGCTTTTGATGAAAAACAGATTAAGTTAGAGCAGATTCCCCAACCTTATCCTTGGAACAGGGGTCCCCAGCTGGGGTTCACAGATCCTCACAATATCTATGGAGAGACTTCAGGGAGTGCAAGAGCTTGAATGGGGTTGGGGAATTTATATCTTTATTTTCACTCACCTCTAACTGAAAGTAACTGTTTTCTTCGGGTGCCAGTATAGGCAGGAAATGACAGGAGTGATTTCCATAGGCCCTGTGCCTTTGGCACCAACAGGTATCCCTCCAGCTCGATCAAGCTGTGAATAATGGGGCACATGCTCTATTTCCCATTTCACCTAAAAGTAACTTTAGCCTTATTCCAAAAGGCATTTTGAGCAAAGATAAGGATCGATGGCTCGCAAATGGTGCTTCTATAACTTGAATGTGTAACAAGTCATCTGGGACTCCTATTAAAATGCAAATTGTGATCTAGCCAGTCTGGGGTGGGGCAGGAGACTGAATGTCTAACAGGCTCCCAGGTGATTTGGGACCCACACTTGCACAACCAGGCTGCAGAGCTATTTGGATAGAGAGTTTTAAGGATAAAGATTCTTCTTTAGGGCGCCTGGGTGGCTCAGTTGGTTAAGCGACTGCCTTCGGCTCAGGTCATGATCCTGGAGTCCCGGGATCGAGTCCCACATCGGGCTCCCTGCTCAGCGGGGAGTCTGCTTCTCCCCCTGACCCTCCCCACTCTCATGCTCTCTCTATCTCATTCTCTCTCTCAAATAAATAAATAAAATCTTTAAAAAAAAAAAGATTCTTCTTTAGACAGGTATAAAAATGTCTTTGAAGCTATAGTCTATGAAGCTTGGTGTGCATTTTACACCTCCTATGAACAATTACCTCAAAAATATTCTGTTGGTATTTATCAATTTATAGAGTTACATAAATTGCTCTCATATACGGGTTTTCGTATTAATTTGCTGATACTTTTATTATTTCATTTATCATATGCTATTATAGCTTTGGGATACATGCTCCCTGAGTGTGTGGTAACCACACCTTCTTCATCTTCATCTCCAGTGTTTTGCAAATACTAACTTTTTTTTTAAGATTTTATTTCTAATCAACCTCTACATCCACGTGGGACTCGTACTTGCAATGTGAAGATCAAGAGTCACATGCTCTACCAACTGAGCCAGCCAGGCGCCCCACAGACATTGAATTTTTATTGAACGTTTGGTAGGGAGTTTATTGATGTAAAGCTTTCTTTCTTAATCCTTGAACTGTGGGTTCCAGCATTTGAAATGTATAGACCTTAACCTAAACACATCTGTATTTAATTCCCAAAGCAATTTTGGGAGATGAAATATCTTGTTTAATTTTCCTCATCACCCAAATACTCCTTTTTACCTGGGGCCTACTTGCTTTTTAATTACACTTCCATTTGTCTAATTTAGGCTGAGAGGGCTGTTCATAACTCGGATCCACAACCAAAGATAGAACTAACACTTCTGGGTGCTCTCGGTCAAAAGATTTCCTGGCAGAACAATTTCTGGTTGTTACAAATGGAGTGAGAGAAAGTTTTGATATGTGCCAGCTAAGGGCATGTAGTAGAAATTGTGGATGCCTCCAAATGGCCATAAAACAAACTCTGTGTGGTTCTAAAGTCTAGGCATTTAGGCCTTCACCGTCTTAACCAAAGAATACAACTGTGTTCAAAGACATCAGGACTTTATCTGAAACCCAAATCCACAATCACAAAGGTGACAGGGTGAGTATTTTGAGTATATTTGGCCTGAAAGGGCCAGACCAGCTTAGACATGTGTGTATGTTTTTCTGAAAAACTCTTCAAAGCTTTTTTTTTTTTTAAGATTTTATTTATTCATTTGAGAGAGCAAGTGAGTGCATGAGAGAGCGCGAGCAGCGGGGAGAGGCAGAGGAAGAGGGAGAAGCAGCGGGACCCCGATGCGGGGCTCGATCCCAGGACCCTGGGATCAAGACCTGAGCTGAAGGCAGACGCTCGACTGACTGACTGAGCTGCCCAGGGGCCCCAAGGCTTTTATTATGGACACACTCATTCCTTCTTAGGGAGAAGCGAGTAGAAGCCCCTGTTGTTGGACTGCCACCTCCAGGAGGAGTTCCACTACCTCTCCAGTTCCAGTGTCCCTGCAGGGGAGTAATTTTCCACTTAGAAGCTCAGCTTGATCTTCCCTAGTTCCCAGCCCACCTTCCCCTCCGGGAGAAAAGTGGCTGAGCCACTCTCTGTGGCCTCCTCCAGTGGGATCTGATGTGGGGCCTCATGCCCAGGTGTTCCTCCTGTGATGCTGAGCTTGTGCAACTCTTCCCTGTGATTTCTGCAGCCATTTGTATTGCCCCCTGCTCCCCTAAAGGCCTTTCTGGCATGTCTGGGCTTCTGTTTTCATCCACATTCTGAATTCTTGGTTTGGGACTCTCCCATGACTCTCGAGTTTTCCTCTTATTCTGAATTACTGCGTCTCTCTCCTCGGGGAAGGGAATCTTGCCAGGGGCTGGAACTCTGGGGCAACTCAGGATGATTATGGATGGATTGCCTAGTCCTCCAAGTAATAGTCACCCTATTTGTCAAATGCAGTCATCTGCCAGAGAACCCCAGGACTTCTAACCCTGTGAACCACCATTCATCTGAACTCTGTTCTCCTGGAACCCTACTCTTCATCAAGAGTGATCCTTGTAAAGGTTACTTCAGGTCATGTGTCTCCTCCATGCAAAACCTTCCAGTGGCGTCAACTTCACTCTGAATGAAACACAGAGGTCTACAACTCTAAGAGATCTGTCCCTAGCCCCAGAAGTCCCATCTCGGACAGCCTCAGACAGAGCCAACCTGCTGGTCCCTCAACAGACAGCCCCATCCCTGACCCAGAGTCTTTGCATTTGCTAATCCTTCTGCTGTGCACAATCCAGCCTCATGTGTTTGTAGACATCAGTCCTTCACTCCTAAGTCAGCTGCTGCCTCTTAGTGAGTCCTTCCTGGTTACTCAATTTAAAATTTCAAAGCATGTTCCTCAACTTTCCCTCCATCCCCACTCCCTATTTCCTCATTTATTGATTTTTCTCCTAACCCTTAGGACCACCTGACATACTATATATTTTACCAACTTTTTAAAAGCTTTTATTTATTTGAGAGAAAGAGAGAATGAACGATGGGAGGAGGGGGCAGAGGGAGAGGGAGAAGCAGACTCCCTGATGAGCAGGGAGCCCAACTCGGGGCTCGATCCCAGGATCCCAAGATCACAACCTGAACTGAAGGCAGACATTTAACTGACTGAGCCACCCAGGTACCCCGTACCAACATATTTTGTTCATGGTCTGACCCCTCATCTAGAATGTAATCTCCATAAAGGCTGGGATTGTTGTCATTTTTTCCCCTTTTCTATTTGAAAATATTTACTGAGTAGGTATCTAATAAGTATTTGTTTAATGAATGCATGAATGAGGGTTTATTTTTGAGGTGATAAAAATGTTCTAAAATTGTTCTGATGGTTGTACATATCCATGAATATACTAAAGACCACTGAACTATACACCTTAAAGGAGTGAATTGCATGGCATATATAATAAAGCTGTTGAAGAGAAAGAGACAGTACAGTATCCCAGTCATTGTAATGAAGGAGTTGGCTGTGCATGTCCTGTGTGAGTAGATATGAGGTCATTATGATAAGTTTGGTTTGAAATCTGATTTACCAGAGGTATCTGCACAATGGTTAGAAAGCAGGGCCTCTAGAGTCAGAGGACCGAGGTTCAAATCCCAACCTCATCATTTTCTAGTTGTGAATTGCTCTGTTTTTTATTTGTAAAATAAGCGGACAATAATACTAAACTCCAGTCGTGGTTGTTGTAGGGATTAAATCAGACAATTTCTGTAAATGGTTTAGCACAAGGTATGGCCCCTATGGTGAATGCTTAATACATGGTTATTATTTTAATTTTTATTATTGTTGTTATTTTCTGGAGTACCACGGGTGAGGTACTGGAGAAAATCAGATGGCTGTCATGGTAGCAAGGTCTCAAAACCATTATTTCTCACTAAGATTTACTTTGACTTTCTCTGGCCTGTCAAGCAATCCCTTCCTTACACTGAACCTGACCTCTGACCTACCATTCCTTCATAGCTCAGATCATATTTCAGTGGTTCACAGATAAGGCAGCCCCCGCACCCCCCCAAATCAAGTGGATATTGTTAAAAGTAAATCCTCAAGCCTTACATTTAGCGATCAGGCAGCAGTCCTCAAAGTGTGGTCCTGGGACTTCAAGCATCAGAATCACCAGCCCTACAAGAGGCCTAATGAATTGGAAATTCGGAGCAAGGACCAACAATCTGTGTTTTAACAGCCTTCCAAGTGATTCTGATGCATGCTGAAGTTGAAAATAACTGGCCAAGTGGAATCTGATGTTTGATAAGCTCCTCACGTGACTTTGGCCTACTCGTTTGCGTATCATCACTGGGGAACCAGCACTAAGTCAACAGCATGACACTGAATCACCTAGTTTGCTGTGATGGCTAAACCATCCACCAATCGCTAAACCACCCACCCATCTCCAAAGCAGAAACATAAAAACACATACAAACTCTGGCTACACAACTTCAATTTCTATTAGCTTACTCATTTGTTTTGTTTGGGGCACAGGCTTGTTTTCAAGGCTACTTTATCATTTGATCATTTAATCTGTCACCACATATTTATCATGACCTCAAGGCATCAACAACAGTTGTCACAACCTTCGAGAAAACCTTTTGGAGGACAAAACTGATCACTAAGAGGGACTATGGCATTTCCTTCCACAGGGGGCCTCAGCAATTGGGTAGACAATATCCCAGACTGGCCAGACACTCTTCTAAATGCAGGAGAGTGGACGGTACTGTGTAATGTCTGCAAGGCCCATTGACACCAAAAATAGTGAATATTTATTTGTAGCATGTTGTTAATTTTCTTGAATCAAAATAAGCGTTGTTTTTTTATTAATTCCTTGTGAGAGTTCAAAGAATCTCCCCCCAAAAAACTATAATAACCCCAAAATAAGTTAGTGAAAATAAAACAATAAAACATAGCATCATTGGGGAACAGAGAGGAGCTTGGTGAAGATGCTGGAAGAGTGGAGGTTATAAAATATTAGTGTGGTGGACACTAGGTGCCCTTATGCAATTTCAAGTTCTAAGAAATTATTTTGTTGCTTTTTAAAGCCCAGGTACTGGGTTTTGATTGTGCTTTTAAGTTAAGCACGCATTAAAGCACACCACAATATGTATCGGAGAAATGCATCTTACCTCTCTCTATACCCTGGCATCAAGATAAGATTATTGGCTAAGGAAGCCAGAGGAAGGTGCCAGCCAGACCCGCCACTGTCTCTATTTTTTTTTTTTAAGATTTTATTTATTTATTTGAGAGAGAGTGAGTGAGGGAGAGAGAGAACAGGAGCAGGGGGAGGGGGAGAGGGAGAAGCAGACTCCCCACTGAGCAGGGGAGTCTTGGGACTCCAGAATCATGACCTGAGCCGAAGGCAGCCGCCCAATCAACTGAACCACCCAGGAGTCCCCACTGTCTCTCTTTAAAGTTATCCAAGAGCATCAAGAGTTTTCTATAGAAAAGAGGGTTCCAGCTATACAAACACAACAGCATTTCTTGGGCTTACCAGTTTAATATGTTCTCGCTTCTGGTATTTTTCACTATAATACTGCTCTTGTCGAAGATTAAGCAGCTGCTGCTGTTGTTTGTCCTTCAAGTCTATTAACTTTTGGGTCATTTCGGCATCTAGGGCAGCAAGATCTTGCTCAATCGTTGATGAACCATGGTCAGGACTGCTGGGATCTGACCTGCAGAGACACAGAGCTTGACTCACAAAACAGGCAGGTCATAACAAGGTGGAGGGAACATTGCATACCACAGTTCCTCCTAGATAGAGTGTTGTGTTGGGAAATAAATGTTTAAACAAACCACTTGAGATAGAGGCTGATACCCTAAGGACAAGCTTAGCAGTGGAGTGTCTCCAAACACAGAGTGGATGACATTTGTGAGATTTCATGTAGGGACAGAGAAAGAAAGCCAGGAGGCTGGGGACTCTGTGGTAGTGGTGGAGAGAATGATAATCCTCCCACCCCCGCCTAGGGAAAAACAATGTCTAATAAGGATCTTTTAAGGCTTTTATCTTTTAATTTTTTAACAAGACATGTATAATGTAATTCTCGGCTACTTAATGTCCTATAACGACTTCAATACACTCGACATTGATTGGATTCTGTCAGGAGAGTTGAAGAGGTGTTGAATTTTACATCTGGGTGATGGATAGAAAACAGAGAGCATGTGCAGACCCCTCCCCCAGCTGACATGTTCTGTTTCTTGACATCTTCTAATAGCAAAGATACATTATTAAAATAAGTTTCTTTGGGGGATGTACCAGCTTCATGGATAGCTCTACCCAAAATGGCACTTTCCTTCAAATGGTTAAGTTACAAGAGAAAGGAGGATGTGTGAGTTCATTGAAAAATACTTATTGAGTGCTTACTCTGTGCACAGTGACTTTCTTTGAGTTGTTCATAGAGAATTATGCAGATTTTGAGAAGTTTAGGAGTAATCTTGAAATAAATCAAAGCAATTCTCACTAACTGATTGTGCTAAAACATGGTGTGATTCCTTCAAATTTTGTGCTCTTACCTTTTTTAGGGCACACAGAAAAGGAGATGGTGTTGGGAATGGGGTACTAAGAGCAGGTCTGTTTTCTTCATTCATATGGAAACTTCTGCAGAAAGAAAACTAAACCACCTAAGATATCTAGCACATCAGATTCTGCCTCCATGTTTTTCGCTTGTGGCCAGGCAGAACAGGTGGAAGTTTCTTGAATCAGCTGGCCCTAATTCCTGTTGCTTTCACTTTGACTTAGGCCAGCATTGATGGTACCTCAGGAGAGGCAGTTGGTTGAAGTTGGTGTTAGGATCCTATTGTGGCAAATAAGGGATGCAGAATTCCCTCAGAAGTTTCTATTTGCATTTTAATGTGCAATGCTAAATGAGAATGAACACTCTACAAGGCTCAGGACACCTGATACATCAGAATGGCATGGCAGCATTGAGGTGGCCGTCCATCCTGGCATGAATACAAGATGATTTGTCAATATCACAATAAGTAGCATCAGCGAGGTGACCTCCATCTTGGCCTGAACGTGAGATACATTTATTGTCTTTGGTAGCAGGAAGTCAGTGTAACCAGAACATAAAGACATCTCTTTAATCAGCCACAACCACCACAACCACCACAACCACCACAGCAGAGGCCACAGGTCAACAGTTACTGACCATGCAACATTTACCAGGCACTCTCTACTTTTGGTTTTCTTTTCACAGCAACCCAACAAGGTGTGGCCATCTCCAGTTTGCATTTGAGGAAACTGAGGTTCAGTGAGACAATCTGCCTAAGAACACAGTATGGGGGAGCCCAGAGCAGCTCATCCAAGGACAGATATCTAGAGTAAGGCAAAGGCTGTGTTGTTAAAAACAACACAAACACTGCATGCCCGTGTCTGATCTGCCCTTTCCAGGATGTGGAAAGCTCAGTTGAGACAGTGGGTATTTTAATAAGAAACTAACCTAATGGACAATAATTCCCATTTATTGCTCTGAGGTATTTTCAGGATTTTAATGTGTATCAAAGGTGATGGGAGAGAGACGGACATAATCAGACCTCAGTTCTTTGCCTCTTAAAGAGAAGTTTCTCTTGATGTACCTCTTTTGATACTAGATGCTTAGGGATTTTTGTTTATTTATTTTTTGAAGAAAAACATAAAAAAATAACCAAGGAAACAGTGTTTCTGTATCTTCTGTAAAAAGAGGGTTGAAGACATTATCCCCTGTTTTCTACTACTGACTGTATAAGATCCATGAGATGAATTCTGTAATTTAATACCAGGAAAATGTTTGTCACTCTTAGAAAAACAAGCAAGTTTGCTTTAATCAGATAAGGAGAATTATCTAGCCCATATTCCCTTTTCTCAGAAACTAAGAGCTAAAATTCAGTGTTCAAGGATAGAAATTACATTAAATGGCTGATACCGTCCAGTAGAAATATAACATGGGCCACGTATTTGATTTTTTCCACATATGTGATTTAAAATTTTTAGTGGCTAACTTGAAAAGTAAAAAGAAGTGAGTGAAATTAATTTTAATAACACACTGTATGGAGCCTAGTATACCTAAAATATTATCATTTCAACATGTAATTAAAGTAAAATCAATGTAAGTCAATATAAAATATGAGTTATTTTATATTCTTTTTTTTTTAAAAGAGTCTTTGAAATTTGGTATGTATTTTAGACTTATAGCACATTTCAACTTCCATGAGCCACTTCTCAAGGGCTCAAAAACCACATGTGCCTAGTGGCTGCCATACTGGACAGCGGGTCTTGATAACTGGTAGCCACTCAGATTGTGTGTATGTGTGTTGCTTCCCTTTTTCTATTTTCATAGGATTTTTACATATGTCTTCTACGATGAATTACTTCCATACTCTATTAGAAGTTTTCAGGATATGACCTCTAGGTAAACAAATATGTGAATAAACAAACACATATATATCACTGCAACAGAAATTTAGAAGTTTTAGGCCAAGCTTTGCCCGAATCATTGTGTAACTGTGTAATTGTAATTGTGTAATTGTGTAAATGTCTTGAGCTTTTGGCTTCCTCCCTGAAGAAGTGGCAGCAGTTCACCTCGATGGCTTCTAAGACTATTCTAATTCTAAGAAATAGTGATGTTGTTGCTTTTTAAAACCCAACTACTGGGTTTTGATTGTGCCGTTAAGTTAAGCACATATTCAATCGTATGTCACAATGTGGATCTGAAATTGCCTCTTACATCTCTCTCTAACCTGGCATCAAGCTAAGATTATTCCGTAAGGAAGAGAAAGAAAGGATGGAATAGAGCCTATCTGACTCAGCTCAGTGGCAGGTGGCTTGCATGATCACGTAGTTCCCTGCATTGCCATGCTAGCTAGTTATGGGTGATAACTGCAAAGGTCATGGTCACTGCTGTGTCCCCAGGGCACACAGTAGGCACTCAATAAATGTTGGTTGAATGAATGTGTGAGAGATGCTTCTCCTTGTCAAGGTCCAGGTACATGGGGCTATGGGGACCCCTAGACCCAAACACAAGGGTTACCTGTACAAGCCTCTGTGGGTTTCAGCAAAGGCAGCTCTTTTCTATAACAAGTCACCTCTTCAACTAGGTTCTAGAACACAGCAAAACTGCATACTGGCCAGGTTAACAGCTGTAATATGGGAAGTCAGCCAACTGGTATTGGGCCCACAGGCCAGAACCCAAGGGTAGGACTTCCTGTATATCTATTCTCAGGAGGCAGGCAAATAAAGAAATTTAGTCCACAAGCAAAACTGAGCTGAGGTGGCCTTCCTTCTTGCCCTGGATCCAAAATATGGTGTAAAATACTGAAAAATCCACGTAAAGGACTCTCTTCCTTCACACTATGAAACAAAGTAGAAATACTCAACTTACTTTTTTTTACTGTCCTTTTTGGCTGTCTTTTCCAAAGCTGCCCTCCTTCTCAAGTAGTCATTCTGAATCTCATTATACTTTGTAGTGTGTTCTTTGATTAGGTCAGTGGTTTTCTTGTGGTGTCTTTTAACCAGGTCTTTCATTTCTTTGTAGTGCTTCTTTTGAAGTTTCACAAATGATTTCTGCTGCTTTAGCTCTTCGATGGTCTGGGCTTCCACTTCTGCAACAAATGAGTATAAGAGCTAACAGACGTGGAAGGACTGCAAACACAGATGTAAAGAGGAGTAGCAACCTGCTTCTCAGGCAATATTTGTTTGATCCCAGCCAACTGGAGCTTCCGAGCAGAGCTTGGATGTCAAACGTATCTTGGTTCCAGGCTGGCACTTGGTAACTTCTGCGATTCTGTCACCGAATTTCTCAAAGACCCAATTTCTTAACTCATAATTTTTTTTGGAAAGTTTGGCTTCCCTAGAAACAGAGCCTGAGGGCGGGGGGGGGGTGTGGATTCGAGTGTATGTGATTTACTGAGAAGGGCTCAGGGGGAGGAAGAGAGTGCAGCAGACAAGGAAGGGGAAGGAGCCGAGCAATGGTATGGTCTCCACAGGAGCCTGGCTTCTGCCTGTGGGTGGGAGCTCTGGAGGATGACAGAGTGGGTCTCACCTTGAGGCAAGAAGACCAGCCTTTTGCACATTGAGAAGGTCAGGGAAGGAAGGCATAACCTCCTGGTGAGGGGTCTTCCTCTGGGCTTAGGGCAATTTTAAAGAGAAGGGGAAGCTATGAGCTGTTAGCAGCAACTCTCAACCACAGCTGGAGCATGGGTGCACCAGATGGGAAAGGGATGGGCACCAACAGGATCCACTTTAAGGACCTCAGTATTTCCACTACTTGTTAGGGTTGTTGTGATGGTGAAATGAAAGAATCATGCAAAGTACTGAACACACTTTCTGGCAGTGTGCCTGTTGAGGCTTAACAAATGATCATACATACAGCACGGTCTCGAAGGGGCACTCTTCATACCAGAGACTTTGTAGGTTTGGATTTATTACAATAGTGTTCCAGGAAAAAGCACCGAAGTGGGGGCAGGTCCCTTGATGGGATTTGCCCAAAGGCACCATCAGGGTTAGTGGTAGCTGTGAGGTATTTAATCCAGTGCTTAGAAAACATGTAATGTGACAGACCTGGACCTTAAAACATTCTGTATTTTACCGACATAGTTCATCAATTCTAGAATACGAATTTTAAAGTATGCAAACATTTCTGAAATTAAGATGCTTTGTGCAATCACAACTTGTTGGTGCTTTTCTTCCTTAGCAATCTATGAATAGTGGGGTGCCTTCAAATTGATGGTGTCTTAACTTCAATGAATTATCATTTGTTTGGACCTAACTTAAGTCACAGTTCACATGTTTCCATCCTTTCATTTGAACTTTCTGCTTCTGGGAACAAAAATATGTTATCATAAATATTTAGAACTGTCAGGAGATTCAGAAATAATATATGCCATGAACAACAACAGACCTGAATAGAAATGAGTTATCTAGTGGATAAACACTGAAATCAGAATAATAATTCTTGTGCTTCAATGCTAAGGTCGTTAAGCAATTGAAACATGTTCCCCTTTTTTATAATGTGTCTATTCTCCTGGCATTCGATTCCTTTTGAGAAAGAGGCCAGGAAGAGAATCAGGTACATTTATCTAATGGTTTCCCTCAGGCCCAAATGGACTCATTATGGTTGCATAATAACTTATTATACTAAGAATTTATAATCCTAAGGAATTGCTACATTTTGGGTAACAGATTCAATCCCACTTCATTATGGCATAGAGCACTCCAGCAACAGCAGGTTTAGCAAGAAGGTTCAAGATGTTCCAACCTATGATTAAAAAAAAAATTCCACAGAAAGTACTATTTTTTTTTAAAGTCTGGGATAAAAGGCTATTCTTCGAATAGGCTCTTAAGCATAAAGGGAATATTCATTTACATAAAGAAACAAGTATCACTCATAAACAAGCCACCCAGAGATCCTCACCGCTAATAACTTTGGTACATATCCACTGTCTTTTCCCTACACATTTATGTATTTTAAAATAACATTGGACTGTCTCTTGTTTTATGTGTTAACATTATATTGTTGCCCATGGAATTAAATCTTTTAGAACATGTTTTCATACATTCCTCAAGTAATTATTCGATGCAGATTTTACATATTGGTGAAATATACACACATAAAAGCGCATAAATCATAAATCCACCCCCCTGTACATTTTCCCAGAGTGAACAGACTTTCGTAACCACCACTCAGATCAAGATCAGAATATTATCAGTGCCCCGGAGATCCTCTTTTTGGCTTTTGCATTCTCTCTCCCCTCCCAAGTATAATCCGAATCCGTGTTTCTAACGGACGGATTCATTTTGCCTGTTTTTAGCTGTACGTAGCAGGAATTACAAAGAATGTGCTCTCTTGTGTCTGGCCTCTTTACCCCCACATTGTGCATGTGAATTTTATCCATGTTGTGTATGATCATAGCTTATTTATCCCTACAGCTGTACCCTATTTTATTCTGTGACTATACCACAATTTATTATCTACACTACTGTTTATGGACATCTGGGTTGTTCATAGTTTTTGGCTATTACCAAGAGTGCTGCTTTTGGTGAACATGTGTTTGCATTTCTTCTGTGTATTGGACCAAATATTGTAAACATTTCGAAGATTCTGCCACATGGTGCTCATTGTATTAAAGAAATCGTGTACCAGTTTTGGTCCCACTAGTTTAAGGAACTAACCAAATATAAATTATTTTCCAACGGGATCATAGTTCTTAAACATTCTGTATTTTGTGGTCCCAAATGGTTCACATTCTGCATTTCTAAAATACGGCTAATTATTGGCACTTTGGGAAGGTGTGTATTCCTGTTCCCTGGGTCATATTTCCTGTATGAAACTATCCTTTGATTCTCATATTGATATCTTATGAAATTATATTATTTTTATACCAAGAGTCCTATCCACCAAATATGGTTACTTCTCTGTGATGACATGATTAAATTGTATAATGTGGCTTGAACTAGGATTATTTATCTGTGGATGTTTTCAGAAAAGAAATATTAATGATGTTATTTTTCAGAGATGAGAGGAAATCTCTCTCTAAATACTTATGCTGTATAATATTAAGCTGCCTAATTCCATGGGGTAAGAAGGTGGCATTTACCTGTTAAAACACTCTGAATAAGATCTTCTGTTTTGGCAGGTGCCTTTACAGAACCTGAAATAAAGAGACAAAAGAAATAGCCTCCTTTAACTTTAAAAAGTGTGTTCTTCCCGTAAAACAACTAAGTTTGGCCCTTGAGTCTAAGTCTTTTTATGGAGAAATAACAAATTCTAGGAGAAAATCACTCGCAAAAAAACCCCCTGGAAGCAATGTCTTCATTTTGTTACTTTGAGGCAAACCTAATTAAATGCAAGTCTATATGCTCCATTTACAGACAGAAAGGACATCCCTCCACTTTGAATCAAAACGGTCAACAAATTCCATTTTAACAATGCTATTGCCACCTTTTGGCAAGATCAGGAATGGCAAGTGGACTTTTAAAAATCAAACGCTGACCTGCAGGCAGTAATAACTGAGGCAGGCAAGATCCACTGGGGGATTCCAAAATTATCAGATAAGTTGAAGGACAAAAAGGATATTTTCATAGGCTCAAAGCATCTCCCCCAAGACAACTATTATCTACAAAAGGGAAATGAGAACTTTCAGTTTAAAAACCTAGCTGGCTCCACCTCAACCAAGTGCTCCAACATCGTCGATAATGAGAAATACTAACATCAGGTACCCCTAATATGATGCAGTGAGAGGGACAGTTTTGTCTCTGTGATATTCTCACCCAAAATGCAAAACTTCACTCTAATTGCGAGAAAACATCAGACAAACCCAAATTGAGGGATATTGCACAAAAGAACTGACCAGTACTCTTCAAAAGTGTCAAGGTCATAAAAGACAGGACAGACTGAGGGACTGTCATAGATTCAAGGAGATTAAGGAGACATGACAATTAAATACAATGTGGGATCCTGAGTTGGAACCTGGAGCAATAAGAAGACATTAGTAAAGGGGCGCCTGGGTGGCTCAGTTGGTTAAGTGTCGGACTCTTAATTTCAGCTCAGGTCTTGATCTCAGGGTCATGAGTTCAAGCCCCACATTGAGCTTCATGCTGGGCATGGAGCCTACTTAAAAAAAAAAAAAAGAAAAAGACATTAGTAGAAAGCAGGTGAAGTTCAAATGAGGTCTGTGCCAATGTTAATATCCTGGTCTGATAACAGCACCATGATTCTGACAGATGTTAACCCTAGAGAAGAAGAGATCAGTTTTGCGATTCTGTGCCATTTTTAAAAGTGATTCTGTAAGTCAAATTATTTCAAAACATCAAGTTAAAAAAATCAAGTGCTAAAATGCCAAATTTTCTTTTACTCTTCAAAGCACAAGACTATATTTACTCATATATTTAAATGACTTATTTATATTCCAGAAGCTCTCAAAATGTTTGTATTTGGTATATAAAACTCTTCATTTGAAAATATCACTCTTTATGATCAAATCATCTTCTTACTGTTAATGATCTCAACAACCTTCTTAAAAGCACAGGGCCCAGTTCATGCACACTTGATACAAATTCAAAATGATTTGCTCTTTTAAAAATCCCACTCTCCCTCATGAGAAATGCCCTTTCCCTTCCAAACAAAAAAATCTGGATTTCGTCACTGCCATGCTGTAGTAGGACGAGGAAGGAAGGAGACAAGGAAGACATAACTTCATGGAAGGAAATTCTTCTCCCTTTTATTTACTTTATATTAACCCATTCAACAAAAAGTGATCAAGGACATGCTATTCCTCAGGTCTGTGCAAAGGAAGCATCAAACTGAAGCCTGGGGAGCCTACCATCTACTGGGGAAAGGGGACATACATAGGAGAGAGAATTGCCTAAAGCAGTCTTAGATCAAAGGTCAAAGTTAGCTGCACAGAAATCAAAGGATTTTTCTAAGGAGTGAGACAAGAGTGGACCTTTGGTAGGAATAGAGTTGAAAGCAAGAACTGGGATCATAGAGAACTGTGTCCACCCTGACTTCCTTCTTCACTAGCTATGTGGCCTTCAGGAAGTACTTCTCCATCTTAAAACCAATTTCTTCATCTGCCCAATGGGGACAATGACAGAAGCTACCCTCATAGCCCTGGCACTAGGGTGAAATGAGTCAATCCACTTGAAGGGCTGAAAAGAGTGCTCAGCGCATGGTGGACACCCAAGGCCATTGAAAAATAAGTTGGAGAAAGATGGAAAGGAATTGTTGGCATTGTAAGGTAGAGCTAAGAATGAGCTTGTCAAGCATAGCTCTTTATAAGTTGCATGAAGAACCCTTCACAAACCCTGCCCCCACATGCATTATAACTGATCACTAAATAGACATGGAGATCTGGGCGATGGTTTGTTGTAGCTTCATAAGATGATAACTTATGTTACCATAAGATGAGCACTCATGAATCTCTCTTGGCATTCATTCATTCATTCCACATTTCTGGAGCTCCTCCTACGTCCTTGCATCTTTTCTCATGCTTTCTCTTTGAGTGGCACAAATAAATTGGAGGCTTTTAGTCATGTCGTATAGCTCTCTTTTCAGAGTGTTTACCTGGAGCTGGTTGGCTGTGGAGAGCCTGGGAGGGTGGTTTGGGTGCCAAGGATGTAGTGTGATTCACTCCGTTTTCTGCTGGAGTTGTCCTGGCTTCATTCGGAACTTCCGATGGTGTTTCCCCAGGATCAGTCTATAATCATAAACATCATTTCATTTTCCACATTTTCTACTGTTCTTTTATGACTTTCCTAAGCCAACAAGGCTACATTTGATTTAGCATTTTCACAACTCATCTGGGGTCTGAAATATCAAATTGAAACTGTCTGGAAAGTAGGATAAAAATAGCATGGTGTTGAACCATGACCCCAGTAGGTTAATTATATTAAAAAGCCCCGATTTGTACACTTTTCAATGCCCATGCCCCTTTGTAGTGCCCTCCCACATGGATATAACCATGTGATTTGCTTTGGTCAAATGAGACAGTAGCAAATTTGCTGCAAGTGGAAGATTGAAAAGGTATTTGCGGGCGCCTGGGTGGCTCAGTTGGTTAAGCGACTGCCTTCGGCTCAGGTCATGATCCTGGAGTCCCGGGATCGAGTCCCGCATCGGGCTCCCTGCTCAGCAGGGAGTCTGCTTCTCCCTCTGACCCTCCTCCCTCTCATGCTCTCTGTCTCTCATTCTCTCTGTCTCAAATAAATAAATAAAATCTTTAAAAAAAAAAAAAAAGAAAAGGTATTTGCAAATTTTCCCTCTCTTTCTCAGACCCCTGCTACAACTGTGGAGGATGAGACACCATATGGAGGAGAGCTGGGTCATCTAGGCAAGGATCTCCTAGACCAGCCAGGCCCAGCTGACCACAAACACATGAGTTTTTGTTATGCAGCAGTAGCTAACTGGTACAGTGGTTTCAAGCACAGATTTTGGAGTCAAACTTACCTGGGGTCACAATCTGGCCTTGCCACTTATTTTAAAGATTTATTTATTTATTTAAGAGAGAGGGTGGGGGATAAGCAGGAGGAACAGAGGGACAGGGAGAAAAAAATCTCAAGCAGACTCTGTGCTAAGCACAGAGCTCAATGCGGGGCTCGATCTCACAAACCTGAGATCACAATCTGAGCCAAAACCAAGAGTCAGATGCTCAATGGACTGCACCAGCCCGGCACCCCTGGCCTTGCCACTTGTTAGCAGTGTAGTATTGGGCAAGTCACTTACTTCTCTGCCTCAATTTCCTCATCTTTATAGATGAAGATGTGTCTGTACTGGGTATCATAATATTACGTACACTGTAAGGTTGTTTAAAGGATCAAATAAGTTAATAGTTATAAAATGCTTAGAATAGTTCCTGGCACAGAGTGAATAGATATGTCTAAAATAAATAAAGCTTTTAAGTTTGTACAATACTACCAGTAAATAATAATAATAAGTGCACTGGAATTTATGAAATCTCTACTCCATTCCTTCCAGCAGCTAGTCCACTGTGTTCTATATAGAATAAACATTAATAAATGTTTGTTGAATAAGTAATAATAAATTACTAAATTATTAAATTACTAAATTAAATTACTAAAAATAAAAATAAATAAAATAATTGCTTCAGTAGTCATCACATACCATTGCAATGATGCATTTCAATTCTGAAATGCCCCACAACACTTTTCTTAGAATTGCCATCCAAGTTCATGGCAGACATTACTGAAAATGGCTATCCCAATATTCTACTTGGTAGTACATAAAAAATATATATTAGGAAATAGCTAGAAGTCATTTGGAGCCCAACCTTGTGATATTTTGTCATGTAATTACAGACAGCAGAAGGTCATATGAAAACATTTTTATAAAATGTAAGATGAGAATGATTGTCACAAGTGGCTTTGACTCTGTCCCCCAAAAGCATCGTTAAAACACGAGTTCCAAAACTGCTTCCCGTGATGGCAGAACTTATTTCAATTCAACAAATCACCCCAACTTATCTACCATGGCCTGCTCATGGCTAGTGGTATTGAAGTGCAAGTGATGAGCCCTGGGACGCGTGGCTGGGAATGAAGTGGGGAAGGCAGGAACCTAAAGGGGGAAATGAGCCAGCCTACAGAACTCACCATGGTAGAACACTGCTTTTTGAAAAAAATGGCTACTCTGCTTGCATTATTAAGTTACATCCTTCAGGAAAATTCTCCCTAGAAGCATTATGCCAAAGGGAGGGATTGCATATTTTTTGTTCACCAAAAAATTGCAAAGTCGGGGTGCCTGGTTGGCTCAGTTAGAGGGGCATGTGACTCTTGATCTTGGGTTGTGAGTTCGAGCCCCACATTGGGGGTAGAGATTACTTAAATAAATAAAACTTAAAAAAAAATTGTAAACTGGAGGCATGGGGTCCAAACACAGTGCATGGAAATGTTTTCTTTGGCTCACCCAAGTTTGCCAAAGATTTTAATGAAGGAGATTTTATGTTAATAAAACGAATTTCTTACTTTTTTTTTTTAAGATTTTATTTATTTATTTGACAGGGAGAGACACAGCGAGAGAGGGAACACAAGCAGGGGGAGTGGGAGAGGGGGAAGCAGGCTCCCCGCTGAGCAGGAAGCCCGATGCGGGGCTCAACCCGAGGACCCTGAGATCACGACCTGAGCCGAAAGGCAGACGCTTAAAGACTGAGCCACCCAGGCGCCCCATTTCTTACTTTTCTTGAAAAATCAGATCGGCAATGCTGGGCCCGCATTCCCCACGCTGGGCTAGAATGGAGTGGTTTCTACCCCTCTTAGGATGGTTCCCTCTTTACTCATTTAGGCTTTACCTGTCTCACTCCTGCAGGCATTTGGGTTTGTGGGACACTTGAGAAGAAATATCATAGATGTTTGGCCACAAAATTCATAAAGGAGATGCATGTACATTGCACAGGATGGACTGAAGTAAAGGGAATGTGGGGAAGGGTCCTGGGACATCAGCAGGACCTGGTCCTCTGGGTAAAATAAGGTAAGAGAAAGCTTCCCAGCCTTCCCAGCCTCCCAGCCTGCAGTCACCAAACTCAGCTGCCTGGGACACGGGAGGAGGGTACTCCTGTTCCATGGGCATCCGACCTTCCCCATCTATATCCAGGCAGGTTTCTGGAACCATGTGGGAGATAAATCACATTTTTTCCCAATGTGACAGCGGGCTAAAATTAGCCCTCTGGAGAAAGGGTAAAAGAAAATTCTGAGGGAGGAAAAAAGAGGTGATAGCAGGCCAGCTTTCATGAAGGCAATAGTATGCGGTTTTTTTGGCAACCAAACTTAGTGTCTTGGAGGTATCAGGCTGGAAGTGTGTTCAAAATGAATCCAGCAAGCCTATTTTCTCCTTGTATCAGGTTTGCAGACATTCCATGTAGTTGTACGCCCTTGGGAAGCCAAGTTCAATCATCAACTTGAGTCAGGTTGAAGGAAAAATAAATCTCTGCTTATAAGGTTATGCAAGACAAAGCCCTACATCCCAGAAACTGACATAATGTATCAATTCAGAGAGATTTTTTTTTTTTAAGGCCGATAAATGTTGAATAAGCATGCAGGCAAACACGTTACAGTTATAACTGATGATAAAGAGACCACCAAGGTTTGGCGCTGGATTTTGAGATAAGCTTCCTGTCTCCAGGAAGGTGGATTGCACCGCAGAACTCCAGGGGGCGCCATTCACACCGTACAGTCTTTTCAAGATTGTATTTTTATGTAATCTCTGTACCCAGCGTGGGGCTTGAACCCACAACCCCGAGGTCAAGAGTCGCACACCCCACCGACTGGGCCAGCCAGGCGCCCCTCAGACTGTACATGAATAGGCTGTTAATGGAAAGGATGGAAATGAACAAACTGACCAGACTTAACGCAACAGGGCAAAGCGGGGCCATGGCCAGAGTTGGAGTGGGAGCTCCTGGAAAGGGGCGGCTGCCACTCAGCTTCAGCCTATTATTGCCCAGGCTTCGGGAAAAGGGGAAAACGAATTTTGTGTGTGCGTATGTGTGAACGCTCCTAATTTTAAATCACTGAGGCCAAACAAGCACATCTTCAGACCACATTTGGCCCAGAAGCTGCCGATCTGTACGCTCTGCTCGGAGGAGCAGGGTTTGTCTACAATTCGGAGACTGTGTCAGGGTGAGCGCCCCGGCAATGGTGGCGCGAGACGGGCATGCTGGGAAATGCAGTGGGCCAAGTGAGCGGCAGCCCGCCACGCCCCACCTCCTCGCCCCAGGGGCCCGACGAAGGTGGAGAACAAAGGGCGGGTGAGGAGGACTGAATGCTGGACTAAGGAATCTGGGGGCTCCTCCACAGTTTTTTTGTTTTTGCTTTTTTTTGTTTTTTGTTTTTTGTTTTTGCTTGATACTTGTCAGGTGTCTCTTATGATATTCCGGAAACAAATTTTATTTATTAATTTAGTAAGAATCTATGATGGCAAATATATCAGACTGATGTTTAAAATACTATGTTAACCAAGGGCAGTAGGTACAAATTCTAATCAACTGTTCCCTCATGGAGAGTGCTTATAGAAGCAGCTGTAGATCAGCGAGTGCTCGATGTTGTTAGACACACCAACCTCATGGCAGCCTATGTGGGCTGCCTGCTCAACTCCACCATAAAGCAAAGAAATCCAAGGTGTTATTACAGGTCTTTACTAGGGGCGCCTGGGTGGCTTAGTTGGTTAAGCATCTGCCTTTGGCTCAGGTCATGATCCCAGGGTCCCTGCTCAGCGGGGAGTCTGCTTCTCCCTCTCCCCCTCTGTGCTCTCTTTTTCTCTCTCTCTCAAATAAATGGATAAATAAATCTTTAAAAAAAGGTCTTTACTAAAGACTTTATTAAAAGTCATATAACTTGCTAGAGGCCACCCACTTAACAGCAGGATTGGTGTTCGAATATGTGTTAGAATCTAAAGTCTGAATTTCACTGCTGCCCTACTCCACTCTGAATTCTATGCTAATAGCAACTTTTAAGGAACCACAAAGGTAACTTAATTTGCAGCTGAAATTTAGAGATGTATAAATGTGAACATCATTCTCAAAAAGTTTACTCTGTTACACTAAAAAGGCATTCATGTCTAAAAAGCTAAATGAGTTAAATAGAACAGCTAAACACAAGAACTGAGAAACAAAAAATGCCTATAGTAGTAATACAATACTAGAATGAAAGGTTTTGACATCATCACTGAGAGGTTGAATAATTCCCCTTTATAGATATGTGAACTGAAATGCAAAAACCAAATTCCTTGTCCTGATCAAAAGAATCAGTGGGGATCAACCCCTGTGGCTTTATTTCTGCCTAGCCTTTCCCCAAATATTCTTTTTTATGAGTTTAAATAAAATAAGCATGAAATACTTTCATGTTTTACTGGAAATTGCGATAGAAACAAAAGAACAAGAAATTTCAGTTTTCTCAATTTAATGGAGAGCTTCCTGGGATCCAATTAAATAAATTACAAGGAAAGAAGTTTCAGAAGATAGTATGTTAGTTGCACTAGATTTTGCTTAGTTGGGTGGAGAAAATTGTGCAGAATGAACTACAGCAGTAGGTGCCTGCCCTCTAGTGGCCAAATGGAAGCATTACAATATTTTTCCTTCAAAACATGGGATAACGGACTTGTTAAAACCAAGATTTTATTTAAAAAAAATTTATATCCTTCCTCTTTTCAAAACGAACAGAAGTGACTGTAAATTATAACACAAGTGGATTAGTAAGAGGATTACTGGGAAGGCCGTTTTCTTTTACAAGTTTTGCAGAAGGAGGTGATGCCATTTGGCACACCAGTTGAAAAGATTTCCATCCAGCGCATTGAAAATTTGGATCTGACAATCAAGCAATAGAAAACTAGGATTTGGGGAATTTATTTGAAAGGGTAATATAGTAAGTAAGGGGTCTTTCAAATACCAAATATTTATTGTACTATTGGAGGTGTTGGGTCATGCTGTCCTGCCTGAATCACGTAAGAAGTATAATCCCTTCCATGTAGTGGTTAGGATGACAGCATCTTGATTCAGATACCAGATGAGTAAGGGGCAGGGCCATCAGCTTTTACTGAATATCAAGGGCAAGTCTTATAATGTCATCATGTAGAAATCCAGTCCATTCAGGACAGATGTGGGCTTTTCCCTCAAGATAGAACTTCCTCAACCATACATACAATTGGTACCTTGAATTCATATTACCTGGATGAAATTAAATAATGTATCTACTGCACATGTCTAAGGAATTAAAAACATTTCTAAAAACCTCCCGATGTATGTATTCTGAAGCATTTCAGGATGAAGTATACTAATATTTGCAACCTACTTTGAAATGCATTAAAAAATAAGATAGAATAATGAATAGATAGAGGGATGGATGAATATAGATATGATAAAGCAAATGCATCAAAATTTAAATTGTGGAATCCAGGTGATTGATATATAGATGTTCATTATACAATTCTTTCAACATTTGGCTACGTTTGAAAATTTTTATAATAAATGATGGCAAAACTATATTGTGAAGAATCTACCAGAGTGAGTTAGAAGCAGAAGACAGCTTTAAGGAGCTGAATAAATTCATCTGTTGACTTCAGTTTTTGTCATATCTGTGATCACATAAAAAGTCATCAGCATTCACATGGTATCTTTGTTGAAACATTTGTAACAGCTGTTCACATGTATATGCATGAATTTTTATTAATGTTAGTCTCTTCCTCCAGATTGTAAGGCCTACGAGAGCATCTGATTTTTTTCATCATTTTATATAATTAATATATGTTATTAATAATACATGTTATATATTATTATATATTATATATAATTAATAATATGTTACATATATTACATATAATATATATAGTATATAATGCTCAGCATGGTGACTGACAAAGTTGTGTTCAAAAATTTTTTAATTGAATGAATAAATGAAGAAATCTGCATTTTGTTTTCAGCTCACATATAATCACTACATACACTGTCAATGACAAGGTCCTGAAACTAAAGAACCACCTTATGCTACCATAAGAAAACAATTTTTTTTGAATGAATGAATCAGTGAGTGAATGAAGATGCTGCTCTTGTCTGCAGAGAATCTGCATGTAATTCAGAATTATGGCAGTTTATTTAGAAAGAGATTAAAGGGAGACACAATTTTATATATGTTACATATATTATCATTCCTGCCCATTTTAATTTATTAGAAATATTTAATACAGTCGCCAAAGAAATCAGAAGAAATGAACTCTTTATAGTTGGGCAGAAATCATGAATTTTTCTTTTTAAAATGAATGTAGACCATACAAGGAATTTTTGTGATGTCCTTTTACAAAATAAAAATTGCGTGGACACTTCACTACTCAAGCCACCTGCATTGTTCTGGGCCAGGAAATCAGAGACGCCAACAGTTGGTTTTAAAAGCCACATACTGTTTCACAGAATGGATGCAATACCATGTATTCTGGATGGACAGCTAACCTTCTTTCTACTTTTTGCACCTACAGAGAACAATGCTTGTACAAACATCCTTGTATATCTATCTTCAAGTACTGGGTTTTTGTTTTTGTTTTTTTTTTTTCCTGTAAGAATAGGAAAAGGCAGGGATGTTGTATAATGGGAAGGAAGATTTTACAAAACAAGCAAAAGGGAAAACCACTCACCATATAATGCTACAAATGAAAATGTTATCTATAAAGTGACCACATATGAGAAAAAAAATGAATATGCATATTTGAATAAAGATGAAAAGGAATATCAATAAACAAAGCATTTACTTGAAAAAAAAAAAAAAAGATTGTAGACCAACCACCCTTAACATTCATCTTGTGGGAATGTATCTTTTGGATTAAGCCAAATCACTCGGCAGAGACTACGGTCAATCACTCACAAAACAGATTCTGGACAATTCCCTGAGAAGAGAGTTTCTCTTGGAGCCCTACTGGGGTCCTGTGATAAAGCTGACATTTTAGAGTGGATGGAATAATGGCTTTTTAATTCCACATGGGGAGCGTCCCAAGTGAGACACAGATGTAGGACTCCACAGCATTGGTTCTCAACGTGTGGTCCCTTCACCAGCAGCATCAACATCACTAACAAACTCATCAGAAATGCAAATTCACCCCAGACCTACTCAGTCAGAAACTCTCAGGGCGAGGCCAGCAATCTGTGCTTTAAGAGGTGATCCAGGTGATTCTGATAGATGCTTAAGTCTGAGGGCCTTGCTACTCAGAATCTGTTCCTATAGGTCAGTAGCTGCAGCATTGCTTGGAAGCTCCTTCGAAATGCAGAATTTTGTGCTCTGCTTCAGAACAATGAAATCTGAATCTGCATTGTAACAAGATCCCCAGGTGATCTGTATGCACAGTAAAATTTAAGAAGCCTTACTCTAGACAGTGAAAAACTGTCATTGAGAGTCACACTTTTACAGTCCCTATGGTAGGGGCCTGGCATGGACTACAATATTCAAATTTCTGGCTGTAGTGCTGTTTTGGGCAGATGAACCCAAAGCTCCTTATTTGAATCCACTGAAATTTGAAAAATTGATATGGAGGAATTTGTAAAAGCAGTGAGACTGAACCAATTCTTGAGTAGTGTCAACTCAAATTCATATATGGTCTTCCCTTGAGAACTCATTTAAAAAGACTCTAGTTCCATTTTTTGCTTGCCGATATTAGGCAAGTCAATCCACCATGATAAGCAACTATTCCCTCTTTTAAAAATGGGGATTATGTGTTGTCTAGTTAGGGCTTAGTTTTTTCCAGGGCACCCAATAAAATGCCTTGTAAACTCCAGAGCTGTATATAGAAATAAAGGGGTAGTGTCATTATTAAAAGGCCATCTCCAAAAAGGCAAATTTTCTCTTCCTACTCTATTGGATGCTTTAAAGTTCAGGGATTGTGAGAAACTATTGTTTCTATAAGTTGGTATTTTGCTAAATTATTATTTGAGGAGCAAGATTTTCATTTAAAGAGAATCCAAAATGACCAGGAAACCTCATTTTTGATTTTAGCGCCAAGTTCTTGAACCATGGATGAGGCATCAAGCTTCTGTCTTAGAAATAGATTAAATGACACCCAATGTTTCTCTGAAGTTAAACACAGTAACCTTATGAGTTGTACCACCTTGAATTTTTGTGGTTGTTATCCTCCTGGTGAAATCCACACTAGATCCTATAAACCCTTTTTCTTTTCAAATAATCAAATCCCATCAAAGATGCCTACAGTGCCATACGCTGAATAAGGAAATAAATTATTTTGGATACATTCCAGCTCACTTATAAGAACACATGAGTCTGACAACTTAAAAAGTAGGCCTCTTGGAATTAATGAAAATATGGTATTACTAAACAGCTTTCCCTTTCAATGTCAAAGTGATATGAAGACCACTAACACACCTTTGCTGTGTAATACACACACAGATGATACAGGGAACTCTTCAGAACAGAAATTTTGGCCTTGAGGGTTGAGTAAGGTTTGGGGTATCAAGTTCTCTGTCTTATATCATAACTTTCTCCAAGGGTGGACATGAACACTTAGTGAATGAATGTGGCCTTAGAAGTTTTTGAGTTGGGGGAACTGAATTTTGGCCAGAAGCCAGGGTACAAACTAATTAAATGGAACCCACATATATAAATCTCACTATTAAAGAACAATGTAAAATCTTGTAATATAAAGGGGGAGAATCCTGACATTTGATTCAACAAAAAATTCAATTCAAAGGTTGCTACTACCATTTAAAGTAAAGGTCTTAATATTCTGTGCTTAATTATCCAGGCAACAAGCTATAGAGGACAGAAAGAGGAATGAAGCTTAGTCCTTGTTAACGGTTACCAGAAAACTGCAGTTTTGTTATTGAGGTAGTACAATGGGGTGGAGTGTATACCCTTGCTACTCAAAGTATGCTCCGTGGAATGGCATTATCCCATCACCTGGGGCTTGTGAGAGATGCTGAGCCTCTCCCCACCCCAGACATGCTGACTCAGGATGCCCTGGTCTGCACATCAGACTTATAGAAATGCTATATGGAGCATTCCTGGAGCTAGATGGCTTGAATTTCAACGCCGACTCTGCTCCTTACTGGTTGTGTGACACTGGCTGAGAAATCGAATCTCCCGGTACTCAGTTTCCTCATCTGCTAAATGGGAATAATCATAGTAACCAAGACATACGGATATTTTAAGATGTAAGTGTGTTAATACATGAAAGGGCTCAGAACAGTGCCAGGTATGTAGTATGCGCTCAGTAAAATGCTTCTGCATTCCCCAACATGCTAAAGCAAGTCATGCTCAAATGCTGCATGTGGACATTAAAGATGTCACATAATATTTTGTATTCAATACATTGGATATTTACTTTTTTCTCTTTACAGGTGTATTTTAAAAATAGAAAATCAGGAGTGTTACTGGTGTCTCATTAGGCATTTCTATAACCACATGAAAACATTAGGATTGTGAAACCATTTTTAAAAATTAATATTTTTAAAAGAAAAATATATATGCATCTACTTGCTAGAAGGACATACATCAAAAATGTTAACAGTATCTCCAAGATTACTGAGGGCCTTTTTTTTTTGGTGGTTTATTATGTTTAAAAATTTTTTATGTACCTTTTTTTAAATAATGAAATTGCTATAACTATTATAAAGCCTTTGTTATAATTCAGATTAGGCAACTTTCTACAATTTTACTAACCCAGTGTCCTGAATGACAACTTTAAAAGACATAAAATAAACCCAGCAACTAAAATCTCTATTATTCTTTAACTTACGTAAATATGTTGGATTTATATATAGATATCTATCTATCTTTTCACATGATCTGAATCAAACATCTAGTGTTCAAAGCATGGGGAAATTTTCAACTTGCCTAGTTATTTGGTTTGCAAATTACTCTATGAAGATAATTTATTAAAGTATTAAAAATCTGAGGATATTTTGCAGTCCAATGAAGTCTTTAATTTTCAAATAGAAATGACCTTTATAACTACCAAGTTAAAAGGATTATACTAAAAAAGTCTTCGCTGCTAAAATAGTGTCTCCAGTGCCTGCCATGTCCTAGATAGAATTTTCTTTTGAGAAAACCACAGCTACTTATTTTCAGTGGCCTCATTCAAACAAACTTACATCATTACAAGACAAGATAAAGGGCACACTGGTGTTCAAAGGTGTGGAATGACTTTTCCTTCCTAGAGTTACATGGTAAGGGCAAATGATTTTTTTTTCTTGAGTTTTAAAAATGAGGTCATTTAGGGTTTTGACATTTCAAAGTAAAAAAAAAAATTATATTTTCGGGAGCCTGGGTGGCTCAGTTGGTTAAGCAGCTATCTTCAGCTCAGGTCATGATCCCAGGGTTCTGGGATTGAGCCCCACATAGGGCTCCTTGCTCAGCAGGGAGTCTGCTTCTCCCCTGCCTGCCATTCCCCCTGCTTGTGCTTGCTCTCTCCCTCTCTGTCAAATAAATAAATAAAATCTTTAAAAAAAATCATATTTTCTCTGTTGGACCATTTGGAATCTATGGGATTCCATGCCTCTAAAATGATTTCTAAAACTGAAAATGTCTAAATATCCTCTAAATTTAACGAATATTATGCATTTACTGAAAATCCTTTCTGATCACCACTGCTAGAGGAGAAACAAAAATAAAGTTGACCTAAAATGCTTCTTCTGTATTTTTATATCCATTAGCGTTGCATTCTCTCTAAATAGATTTTTGATATGTGATGTTTGGTGCAAAGATAAGGCTTTGAACAGATGGTAGTGTGACAGGATCCCTGACATCTTGAAGGCCCTAGGTCTCCCGTTCCTTAGAGTGACATTTTTTTTGCAATCACGAGAAAAATGGTCTCTCTGGTGTACCATGAGTAAAATACCCCATTAGGAGAATTTTTATCTCAATTGCTGTACTATATAAGCAGAAATTGGCGGTGTCTTGAAATGTTCTCTCCAATTGAGGGTTCACTCCTTGGAGAACCTGGCTAATGAATGTGTAGAAATTGATGATAGAAAATGCATTGTTTCTAAATAGTGACAATACATGCAATTTCACTTGAAAATGCCTTCTTTGAACTTCTATTTCCTAGAAAATAAAACACATCCAGTTGATTAAAGAGATATTATTAAGGATTATTTCTATCTACATGAACTATCTTTACCTTGAATTATATTTTATTACATATGTTAGTGAGCTAAAGCAGGTAGAAGAGAAAAGAGTTTCAGAGCTTCTGTTAGATTTCTAAGGAGAGCCTCTAATTACATATTGGTGTCTATATGAGCAAAATGAGAAATTCACTGAATTTTCTCCTCTTAATCTTTTTGAAGGCCATTGGAAAGAAAAAGTGCTATGATCTCTAAAGAACCACCAGAATTAAAGATGTAACTGCTGTCAAACATTTAAATTCTGGTTCCCAAACAAAAAATTCAGAAAGGGCATTTGTTCTTGATTTTCAGCATAAAACAGCAACTGTTCAGCCTTACGTTCCCTATAAGCAGAATTCAACATGGCGGTGGTTGAGTGCGTGATTTACCGAGAATAGGAGGAAACTGCAGGAAGGTGAGGAAAGCAGGGTAAGACCGGGAAAGAGGATTAAGTTGAAATGTGGTCTCAGCCTGGAGTCCAGGCTCAGCCTGATCCCATGGGGGCTCAGGAGTGTGAATTGTAATACAGAAGTTGCCCACCCAGAAGCAAGGGACCTGGGCTCTTATTCTCCTGGATCTTTCAGTCACTCAGCATGGGTCACCCCCTTCCGAGAATAATCTACCAGACATCTCCAGCAAAGTAGCTCCTATCAGCCCAGGCCAGTCCTCTGGAAAAGTCTGCAGCCATGAGCCGTCTGCAGCCCACACCTGCAGCAGTCCTGTGGCCGTGGGTGAAGCAGCACTAAAATGAAGGTCTGAGGGCGCCTGGGTGGCTCAGTTGGTTAAGCACCTGCCTTCGGCTCAGATCATGATCCCAGGGTCCTAGGATCCAGCCCTGAGTCGGTCTCACTGTTCAGTGGGGAGTTTGCTTCTCCTTCTGCCCCTCACCCTGCTCGTGCTCTCTCTCACTCTCCTTCTCAAATAAATAAATAAAATCTTTTTAAAAGTTATAAATATAAAGAAGGTCTGGGTAGGACACCAATAGCATCTGCTTGGAGCGTGGGAAGACCCCTCCTTCTGTGAGCCCCACACAAGCAGTGAGTGCTTGGACTAAGCCCTCAAAATTCACGCAGGGGGCCTAGGTGTTTCTCATTTGTTTTTTTCCCCTCTGCAGATGCTAAGCATAGATGTTAGAGGCACAGATGACTTTGGAAGTATATTCATGTCTGCTGTTAGGCATAATTTTCTGGCAATGTAAAAATTTCCTATAACCTTATTTATTGCATACCACAAAAAGCATTATTTATGAAACTTACCAGTCTAACTTTAAATTTCACTCTCTACTGGTCCTATGGGATATGATGCTGGCAGTGTAAATAAGAGCCTGGAAAATGTTACTCTTATGTTGAATGTTTTTCTTTCCTTTCATTTTTTTCTCATGTTCAATTAGCTCAACATATCTTAGATCAAAAATTTCTAAAATTCTATGCAAAAAAAGAAGGAAATAATCATAGATGTGCTCAAAAATGTATTTACATATGTTCACTGAAGATCTGTTTAAAAGAGTGGAGTATTTCAAATATCCAATATTAGGGGATTGGAAAAATAAACTATGGTATGGCTATATGATAGAAAACCATGAAGTCATTAAAGGGTATGTCATAGAAGAGTATTTAATGACATGGAAAATATTTGCAGTAAGTGAAAATAAAAGGTTAAAACACAGAGAATATTATCCCATTTTATGAAAAATAATAATTGTGCATAAAAAGACTAGCTTTGTATACACTCATATTTACAGTGTTATGTCTGAGTGGCTTAGGGGTTTGAATTCTAGGTAGTATCTTTGGGATTTTTCTTTTCTTCTATTTAGTTTAAAAATTTTCCATGATAAACCTAGATTTCTTTTGGAATAAGAAAAAAGTTATTTAATAAATTATATCAACTTGGGTCACCTGGGTGGCTTAGTTGGTTAAGCATCTGACTCTTGGTTTTGGCTCAGGTCATGATCTTGGGGTCGTGGGATCAGGCCCCGCATTGGGCTCCACACTCAGTGGGGAGTCTGCTTCTCCCTCTCCCTCTGCCCCTCCCCCCTGCTTGCATGCTCGCTCTCTCTCTCAAACAAATAAATAAATCTTAAAAAAATAAATTTTATCAACTTTTATGGACTTGCTATTAGTTATAGTTATCCAAACAATTTTTAAAATTTCCCCCCCATTCTGATAGTTCTCCATTTTTTCTCATCTTTCTCCATGAATTTATCTTCAGAATATTCAATGAAGTTTGAAAATAGCTTATTTCTTTCACTGTTTTTAATATTGGTGTTACCTCCAATCATTAAACTATATTTCACTTTTTTGAAAACTAAAGGACTGCGAGTCTACATAGAAGCTTTATATTTTTAAATTTTACTTCTAATATTTCCAGTCCCTTCCTTGATTACTCTTTGCATTGTGACATCTTATTTAGAAAAAATACACCAATTATTTGGGAATATGTATTATAATATATTAAGTATACAATGTAATAATAGTAGTAAACATTTTATGGCTCATACTACACATTAGGTATTTGTATTAAGGACTTTATGTATTCTAAGAAGTCACAAAGCACTTTGAAAATCCTGCACTTTAGATTAAAGAAAAAAAATACTAAATACATGATGATTATCTTCTTTTCTAAGTGCTTTAGTCACCTTTAATTAATATGAAATCAGTTAGAAACTTTCACCTGAAATGGCCAGATGTGGACTGTTCAATGCAGGCACAAAATAAGATGCTGGTGTGGGCACGGAATACCAGAAGAGGATGAAATATGAAAAATTCAGTCAATCATATAGATGTTTTATGAGACAATGTTGAGCTCCATCAAAGAGTTTTTCCAATGTGTTACTTTCTTCTCATGAGGTATGATGTTACATAGGCAAAGCCAGCCACTGGGTGTGGAAATCATGCTTAATACCACATAAGATTAGAACACTCGCTCACCTCTTTCTTTACTTCTTCTTCATCTTCCAGTGTCAATGCAGCCAATTGTTTAGCTCTTTGCTCCATCAGATTCACATATCGTATTGGATTTGACAAAGCTTCAATCACATCTAAATAAGGAAGAGACATTTTAGATCAAAGGTCCTGGATATATTGATTATCCATCATCCATTCATACATCCATCCATCCAACCAACTAACCATTTATCCATCCATCCATTCATCCATCCATGCATTCACTCATCATCTATCTACTCACCCACCCATCCACCGAGTCATCATCCATCTTCCACTCTTCCATCTACCATGTAACTATCCACTCATCCATCCAACATTTTGGAAATGGACAAGTCAGGACCCTTTGCTTCAACCTCAGGAAGACAGAACTCAAGGGAATTCAGCTCTGACAGCCAAACTGGATAGGCTCCAACACAAGATACCTCAATATTACCTAGTTTTCAGTTTATTTTGAGGGGCCCATCCATTCCAACAATGGCCCACACACTTGTCCTATTTGGCCCAAATGGTGTTTCATAAATGAAGGAAAATATCTCACATAAAAAGCCTGCTTTCCAGACTGTTGAAACAACCCAAAGACTTGGCAATATGAGTATCATTCACACATGATACTGTCTATCTGGAGTGAGTTATGGCTGCCATCTTTGGATAGGCACGTGCTCCAAGTTTGCCATAGTCTCCACCACTCCCCAATACCTTATAATCAGGCCACTTAACACCATGAGTATTTAAATTTATGATTCCTGGTTGACATTGTCACAAGTTAATTCCTCTAAACTTAGGATTTCACCAATGAAAAGGATCTGGCTTCTAAAACTGGCTGAAGATAAAGCCATTGTACAGACCTAGATACACTGCTGTAGTACCAAGTAGCATGGGTTAGAAATTGCTGGATCCATAAGAATAATACTACTAGTAGATAAATATGCTTAATATTTTATTGGGACTTAAATGAAATTAAAATCTATTCACAAAGGCTTGAGCAATTTAATCAACATGCGCACATAAATAGAAGTGATTCTGAGGCCAGAATTTCCTGCCTATTTTTGGTCCAATTTTCCTTCCACTAAACCACAGAAATAAGGATGGCCCCAGATAGAAACATCCCCTTGACTTAGGTTGTTTACCTGCATATGTATCTGGGACATAGTCTTTCACCTCTATGTAGACAAAGACAGCTGGGAGCATCAGAGGCTGGTTCCTCTCATTCCTCAGACAGATGTAGTGATAGCCTATAGGGTGACATTAATACTGTGTATCACATATTTTCTTCACAATATTAGTTACAACACAGGAACATCTATGCGATGGAAGTGTTTATTTTAGGTGACTTTGGATGACAAACAGGTCACTTCTTATTTTCATCACATGGTTTTACGTGAAATTATTTTTCTCATCAGACAGGAAAACAATGTTGATTCTGATTATTTTCCTTTTCAATCACGTTTTTCCCCACAAAAGAGAATCTAAAATTGTATGTCAGAGACTGAATTCTTGGTCCAAATTCTTCCCCTGTATGTGATTTCTTGACTTGGGGCTTAGCCATATGCTTTGCTTTAGACAACAGGATGTTAAGGTTGTGGTGCAAACAGAGGATTCAAATGCACTTGCAGAGTCGGGCTTGCCCTTATATGCATTCCAGGGGGCGGCCATAAATGTCCATATTGTGGGTGCCACTGCTCCTTCCTCCCAGAAGCCTGAATGAGCGCACGGGGAACAGACCTAGCTCCAGCCCTCAGCCTAAAGCACAGCTGCACAGCTGATCCCAGCCAAACCCTGCCAACCCACAGACTTGTGAGCATAAAGATAGAGCACTTGTTATAAACCACTGAGTTTTCAGACAGCTTCCTAAATCACCCTTGAACAATCACATAAGGCGGTGATGGTTTTCTTGACAGCTTTGATAGTTTCTTACCACACTGTCCATACCTGGCCGAATTGCCTGTACTGGCAAGATCCGGTGACCGATGAATTTACCTCCTTCTTCATAAACTGCTATCCTCAAACAGGCCAGAGAAGGAAGAACCACCTAGAGGGAAATGCAGGATACAAGTGGTTACAAGAAGGAGCAACTCCAGGAAAAAATTAGGAAGGTAATCTTCAATATGGAAATGACAAACATTTAAATATAAAGTTAGTAGTCTTACCACTATTTGAGCCTTTACACTTACATTTTCTTTTTTCTTTTTCTTTGAGGGAGAGAGAGAGTGGGCAAGCATGAGCAGGGAGGGGAGGGCGAGGAGGGGCAGAGGGAGAGGTAGAGAGGAAGGAGGCTCCATACCCAGCATGGAGCTCCATATGGGGCTCATTCCCATGACCCAAGATTATGACCTGAGCTGAAATCAAGAGTTGGATGCTTAACAGACTGCACCAGCTAGGAGCCCCTACTCTTATATTTTCAAAGCAAATTACTTTTATACTTTCAAAGCAAAAGCAAACATGCAAAAATAGAGGTTGCAGAACAGCTTTCAAAATGAGATTGCTTTATAAATAATTCCCAAATTAGCAACAAGTAATTGCTCATCTTTTCCCCCCACAACGTAAAAAATGTGTGGAGAACATGAGGCTAACTGTATCCTTAAAAATTTAATTTTCGTAACAAGAGCAAGCTAACATTTGTTGGCTATTTTCAAAGTGCCAGACATTTTATTAATGTTTTCAGTGTATTGGGGAATACTTATTAATAATTCTTTGAAATAGACACTACCATTAAATCTGATCAACACATTAAAGATGGTGGGAGCACAGAGACCTTTAACACAGATATTCTCTTTGCAGGAGACAACCTTTCTAGATCTTTTGGCCAGATAAAAGCAAAGGGTATGGTAAGATAGTTTATTCCACTTTCTACTAGACTATTGTCTTCCTTTGTGTGACAAGCATGTGTGTAGAAGATTTGTTTTTTTGGTGAAGACAGACAGAAGGCCCATTCAAATGGAAAGGTTTTAACTCTATCAGACAGAATCCAGACAAGATAGAATGACCAGCTGCCAGAGGCGAGAGGTTATAGGAAGTTTAATTAATATTCTTTTTTTAGGATGTATGGGCTTCCTTCTCTCTGCTACCATATTATTCCCTACTTTTCACTTTACTTCATTTCAGTTACGATGAAAATATATCATTTACCACTTGTATTATGAGGGGATATGAGTCAATTTATATGTTTTCTGGTCTTCCAGATGAGGTATACTAGAATTAAGTGCTTCACAACACAATTCTGAAAATCCAAACAAGTGATTCACAGAGATCCTGAACAGATTTTAAGATAGCCCCCAAAGTGCTATTGCTTTATAAATGTGTAAATTCCGGGGCACCTGGGTGGCTCAGTCGTTAAGCGTCTGCCTTCTGCTCAGGTCAGGATCCCAGGGTCCTGGGATCGAGCCCCGCATCGGGCTCCCTGCTCAGCGGGAGGCCTGCTTCTCCCTCTCTCACTCCCCCTGCTTGTGTTCCCTCTCTCGCTGTGTCTCTCTCTGTCAAATAAATAAATAAAATCTTTAAAAAAAATAAAAAATAAAAAATAAATGTGTAAATTCCCAAATTAGCAACAAATAATTCCTCCTGTAATTTTTTTTCTGAGTGAAACACCTAGAATATGCAGTTACATCTCATATCAAGGATATGAGACCTACCTTTTTGAACACAATGGGCTCTTCTTCCCAGACAGGATTTACAGCATTTCCTTGTGATGTTTTGGTCTTAAATGCCTTCCTCCTCGTGTCCACAGGCAAACCAAACATATCCACTTCCACGTAAGTCCCGACTTTCTTATCAGAAAGAAACTGACCTGATATAATCTAGAAAATAATAAAAAAGGAACTCTTGAAAATGAGTAAGTGATATAAGAGAATACTTTAGGGAGGTACAAATGCTGGTTGAATCATAGCCAAAATGAAATAGAGGCAAGAGGACAAATAAAATTGCTCTTTTGGTTAAAAAATTGATAGAGGCACATTGAAAATGCTGAGGTTAGAAGGAGTCAGTTAGTAAGACAAAATTGTATAGGAGGAAATAAATGAACAAATACCAAAAGTTTGATGAGATTATCTTTTTGTACTTGAGATACATCTGTTAAATGTTGAAAATTGATCTTAGAGCCAACCGAATATAAAGGTTTTTCTAATACTTAAAGATGTTACAAGAGAAAAAAATTCTCATTTTAGCAGGATTGTAAATTAAGTTAAAAGGTTAACAGTACAAATTTAAAACATAACAAAGTAGAAACTCTAGCATTTAAAAAGTTTCCTTTTGTTCATAAAATTCAACTTGAAGAAGTGGTTGTAACACTATGTTATTCAATTCTTGGAGTTGTTATACTTTTATTTTTTTATTTTTATAGTTTTAAGTAGGCTCCAAGGCAGGGCTTGAACTCACAACCCTGAGATCAAGACCTGAACTGAGATCAAGAGTCAGACACTGAACTGACTGAGCCACCCAGGTGCCCCCAGAGTTGTTATACTTTAAATAAAAAGCTACAATGATAATAAAAACAAAACCCAAACATCGACTTTAAACCATCAAACACAGTTTATCATCACTCTTAACCCCAACCTGTTAGCCGTCCACACAATTATGGGTATCCTTGCTTAGCTATAAAATTTATGGATATTGTAGAGTTCAAAGAGTTTTAAAATCACATATCCTGGTGGCTAGGAGCTTTCTGATCTCAAGTCCGTGAAAGGGGACAGAATTATCAAGACTGTGGTGGGGCCAGAAGTGGGACATGATGTCAGCCTGTGAATGGCCCTCAAGGGCTCAGCGAGGCCAATGAGCTATTTGCTGATGTGGTTAGAAATTCCAAACCAGTTAGAGAGAAAAACGAGGAAGAGGCTGTCTGAATTTGCCCCCAGGATAGCTCATTTCTTCTGAATGTTCTCTTTAGCCTGAGTGCCTGGGACCTGCCAGCAATGATCTCTATTTAATTTGAGGTTCTAAGGGAGAACAACTTAGCAGACATTTTATATGTGTGAAACTTCCAAGCTTGTGAGTCACACTGGGAAATCAGATGCACCAAGGATTCCGTGCACTTAAGGTGTTTGGTTAAAGCAGAGGTTCTTGGGGAACCACTTGGGTGGCTCAGTCGGTTAAGCATCTGCCTTCAGCTCAGGTCATGATCCCAGGGGCCTGGGATGGAGCCCCGCGTTGGGCTCCCTGCTTGGCGGAGAGTCTCCTTCTCCCTTTCTCTCTCCCTCTGCTTCTCCCTCTGCCTCTCCCCTCTGCTTGTGCTCGAGCTCTCTCTCTCTCTCTCTCTCTCAAATAAATAAATAAATAAAATCTTAAAAAAAAATAAAGCAGAGGTTTTTAACTAAATTAATGACCTTCAATGTTCCCATCAGGAGAATAGGATGGTGGAACATCTTTTGGGCACCCAAGTCCATTCTGACGCTAGGAAGACTAGGTCAGAAGGTCAAAACAAAGGCACCACTGGAGGGACACGAGCTGCCTCTTGGCTCTGGCCATCATGTGAAAGGCAGGACGGGACAGCAGCCTGGCCTGTCTGTTCTGAGGACACTGACCCCTCAACAGCCATGGCTCCATTCTGGACTCAGGCAGCACCTCATGTCTGTTTGGGTCTCAACTGTTTCCCCTCAACTCACTTTCCTGTTTCTATGTCATCATCTTCTAACTACTTACACCTTCATGGTAGAATTTTTAAAAATATTTTAAAAAAATTATTTATTTATTTATTTGAGAGATTGACAGAGTGGGGAGGAGCAGAGGAAAAGGGACACACAGGCTCCCCGCTCAGCACGGAGCCCAACGCGGGGCTAAATCTCATGACCCTGAGATCATGACCTGAGCTGAAACCAAGAGTCAGACACTTAAATGACTGAGCCACCCAGGCGCCCCGAATTTAAAAAAAATAAATAAATAAGCAAGCACACATGCACAAAACAAGATGAACTGGCACACAAGAACAAAATTATTAGTTTGATCCAACTATAACAACAATTGACAAGGGTTCTAAAAATAATATTTTGTCAGTGTCGTGATACTTAAGAGTTTATCTTAATCAAACTCGGCAGGAATGAAACATCCTTTGCTGAAAAGAATTTCCTAAAATAAACATAATCTCGAAGCTCTAATTCTGCCAACTCCACTCTTCAGATACATGGCATGAAATAATTTCAAAAGATATAATTTTGAGACACTTCACTGAAATTTTATTTTTAATCTTTGGTGTCAAGTGACATAAATTTTAAAGTAAAAATGGGCTCAACAAGCTTAGGGTAGATAGAAATTAGCGAAACTTTTTTTTTTTTTTTTTTTTTACATAGTCTTTCATATGCCTTTGGTTTAAGGTCAGTCTGAAAATTGCATTTATATCCAATACAAAACGTTTCTTAGTTCCACAGTTACCCAACTAAACAGGAAAGAAAGGAAACTTTATTTTATTTTATATTTTTAAAAGATTTTATTTAATTATTTGACAGAGAGAGAGATAGTGAGAGCAGGAACACAAGCAGGGGGAGTGGGAGAGGGAGAAGCAGGCTTCCCGCTGAGCAGGGAGCCTGATGCAGGGCTCAATCCCAGGACCCTGAGATCATGACCTGAGCCGAAGGCAGACGCTTAACGACTGAGCCACCCTGGCACCCCAAGAAAGGAAACTTTAAAGAAGTAAATGAAACAGCCACAACAACCAAGAGCTTATAGAATTTACATAAAAAGCTCCTATGAAATGATTTTTCATTCATAGCACAAAATATTTTCTTACAGCTAAAAAAATTATATGATGTAACATCAATTTCAAAGACTGCAGAAATAATTTTGAATTAATATTTTAAGGTCAGATGTATGTTTAATGAAGCAATTCTTTTACTTAATATCACTACTCTGTGTTTTAAGTCCCTGAATACTGATAGATTTTCAAAACAGTAACTTGGGAACTTTTATTCAATAGTTAACAATTAATTGAGAGAATACCTTTTTTTCTCTAGTTTTGCTCAGGGTGGCTATTTTTCTAGAACTAAATGGAGAAATAAAAGACCAGAAGATTTCTCCAACATAGGTCACTGATATTTGTACCAAAAGAAAAGACCAACCATGGTGACTCTTCAAGTTGGTTTATTGATTTAGGGTCCAATTTTTATCCTATTAAAGAATAGGACTTAGTCCCTTTATCTCATGCATATGGCCTCTGAAACTTATAATTCAGATTTGGTCCTTAAAGGAAAAATGCATGAAGAAGATGGAGATATTGCTAGCTCTAAATTTTTGATGACTAAACTACTTCTTTATGCAAAATAGGTACTGTTTGAGACTTTTGTTGGGGACAGTTTTGTAATAGAGAGGTACGTACCTTGACAGATAAAGTATTGGCTACTATCCCATCCACGATGCCTTCGGTGAATGGATCAAAATGCTTGTCAGGTCTCCTCATGAACTCTGGCTTTAATCTGTAGCCACTTTTCCCATTGTATTCGTACATCCCCATATTTATTTGCATAGCCAGGTCTGAATATTAAAAACACAACCCTTATTGTGACAATATTTGTGTTTAGAGCAACAAAGTAAGATTGTATTACAGTCCATTTTTACTCCCCTATTTAAAAATAAACAAATATTATTATTATTCATTGAATGAATATTTATTTAGAATAAATATTTATTCATTGTAGAAATTTAGGAAACACAGATAAGAAAAAAAAGTCAAGCTGTCATCTCCAAATCTAGAGATAAACCGCTGCCAACTGGTTGGTGTATATTCTGTTTTTCTCCTTCAAATATGTTTTGAACATGTAGTATATCCATTTCACTAAGTATTTGCTTTAATTTTAACAGCTGTACAAATTCTTCATTACCTATAATGGCTTGATGAATACCATTGTCATGAAATCTTTGAAGCCATCATTAATGGCATTATTAGGAGTGACATTTCTAGGTCAAAAGATGTGTTCCAGGAAAAAGATGTGTACTTTTTGATAAGTCTTGCCAAAATGCCCTTCAGAAACCTCATGCCACTTTAAACCTCTCATCCATGCTTCTGAGCCTTCCCCACACCTCACCAACCTTGAACGCTAGAATTCTTTTTTTAATTTATAGGAGAAAAGGATTTCTTTTTTTAAATTTGCATTTCTTTTGTTACTTACCACCTACATATAATTACACATTGACTCCTTTCTAATGGACAAAACTTAACTGCCAAAGTTTTCCTAAGGCTCAGTCAGCGGTATGAAACGGATGTCCACACTAATTGCAATTGGTAAGGTTTTTTAAAAAAAATTTAAAGTCATAGTGAATCTGGGAAGCTGTTCTAGGTTGTTCTAGATTGTCTGAATCATGACTCATCTCTGCTTAGGTGGATAATAGCAAAGTGACCGTAGAATTATTTCAGTTCCAAGTAACCAATCATTTTTAGAGCAGGGAAAATAAGTGAAATTTTATCTGTCAACTTATTAAGCTACGGTAACTATGATACCACAGTTGGACAAAATACTAAAATAAGAAAGTGACCGACTTAACATACTTGAAAAAATGGACACCAAAAGCCTAAAAAATTACAATAGCAAATCGTATGTTCTAAAAAATAACACACAACAAGGAAGTAGAGTTTATCCCAGGAACACAAGGACAATTACATATTAGGAGATCTATTTACTCACAAAAGAAGAAATGAATATATGCTCATCCCAACAAATTTCAAATAGACATTTAATAACATGGACATAAATTCCTAAAGCACTGTTAGTCAATTAGGACAGTTGCATAGAGTAGTCCCCACTTCTCCATGGGAGATGTGTTCCAAGACCCCCCCAGTGGATGTCTGAAACCACGGATAATACCAAACTCTACATATACTATGTTTTTTTCCTATACACACATAGCTATGATAAAGTTTAACTTATAAATTAGGCATGATAAGAGATTGACAACAACAACTAATAATCAAATAGAACAATTATAACAATATACTGTAATAAAGGTTTTGTGAATGTAGTCTCTCTCTTTCAAGATATCTTACTGTACTGCACTCATCCTTTTTGTGATGATGAGGTGATGAAATGCCTACGGGATGAGATGAAGTGAAGTAAATGACGTAGGCATTGTGACATAGCATTCGGCTACTTTTGACCTTCTGACAAGTCAGAAGAAAGAGCATCTGCTTCTAGACCCCCTTTGACCATGGGTAACTGAAACCACAGAAAGTGAAGCCACAGATAAGAAGGGCTATTGTACTCCTTTAGTGTGTGAAAGAGTATCTGTCTCAGTCACAGTCAATATCTACTCAGTGAAATTCCTCTTAGTGTCAGGATGAAGAGAAAGCTGCCCACCCTTAATACTATTATTTAATATTGTTCTAGAATGGTCAGTTCAAAGCACTAGGAAGGGAAAAAACATAGATGTGATTAAATTGTTGTGAGTGTGTGTCTACCTGAAAAACCCAATAGAAGCTACTAGCAAAATGGGCTATTATGAGAGCTTGGGAGGATGATTATGAAACATTTGTTCATAAAATAAATATACAAATATCAGTATCCAGGAACAATTTGCTAAAAATATAATGTTTAAAAAAAAAAAAGGTTTTCATCTAAAGAAACTAGACCACAGATGAAGATGTGTGATTTTGCTGAAGGATATAATGTAAGAACTTTTAAGGTGAAGAGAAAAACATTCTTTCTGTGATAAGAAAACTAAAAATTAAAAGGTGTTGGTTTTCTTCAAATTTCCTCAAATTATAAATTTAATGTGATTTTAAACAAAATAATTTTTCCAGTGGGGAGAGGGAAACACAATATAACAAACTAATGTAAATTTAATGTGATTTTATTCAAAATCCCATTTCTTTCTCAGTGGGGGAGATGGAAATAATAATAAGTAAATTAAATTCATTTGGAATAGGAGTCCCACTGGCAATAGCAAGAAATGACTAAAAACTAATAGCCATGAAGGAGAATTTCCACTTCCAGGTATTAGATCATATTATTAAACATTACAATCATAACGGAGCTATTGGCTCCAGGAAGGCAGACAAATTTATTAATAGAGGAGAATATAACTGGAAGAAAATGGACCCAAATTAACCACACTAAAAAAGGCTGCATCTATTAAGCTGTAATTTCAGTTTAGTGTAAAAAGGATTTATCTCTTCCTGAGATTATGTATCACAATTAAATTTGGGTGGTTGAAAGGGTCAAATTCAAATAAAGAAACCATGAGAGAAACAGAAGTAATTATGGAGCTAATCCTGGGATGGAGAGCCTGTAATAATAAAAATAAACCAAGACTCCATAAAATAAAACATTAATCAGCCCAATCTCATCTGTTTCACAAAATATGACAACATGCCCATTATATAAAAAGTGCTGTTATAAGTGGACAGGAAAATTGACAATAGTCCTAAATATGCACTTCATAAAAGCAGAAATATAAAAATCAAAATCTATATTTAAAATGTTCAACCTCAATAATAATCAAAGAAATAAAATTAAAGCAACAATGAGATAATATTTTGTCTAGAATATTATTATTACTATTATTTAATGGTAATACTTAACCAAGATCTCAACTGAGAGGGAACACTTCATATCATACATTGCTGATGGAGGAGAAATCCAGTGTAACTTTTTTTTTTTTTTGACTTGTTAAAGGTACAGATTTTTTCAAATCATTTAATTTTTTTCATCATGATAAGTGTCCTCTTAATCCCCATCAACCTATTTCACCCATCCCCCACATGTCTCCCCTCTGGTGACATCAGTTTGCTCTCTATGGTTAAGAGTCTGTTTCTTGGTTTGTCTCTCTCTCTTTTTTCTTTGCTCATTGGTTTTGTTTCTTAAATTCCACATATGAGTGAGATCATATGGCATTTGTCTTTCTCTGACTGATTTATTTCACTTAGCATTATACTCTCTAGCTCCGTTCATGTAGTTGCAAATGACAAGATTTCATTCTTTGTATGGTTGAATAATATATATATATATATACACCACATCTTCTTTATCCTTTCATCTGTTGATGGATACTCGGGCTGCTTCCATAATTTGGCTACTGTAAATAATGCTGCAATAAACATAGGGCTGCATGTATCCCTTTGAATTAGTGTTTTTTTTATTTTTCGGGTAAATAACCAACATTTTTGTTGGACAATTTGGCATATTGCATGAAGGTTTTTAAAATGTTCACATCTTTTAACAGAGTAATTCTATTTTAGGAACTCTTCCAACATTAGGACATAGACTTGACAATTTATATTCAAGATGTTCTCTGAGCATTATAGTAGAAAAAAAATTCCCTAATGTCCAGTGATAGGAAATGGGTTTTAGTGAATTGTGAAATGTGCTTAATATACAGTTATTAAAATTCATGTTTCTGTATAGCACTTAAATATATATAAATATATACGTACATACACATTTTTTTAAATTTTATTATGTTAATCACCATACATTACATCATTAGTTTTTGATGTAGTGTTCCATGATTCATTGTTTGCGTATAACACCCAGTGTTCCATTCAATATGTGCTCTCTTTGATACCCATCACCAGGCTAACCCATCCCCCCACCCCCTCCCCACTAGAACCCTCAGTTTGTTTCTCAGAGTCCATAGTTTCTCATGGTTTGTCTCCCCCTCCAATTTCCCCCCTTCATTTTTCCCTTCCTACTATCTTTTTTTTTAATACATTTTTAAACAAGGAATTAAATTTAAAAGCCTGTATATACATAACCAAAAAACCTTATGGATTACAAAGCCAAAAAGTTAACTGTGTTGACTTTCTGAATGGTAGTGTTCCTGGCAGTTTTATTTTTTTCTTTACACTTTTCTGAATTTTCCAAATTTTCTACAATATATACATATTAATTTTTAAATTTTTTTAAAAGATTTTATTTATTTATTTGAGAGGGGGAGAGAGAGAGTGAGCAAGAATGCAAGAGCAGGGGGAAGGAGAAGAAGACTCCCCGCTGAGCAGGGAGCCGAACACAGGGTTTGATCCCAGGACCCTGAGACCATGACCTGAGCTGAAGGCAGACGCTTAACCAGCTGAGCCACCCAGGTGCCCCTCTACATATTGCTTTAAATAGCATAAAAATTTTTCTTTGCAAATAATGCAAAACCACTAGAAACAAAGACTTGTTTATAAACTATTAAAGACAGTTCTCTCTGTTTTCAAAGGTTACCTTTTTTTTGTATGAAATTCACTGAAATTTGTTTCTTTTTTCTTCTGGAAATGTGGCTTTATAACAGAACGGAAATGAACTTTAACTGTGCTACTTACCCACAGTTTGAAAATTAAGTGCAACCATTTGGCAACCCGCATTCCAGAAGAGCTGAGGCATGTAGTTAGATGAATCCACACGGGTTCCTTTTGGATATATCCTGCTAAGCTGCATTTTGTTATATCTGGACCATCATGTTAAGTAGTGAATACAATTATAAAAATAATTAACCAATACTATTAACTGAGAGGCCACCTTCCTTCCTTCTACCATTGGAAAATGAACTAACTGTTGATGATCTCATTGGGCTAGTCGATGAAAAAGGTCAAAAACTTCCTGAACACACAGAATAAATGTGCTCTTATAATAGAAATATACTATCACCTTTGCAGAGCCTTGTGGGTAAAAACTAATGGGGTAGCAAAAATGACCGAGTCAAAGTCAGTGTGATTTTGTGGAGATTATTAAGGACAGGCTTCACGATGAAGGACATATGAGGAAGCTCAAGCATGTCTAAGTATGTGAGAGCGTGATATTGTCTTTGGCGGAAAGCTAATGTGAACTGCATGGCTATTTTTGAAGTGCTCTCTGCTCATTTTTTAACCTTCTCTGAGAATGCTGTTTGCCAAGACTGTGGTACTCTTTATAATGGATAACAAGGTAAATAGAGCACAGAAGGTGCTGACCTTGTTTTGTATTTGAGTTCCTCCTGCCATCAGTTTTCGATCCTGAGAACCATTAGCTCTCGACTACTACTACTACGTAGCTATTAAACAATGCTATGTTTTTAAAACTTGGCCGACTCTTCCTATTACCAAATTTGGCATAGGTTGGCTAAGGTTGTGAGCTTGGGCAGGGAACAAGTTACCTCGCTCTGTGTGTTGGTTTCCCTCCTTAATAGATTAAACAATCCCTACATTCTAGGCCTATTGTGAGGGTTCAAAGAGATAAGACAGTGAATGGAAAGTCTATCAAAGAGGCAACACTTAAGAGTGTGACTTTGTGTATGGAGTTTTACATTTGTTCCCTCTCCTGTTGTGGATGAGTTCTAAGGGTGACTTTATTTTTATTCTGGGACTTGCTTCATGAAATTGGGCTGTTTGAGGCATTTACTATTTATTACTTTCATGAAAAAAATTTAAAGACTTGTTTCATTTTTGATTTATGGATAAAAATTGTAAGTTTTTGTTGTCAGGACTATCAACAAAGCCATTATTGGTAATATATATTTATATTCTTCTTTTTTAAGTTTTTTTTTTTTTTGTAATCTCTACACCCAACATGGGGTTGGAACTCATGATCCCAAGATCAAGGGTCACATGCTCCTTTGACTGAGCCAGCCAGGTGTCCCAAAATTTATATTCTTATCATCATCCCAACTATCTTCTGATTGGACACCTATTACATGTAAGGATGTGACATGCCAAGAAAGTTTATATTTACATATATATATATTCTGTCTTACATACAGTCTATCTGACATATGTATAAAGTATATACACACATTTTACTAATGTTGTCCCTAACCCAAAAGGTTAGCCGTAAAGCTGGTATCACGGTTTCTGTTTTACAGATGAGGAAATTCAGAAAGATTAAGCAAATTGCCACATGAGAAAGGGCTTGATGGTGTGAAAATCACCTTGATTTTTAGCTTCCTTTACTGCAGAGACCAATGCGAGGCCACCCTCCCCAGCCTCGCCTATGAAACCTGAAACTGTTTCTCACACCCATGTGACAGTCAGAAGCCATTTCATGCATCTTTCTCCTTATTCAAGACAAAAATCAAACAAATGGCATATGGCTTCAACTGGGTCACTTCAGCCGTCAATCGTCAAATCAAGGATACTCTACAAATTCCACTGGAGACTTCGTCAGTTGCTCGAGGCCTTTGGTTTCCACGAAGGAAGACATTTCAAAACTTCTGTTTCTTTCTGAGTTCATGGCAAGAAAAACAGGCGAGAAGTAAAATGTAATGGTATAAATTATAACATGTAAGAAGTAGGCGCATGTTCAGTGAAGTTAGGGCAATGAATCCCCAACGTAACTTTATAAATGTATTTCTTTCAGTGAACCATTTATCTGTACCCAAAGTTGAGTCTTCTAGGAAGCTGTTTCTTCTAATTCTTACTACCTGAGTCAGCTATGCTTATGGCCTTGTATTAGGATGGGGAAATGAATTTTAGATGTGGTAAATGAAAGCTGTTTTGTTAAAAGAAAAGGAGCCCTAGGGGAATCTTTTGTTTTAAATCCATTCAGATTGGTGTCTCTGACTCTCTCTTTGATTATCGCATTGTCATTGCCTCAGTTTGTATGCGCCCCTTCAGTTCAAACAGCTAACTTGACATTAAGATCAGGGTATTTCAAAGCAGAAGAATCCTTGGAAATTTTCCAGTCTGATGGCCTCATTTTCAGATTAGATAAGAGAGGCCTGAGAGATGAATGTGCTAGAGGTCTCAATAGAATACAGGAGCAACATTTTTAAAGTGGAATCCAAACTTCCCATTAGAATGGAAGAAATAAAACAAAGTTATCTTAGTCTGTAAAGGCTAAGAGTCCAACAGCTTCTCTGTCCTCCTCCCAGCTAAAAACCAAAGTGTCACACACAATACTGAGGCAAGTGTGGTTAGAAAGCTCTCAGGGTTTTTTTTTTTTTTTTTTTTTTAATTTATGTTTATTTTGTTTTAAGATTTTATTTATTTGAGAGAGAGAGAAAGTGTGGGGGCAAGTGGGGGGAGGGGCAGAGGGAGAGACTCTGAAGCAGACTCTGGGCTGAGTGTAGAGCTGGATTTGGGGCTCGATACCAGGACCCTGAGATCATGACCTGAGCTGAAACCAAGAGTCTGATGCTCAACTGAATGAGCCAGCAAGGCACCTCAACAGTTCTCAGTTTTTATTTATTTATTTAAAAAAAATTTTTTTAAGATTTTATTTATTTCTTTCAGAGAGAGAGTGAGCAGAAGAGAGAGAGAGCATAAGCAGGGGAAGGAGTAGAGGGCGAGGGAGAAGCAGACTCCCCACTGAGCAGGGAGCCTAACGTGGGGCTCCATTCCAGGACTCTGGGATCATGACCTGAGCCGAAGGCAGCCGCTTAGCCCCTTAACCTACTGAGCCACCAGGTGCCCCCAGCTCTCAGTTTTTAAACAGTTATTACCTTTGAGTCATTTTCCCCTCTTTGATGCCCACTTTCCATAATTAAAGCCTCATTTTTCTTCCTAAGTCATTCCTAGACTCTTTTATCCATCTCCTTACCTTTCCCCAATTTAATCAACTCTACAGGAAACCCTTACTTCTCTTATTTTGGTCCATCAGAAACCTATTTTCATATGACTAGTTATTTAAGCAAGACTGCCAATTAAAATTCAGTCCATTTAGTAGGTGCTTTTGTAATGTATGTTCAGTGAAACACAAGGAGAAAAGTACTTGTTTGTCAATCTTTGGCCCATGCTGTTGTTAACAGGTTCTGAAAGATTATCAATGCATCAGTTCCTTCTCAACTTGGCTACTTGTCTAGGAACTTTTGACTCATGAATTAGGAAAACTCATTTTACAGCCAATGAAAGTTATAGAAATATAAAAATAACTACTTTAGGACATTTCAAACTGAACAACTTGCGGTAAGATGTAGCAGTACTTGTAAAAATAAAAAAAATGTTGAAATATTTATATATAAACTGTATTGAAAGTTAAATTCCTCATTGTAGAGATCTAGATACTATATACTACAAAGTTAAGGCTCTTTGGGTAAAATTATACACTTATACGTAAGTGTGTTACGTAGAAGCTTAGATTTTCATGTATTTATAAAACTATGCTTTATCAGAGCCTGCTATATTTAAGCAAAAATTCAGCCTTTAAGAGCACACTCATAAAAGCAGCTAAAATGTCCCAAGGATTCTCTTCATAGCATCTTACATTTCATCAAAAAAAGGGCAATTTCATAAAAGGGCTCTTTTCTTTAGGTGGGGGAAAGATGCTATTTTTTTCTTTGCATCCAGTACGGATGTGTACTTGGATGAAGGGAGAACAAAAAATGATGTGAAGTTAATGTTATCAAACAGGCTGGACAAACAGAATGTGGGTGAACTGACTGATTGTGTTCTATTTCTAGTCATCAGGGCTAACCACTTCTCTGGCCGCTCCCCTTCCGGGGGATGGGTAAATAGTTTATTTCAATACTGTCCCTTATCTAATGGAAGGAACGCATTATGTTGTTGAATAAAAACAACTGTGAAACTCTCAATTAGCTGTACTCTAGTATCTTTCAGATAACCGTGGATGGCCTACAGCCCTATTAAGAATTTTGGGGAAACATCGTAGAATAAACTTCTCACATGGTTATGATGGTCCACCCAGGCATATATTCAAGACTTTCCAGAAGAGTTCTGTTAAAGGTAATATTCTTTGTTCTAACTACCTTGTATTCTAGGCTACATTAGGGGTTCTTCTCCAGGGAAAACTTACTTTTTGAAGTTTCAAATGACTCAAACTTGACTGGCTGAATATAGTTCACCAGGTTAGACATCTCTTCGGTGGCCATGGCCTCGCTCCCTGCAGTCCCCTGGAAGCAGAATTAAAAATAACATTCCCAGAGTCAGCATTACCTTCCCAAGGATTATTTTTCCCAGGGCAAAGATGCAGGGACCCACGAGAGAGAACATCATCCCTCCTCTTCTGAAAATTATTGCCAATAGAAAGTTCATCACAGGAGAAAATTCGCTCATAAGTTAGGCAAGTGTGGGGTGGTAAGAGGGAGGATTAGGGACAGGTCCCAGTGTGCCACACCCCCCCACCCCCCCCCCCCCCGGCCCCGGCCCCCCGAATAAGAAACTCCCTTTTACTAAGGTGATTCAATACACATTACAATCTGAGAAGCACTGAGCCCTATTTCACCTGCCATAGCATAAATTCCTTAGCTGATGTCTAAGGTTAATACATCAAGAAATCAATAATTCTCTGTACAATATGAAAATTAGTATGTAGGTAACTGCCAGTGAACCAAAAAAAAAAAAAGTTGCCTTGTGGAAATAGGTTGGGGTGGGTGAACAGCTATTGCTTTTCTTTACAAACATTCATCTCTCCCTGCCTTCTTGGTTCCTGGGTGCCTAGTAGGCAAGCAAACAATTCAGGGTAGGGGTCAGTAGCTCAGGTTCTGGAGCCAGATGGCCTAATTTCAAATCCCAAACTCACCACTTAGAAGCTGTGCAATCTTGGGCAAGTTACTTAACTGCTCTGTGCCTCAGTTTTCTCACCCATTAAATTAGAATAAAATCTGTCGCGATAGCATCTAGAGTTTTGGGGATTATTAAATGAGTTAGTTGATGTGAAAGAGCTCAGAAAAGTACCTGGCACATGGTAAAACCTCATGTTACTTTAGCTATGATTAGCTATTACATATCACTTTGATAAAGTTTTTATGCAGTATTGACATGGACAGACCTCTGTAGACTGATCTAATATTTTCTCCCATTCTCAGAAGACAGAATGCATGGAGACATGATTTCTTTTTAAAATTTCTGTAGCAATATTTAGGTTAAATGTGAATTGGAAAATATTCATTTGCAAATGGACCATTCAATTAGTAAGACAATTTTAAACGATCAAGAATCAGTCATAAATGTTATGTGCAATTGAAGTAATTATCAGGCAGAACTACTTTACCAAGCATATTAATAGTTTTCCTCCTGGACACTGACTTGAAATTTAGTGGATGAACATAGTTAATCAAAACTTTAGACTACATGAAAGGAAGTAAGTACCAGAGGAAGAACATCATGTAAGAATAGCTTATCATTCATTATTTATCCCTGAGACAGATGCTTTCCAATATATTGGAAAGCAGATTCAGTATAAACTTTTGGACCAAGACCTTGCTACAACAAAATTTTAAAATTCCAATTGACCTATCCCAGATTCACTTCTAGATTCTGTGCAAATAATATCTCTGAGCTGATGAAATTCTTTGGGACGTTCGAGCTTACATCAATAAGGATCTCTAGTGGTTACAAAATTACAATAATGGAATGAATGTCACATTTCTGAACATTTCTCCCAAATCCCATGTCTTCTCTGGATTTGGGGCCATTTGACAATCCATTCAATTGCCTCAAAAATTGAAGCACGTGCTTGGATGTCACGAATTGAATTTTTGCATTCACCCTCCAGATACCCCATTTGATGGAAGGCAGTCTCAGCAGCATTGTTCATTATAGAGAGCTTTGCTCAATGCCATGCTAACTCCTTTAGAGACCCCAGCATGCATTTTCATTTTCCAACAGGGTAACCCAAAGTTTTAAAGTGAACTATGACTCTTTTGACCACTAGATGGCAGAAGGTGACCATGAACTGTACCCAAATGGCGCCTTCTGGGTGGGCAAATTAGGGGAAGCGCCTCTGTGACCCAAAGTCAGTCCCTAGATACCTACCTCATCCATTGAAGATTTTTTACAGTCATCATCATCATCGTCGTCGTCACTCTCGGTATCAGCTTCCCCTGTGGAATTTTAATAAAAGATCATGAGGTAACAGGTTTGAAGGTTCGAAGCACATGCTAACAGGTGCATTGCCAAAAATTTCCTTGGGTATTGGCCTTTCATGGTTTTAAAATTATTCCTTTGGATATTTAAATTTTATTAATTATATAGATAATTATACCGAGATTTTGAATATGGATTTTTTTCTCCAAGTTTCATTTGCGAATACATTTGAAATGCCCACCTTCTATTGAAAATGCTTAACAATTTTATCTGTATGTTTAAAAAAATATATGGCATCATCTACAGTTTGCTATGGTACACACATCCTATATTGATGTGTACATTGTCTTTCAGGGTCTCTATGACCCTAAAAGGGATAAACTATCTTGTCCCACTTTTCCCTCTTTTTCTGAGCCCTGACTCTTCCATGCGATGTTTGGCCAGTGCTCAGTGACTCTGTGGCCACTTTTCCAAGGCCATAGGGGACCTCACAGTGAAGGCCAAGGACAAGAGCTAGGACAGAAAGGGTGGGGCTGTGGCAGCATACCTAACTACACAAAGACTGTAAGCTAACTATTGTACCCTATGATTTGCCTGCAGGCTTATTTAATGGATGCATTGTCCTCTAAGCAATGCACGTATCTTAGAAAATGGCTAGGTCCCGTTTTAAAAAGCAGGATAAAATGCATGAACCCTTAACATAGTGATGCATGGAAATCTACTTCAATCAAACATAATTCAGCCTCATCTTTAGCCAATACACAGTCATTTCAATGGATTCTTTTTCCTCTCTGAAGATTTGGTGGTTGATTCTGCTACTTTAAATATTCATACAGCATGAGTTATTAAATTCTGCCACAGCTCTGGGCCTCAGTCAGACCCAATGATATCAGTTACGTAAAAAGATTTTCAAGTTAAATACTACAGAAAGCATTATTTGATTTGACTACTATCTTTTGGCATTCACATGGGGCAATGATAGGATGAGCCCAGTAGATGGCAATATTAGCTCAACAATGAGGCAACTTGCACGTGCAAGGCCCTCCCCCTCAAACCTTCTGAAAGTTAGCCGCCCCGTTTAATCTATATAAATGACACAATGTCCACAGCATGTCTTTGAAGAAGCTTATACATATTTTCATTTGGCTGACGAAGTTCAATCAATTACTCAATGACAGCAGTGGGCAAAGTATTCATGAAATATCTTTAGAGGGAAAAGATTTCTGGGACCAACAAATCATTATTTATGGCTTGTTTATTAAAAGAAAGCACATACAGCCACTTTATGATGCTGATATTGTGTTAGTTAATAAGATGAATCCATTATGTTTTGGTTAGAAAACATATTTATATAGAGACATGTTCTTTTAGGAAGTTGGCACTCAAGTTTTTTTAATAATCAAATGTGTTGCTCCAAGTTCTTTTAACCAGTTTTTGCTTTTTAATTAGAGAGGGGATTCTTTTTATAGAGCAATTTAAAAGTTTCTTTGGCAAAACCATTTACACAATGCTTTACAGGACCTAACAACACACCAATCATTTCAAATACTCTATCAGGTCATTCTTTGGTGTTTGGGGGGAAAGAAAGAACTTGTCTTCCATGAGTCTATGAGCAGACCCTGGTTTCTCCCTTATAAGTCTTTGGCAGGACCTTGGAGGCATCTTAAGACCCTAAAACCTTGCACCATTAAAAAAAAAAAAATCTACTTTATCCTAGTTCTTTAAGACAAGTGTACTGACAAAGGGCTGAATCCTGGAAAAGGCACCTGGCCAACAGGGGCCATGATAAATAAATTAGTTTTGAAATAAGAACCATTGCATGTTTTTTGAGTTACTTGAGTTCCCATTACCGGAGACCATCTACAAACCAAATGGTAAATTAGCAGTGCTCATTATTCAAGAGCCTACCTACCTATTTAAATGTCCAAAATTTTCCATTGAAAGAAAGATTGCACAACAGACCATGGGGCTAGCTTAGGAAATCTACTGAATTACTAACAGATTGCTGCTTTTTCTTTGTATTAAGCAATGATGTTCACCGCCTATAAAAATCGTTATTTGTGTTATGCATCCAGTTAATAAGAGGGACAGAACTGATAGGGAGAACAGCACACAGGAAAAAAGTTTCTCCATGCAAAGGAAGACCTGCTTTCCTCCCTGGATTCGAGAGGTTCAAGAATTATGCTAGGTAGCCTCTTAATAATATTTCCTCCAAACCTTCAAAAGAACATTCATACTGAGAACACAACTGTTTTTGAGAAGAGATTCGGAATTGCATAATAATGTTTGAAATACACATTCAAAAACTATCCCCCCATAAAGCCTTTCAAAGAATTGTATAATATCTGTTGATAAGGATTTTTATCTAACCCATAAAAGATATTGGCCACTGAGATGGAAAAATTAAAAAAAAAAAAAGATAAATCAGTGTCTTGGTCCACCCCCCCCATTGTCCTAGAGTTTATATTTTAATTTAAAAAATTATTCTGAAGTCTTTTAATTGACATATGATAGGTATATAGAGAAGTACACATACTTGTACGTGTATAGAGTGATGAATTTGCACTGACTACGCAGACCTTAGTAACTGTTACTGAGATCAAGAAACAAAATAAAACCAGTGTCTAGAGGCCTCCTCGGATCCCCTTCCAGCCACTTCTTCAAGGGTCACCATTTCCTGACTTCTAAGTGCATAGGCTCATTCTGCCTGTTTTTGTACTTTATATGAATGGAATCAATACGGCGGATACTTTTTTGTATTTGATTTCTTTTACTCAACATTATGTTTCTGAGATGTAGCCCTATTCTTGTGTGCAAAGGTAGATCGTTACTGTTGCATATTATTCCACAGTGTGAATATACTACAACCTCTTTATCTGTTGATGACATTTGGTTGGTTTCCCGTTTTTAGCTGTTGTGAGCAGCGTTGTGTTAAGCAATTCCTTGCATCTCTCTTGATGACTGTCTATAAACATTTTTGTCCGGTATATGCCTAGGAGGGGACTCCCTGGGGCAGAGGGTGTGCATATGTTCAGTTTTTGTAAATACTGCCAGTTTTCCAAAGTGTTCCAATGTCAGTTAAACTTTTCATTGAAGAACTTCCTAGATTCAAGCTTCAAGCTTCCTCCCCTTATTCACCTTCCAATCAGGAGAGCTTCCTAATGCCCTTTCCAGAATGCCAAGATTCTGATTAAAGCTAGAAGAGAAATCAGACTAAATGACAAGCAATTCAAAGGAAATGGGGTGACCACTTGGAATTCTTTTCTCATCAACCACAAAAATCTATTTCAACTTAAATCTAAAAGGAAAATTAATGATATTAAGCATCACCTAGGAGCTTTGACAGATAATTCAAGTAACTTTACCTTTTTACATTTTAAAAGAGATCTATAAAATATGGATAAGTGGAATTGCCCAGAACTCTTCAGCATATCATCAATGATAATATATCCGGTGAATGTCTGGTGCCCAGACCTAAGTGAATGTTAAGGGATCACTGTCCTTGAGAAGTTTAAAATCACGGGGTCAGTTTGAAGATGATTTGGCCAATGTGCTGGACAGAATCATGGCTCCCCCAAATGACCACGTCCTGGGAATATGTCTTGTGTCCTGTGAATATACGGTGAGAGGGACTTTGCAGATAGATTAAGGAACTGAGAAGGGGGAGATTATCTTGGATTATCCAGAAGGGTCCAGTGTAATGGTGTGAGTTCCTAAAAGGAAAGGACCTTTCTTGGCTGTGGTCAGAGGCCAGTACAATGCCAGAAGTGAGACGGGGCATTGCTGGCTTGACACTGGGGAAGGAGCCATAAATCAACAAATGTGGGTGGCCTCTGGAAGCTGGAACCAGCAAGGAATAGGATTCCCTAGGGCCTCCAGGAAGGAAAGCCGCCCCGCTGACACCGAGAGCTTAGCCTCGTGAGACCTACGTGGGCCTCCCTACCTACAGAACTGGAGATAATACGTGTGCATAGTTTTAACGAGGCCACCCAGTTGGTAGCAGAAATAGAAAAACCAGCGCAGTTTTAAAGCGCGTCCAAATAGGAATGTTCAATGTCCTTCTACGTTAAGTCAGCGCTTCTGAAACAAGAGTCAGCACAGGAAACAAGAGTCCCTAACCCCTTACCAGCTCCTGGAGATGAGGACTCGAACACGCTGGAGGAGTCGCTGTACGTGTTGGAAGCTTGTTCTGAGAGCTTCTTTTTGCCACTTCCTTCTGACGACTTGTGCGATTTCTTCTTATTTTTCACCAAAATTTTGTACATTAAGTCCATAGGGCTTGGAAGAGGAACTCCAGATTCCAGCTAATGGAAAAGAAAAGCGCCTTCTGTAAAAATATCGCACCATTAGGGGCGCCCTGGCCGGCTCGGTCGGCAGAGGGTGTGACTCAGGATCTCGGGGTGGTGAGTTCGAGCCCCGCGTTGGGGGTAGAGATGACTTACAAATAAAATCTTAAAAAAAAATATTGCCCCTTTCTTTCAGCTTCCCTCCCCAAGGCGCCAGGATGGTGTTGGACACCAAGAGCTTCTAGATTATTCATTACTACCTTCAGTACAGCCCAGTAAACTCTTGTAAGTGTGTTTTGCTGTTTCGCAGTTCTTTATTTTTTCACATGAAAGGCATATTTTAATTACTGAACTCTTTTTTTTTTTTCCCCATAACAAAATCCCCATGAATAAGACCATCGAAATGTACTGGGAGACTTGCTAATCCAAAGGTTCAGGAGTTTGCTGTGGACCCTAAATCCAACCATTTTGGGTTCGGACAGATAGGAAGGCCCTGCCTTGGATTTTCAAAGGAGGGAGGCCAGTTAGTGTGGCGTCTGTCAGGAAGGGTTGGTAAAGATGGGCAGGAGCTTCCAGGCAAGCATACAGAATCAACCTTTCAGATGCAGTTTAAAAGGAGGAAACTCCCCCTCCTCCCTCCCGCCATCCAGAACTCCGGAGCTAAGCCGCACATGTCCTTGGCATCAGCAGGACTGGACTGGTGGCTTCACATTTCCTTGCAGCCCCGAGATTCAAGCCACCCTTATTGGCAAAGCTTATTTCTTGTGTTTCGAGCTTGCATGGCTAATGAGAAAAATCAATTTCCCATGAGAGGGTTGTTAGATATTGTATCAGAGAGCATGCGTGCAAGTCCCCAGATGGGTTATTTTTAGATAGTTCAGTGAACTCTCCTACACTGGTCCTTTATTCTTCCAAGGATTCTGGAGATTGGTATGAAGCCATGTACAAATGTGTGGAGACAAGGGAAAAGGGTTCAAGAGGGAGAGGCTACTTTGAGGTATTCCTATTGCTTTCCTTCCCAAAGCAGGGATGCTATCAGGGCAATAGGAGCCCTGAGTTCCATGAACAGGCACAGGCAAGGACGTGAGGAGTGGATGCAAGGCCAGAAGGGGGTGTCATTGTGCCACTTGCCACATCCCATTTTGCTCCACCATATCTCTCAAAGGGTGTGATAAGGTTCCTGGTTGGTGATCAGAGCCCCGTCTGCCCGGAATGTCTCCGCGGCTGATTGTGATGGGGGAAGGGGGGATTCTGTAGTCCTGACAGTCACATGGGTCAGAGGGGGAAGGAGAAGATGGAGGGTACAGGAAGAAGACAGAGGCATTTCTTTCAGCCTCAGCAGGGCACACTGAAGGTTTCCTCCTGGTCAGACTTCATTATCAACTGAATGAATCTTACTAAGCAACACGGAAAGGATGTAAGGAAGTCCCCGCCCCACCCCCAACTCCAGGGGCATTCCTTCAAGGGTAAACCTTGAAACTGCTTACTGGGTATTTTTCCAGTGGTTCCATGAGAAGAGCGTCTCCAAAGATCAGTCGGCAATACTCCGCCATCTTGGCTTGCTGCTTTGGGCTAAGGGGAATGAGAGAAAGAAAGCAAACAAGGAGGCTCATTTAAAGAGTTTGGACAGGATTACTTTTCGTTATTAATTATAGAAAGAGGAGATTCCCTCTCTTACCCTTCGGGATTAGTATTTATCATTCTAACCCCCTTGTTTATTATCCTGACTTCTGTGAATTTGAATACCACATGGCAGGTAGACAGTGAAAGCTATTCCTAAGGCTGGTCTCCATAGACACAGAGGGAGAGTATAGCAGGTCATTTGCCAGTCACTGGATTCTTGAATGTCTCAGAATTATGGGCTCAGTTCCTTTTGTTCAATTTCCTGATTCTAAGTCAAATGCAAGACCTTGGGGGCAGAACTCATCCGTGAGTCCGGGTGAATTCTTGGTTGAGATTTGTCTAACCTGCAGAGAGCTAGGCTGTGGAGGAGTGTTTTTAAGGGGGTGAGAGAGGAGGAGAGGGAGGAAAAGAGGGGGAGAGAGAGAGAGAGAGAGAGAATCTTAAAACACAGAAGGGCCGTCAGGCAGAAGTGTGTCCACTTGGGAGGGGATCCTGGAGGAAAGGTAAAAGAAGCAGGCACATTGGGGAAAGGTGTCTGCACCCCTTATGTGCATAATAGGGCAGCAGAGGTGGTGTCAGCCTGACTATGGACCAGGAGGAATCTGGTCTGATAGACAAAGGCTGGAGCTGTAGGCTTTGCTGAGCTGAGCTCCAGGCTCTCAACCACTCTGGATCTATAAAATGAGGATAATAACTGTTCTTGGAAAAGGACAGAAGGTGCCGAGAAGATGAAGTGGAGTAATGGTTGCAAATGCCTTTGACCCGTTTAAAGAGTGGGGCAGATGTAAGATGATCCAGGGTTAGGAGGCAGCCTCCACTCAGCTGGATGACTTGTGCACTTGCTAACACAGAAACAGTCGATGCGAGGGAACACCTGCATCTTTCAATACTCCTGCTTCCTTTGACCTTTTAAAAAGCAATAACATTTTTTTTCTTATTCTGTAGAATGTTAAATATCATTACAAAGGTATCCAATTCCACTGGGTTTTATGGACTGTGAGTTTGATCTACAGGCTGTCAAACTTGATTTCCAATAGTTGTCTCTGTCTGCTGTAATGTTAATACATTTTAGCAGAACTGGGATTATAATAAGAATAAGTAAGTGATAAAAAAAAGTGATAAAAAAAGTCTTCTCTACTACAATTCAAATCAATTATAAAATGTGATTCTCTCTTTCTCTCTTCTGTAACTATTAAGCCTGGATCATGGACTGGTTCCCCCCCCCCCCGGGAAGGGGGTGCTCTGGGGATTCAAATTGTATTGCAATGGTCCACAGGGAAAACCACTTTTTATATCCTTTTTTAAAGGCATATAGTTTTTGGGGTCAAGTGAGTTCTCTGGGGTCAAGTGGAAGCCCAAAGCCACTGCTTTGTTGGAACTGCAGGGAGAGGCGAAGAGAATCAAAGAACTTGCAAAGCCCTGCAGAACGACCTCCTAGCTTCTCGCCGTCGTCCTTTCTTGACCTATAGGCGATTTTACCGTGTGGCTTATGCAGCCCTCAGAATATTCCTCACCAGGATCAGGGAGAGGGGAAAACTTGCCACCCAGAGGACTGATCCTAAAAAGCATGGGGGTGGTTGTTTAAGGACAAGTCACTAGAAGTTGGGGAGCAAGCAGAGAGGTGGCTGATTTGGCAGAGCAGTCTGGGTATCCTCTGTTCAGATGCTGTTGCTCAAAGGATGACTAGCCCGGGGGCTCAATAAAGCCAAACAGCTCTGTGGCTGTAGCTGCGACAAGTCCACCTGTGCCCGGCCAACTCGTTCCAGGCTGCACAGGAGAAACTGTCCAAACCCTTCATTTCGCTTTCACAGAATGACGCTACTCAGTGTCACAGAGCTTTGCTACTCCAAGTGTGGGCCACAGACCAGTAGCGTCAACATAACAGCACCTAGAGCTGGTCAGAAATGCAGATTCAAGGCCTCCAGTGCAGATTCTGAGTCAGACTCTCTGGAGAAGTGGGGCGCAGGGGTCTTCACAGACCCTCTAGGTGATTCTGATGCATGCTCAAGTTTGAGAACTGTTGTGATAGATTAAAATAAGTCAGCAGGTGCTGAAGGAGATGACATTTTTCTTGAGTGTTGGAACTTGGGAGCCCCTAGTTCCTTTGACCAGAGACCTAGAGTAAAAAGAGAGAGTTTTACCCTAATGCCCTGCTTTCAGGAATTTTAGGGGAGCCATATTCACACTAGTGGAGGGATTTTGAGGCGATGTTCCAGGTGTCTCTAAGCAGGTGACAGGCAGAGTCCTCTGTCCTTTGTCAAGCTGTCCCCAAACCAGGCCCTAGGAAGGATTTTGCTGGAGCAAAATCTTGCCTGATTCCACTAAAGAATCACTGGAGCTGTTAATGCTGCAGGTGGTAGGGCCAAGGGCCAGGCCCTGATTCACTGAATTGGGAGAGGAATCCTGAAACCTGTATTTGTAACAAGCTTGCAGGCAGCTCTGATGCGGGTAGTTAGTGGACTACAGTGTTTAAAGTAATGCTCTGACACTTCATCCAAATTACCTGGGGTCTTAAGAAAATGACACTTCCTAGGCAGCATCAGCGTGGGGCCTGAGATTCTGCATTTCTTTCTTTCTTTTTTTTTTTTTTAAGTAAACTCTACCCAAAACGTGGGGCTCAAACTCATGACCCTGTGGTCAAGATTCGCATGCTCTATTGACTGAGCCAGCCAGGTGCCCCGACTCTGCATTTCTACCAAGCTCCTCAATGATGCAGATGCTGCTGGTCCGCGGATCAGGCACTCTGAAGAACAAGGATCTAAATCTGACGTTTTCAAATTTGCCTCAAAATCAACTGAGGTGAAGAGAACAAGAGGGAGTTTTCCAAGAAAAAGTAAAATGGGTTACTTGGTAATCAGGCTGTTCACACACACACACACACACACACACACACACACACACCTGTCAGGAACCGAATCAGAGCAGAGAGGAGAGTGAATAGACAAAGTCAGAGGAAAACCAAGCAATTTTGTGGGTCAAAACTGCAGAAATAAAAGACATTCACATTGCAGTTAGAGAGCAAGAAAAAAAAAAAAAATCCTGGGGCGCTCAGAGCATCCACATCAGCTACTGTGGAGACGAAATGACAGGAAATACTCACAAATACATTTTGAGCTTCAGGCCATAGCAGGCACATCTGGGCATAGTCACATACCCCTAAAGTGGAGGCACCTGGCCCAGTGGTCAGTTTTCCGACCAAGGACTGCGCCCCATGAAATGTCATGGTGTAAATCCTCCACATTGAACTAAACCAACCTCCTTCTTTATAGAGGAGGAAGCTGTAACCCTTGGAAATTAAGGACCTTGTCCAAAATCTCCCATTATCTGTGGTTGAACCAGAGCTAGGGGTTACTTTGTTTGAGTTTAGTGTAGAATCCTTTTAATGAAAATGCTAGCTTATAAATTAGGTGGAGCATCAGAGTTAGCTAGGGCCTTTTTTTTTTTTTTTCTTTTAAGATCTCAAAGTCTCATTTCTACAAATTCAAAATGGGGTGTGGGAGTATGGTTCAGGAATCTGCATTTTATGGGATTCTGATGGAGCAGGGAGAGAAGGATGAATTGCCAACACCTAATGGCAGACCTCCCTTTGTTGTTCGTAGATAGGGAATTTCAAGTACTTGGAGGGAAAATAAAAAATCCAGTAGATTTCTTCCTTTCTTCCGGGGTGAGTTTGTTTTCGAAGTGTGGCTCAAAGGACCCTGACCCACAGTTCTGAATCTGGCATTTTGTAGATGCAGCACACCGGAAAATGAAATGGTCCACTAGAGATGGCAAATAGGTGGCGGATATTTTTTGTGGGGGGGTGTTTCTTGGTCACTGTGTTGCGAAGGATTCTGAGGTTTATTTCTAGGTGTGGGAAAGAGGGCTGCACGTGAAAAATGATGACTGCCACTGGGTTCAGCATTGAAGTGAGGTGGCCCACATGTCAAGCATGGGGTTTTACTAGCAAAGGGAAAAAGCTTACCAGTTTTCTTTGGGTGTGTGGTAATCCTCACAGGAGAGGATTGAAGCTGAGCGATTTTGACATGTGAAGCTCCAGGATCATGGAAACATGAAACAAACAGCTTTCCCCCACGATAGACCTCAGTATCTTACTATTTCACTGCCTTAGGTGTATCTCACTGGTTTGGGGTAACTATCATGGCATCCTGTTTTCTTTTGTGACATATGAATTACTAATAAACTTTTAATAGCTAAATATCTCATTTTTAAACCAGAAAGGACAGTATCATGATACTGTCTTCTTGCTTTTGTGTGCAATGCAAGGTTTGGTTTTCATACCCTATTTTGGCTCCCTATGGGTTTGGTGTTGAAAAACCACAAAAAATGTCCTGTGGTTAAGGGTCACAAGCCACATAAAAGTGAACATTTACAGACAGTTGCCTTGTCGATGTTCTGGTTGTCTTAATTCGATATTTTGAAGGCTCCAGATGCATCTGCTTAGGTGTGGGGATAGTGCTGGTGAAACGTGTGATTTCTGAAGCCAGACCAGACAGATTTGAATCCCAGCCGTGTCACCTTTTAGCTGCCTGGCTTTGGGTAAGTTACTCACTCTCCTTGGGGCTCAGTTTCAACATCTACAAAATAGGGATTATCACAATAATATTTATTCTTAGGAGCCCCTGGGTTTGTGGTGAGGGGTTACATGACCTTACGCCTGTAAGGTTGCTCGACACATAATATAAACTCAATAAATATTAGCTGTTATTATGTTTGTGGTGGTAGGCAGTTGTTGATAGCTCTCTGGTTCCCTTATAGGAAAGTTCAATGGGGCAGTGTGAGAATCAAGAGTGGAACTAGAGCTTTTCATCTTGTCTAATTTACATAGAAACATTTCTTGAAGACCATAAATATGCTAGATTTGGAGATATTTCCCGAAAAGAGATATAATACATCTATAAGTCTGGGAACTACGGTGCCTGAAAGAAAGGTGCTAAAAGCCTGTTAGAGCCCAGTTACAGATGGATAGGCAGAGATGAGAAAACGCTCATGCGCGAGTCAGGGTCGTCACAGCAAATGAGGTATTAAATACAGCAACTCAAGAGGCGCTCCCTTTAGTTCGAAGAGAGATAGCAATGAAACAGAATCAATTCTTTTCTCTTTAGCTGCCCCTCAGAAGTGTTAGAAAAACTATCTACCAAAGGATTAAATCATTCACTGGCTGTTTCCCAGTGCAACAGAACCAAGAGCTGGTAAATGTAATATGGATTTCCTGAGGGCAAACTAGAAATACAGATAATTATAAAATTGGTTACTTCAAAACAAGGCCCTTCTCCATGATCACAGTAACAAATGATCACATTTACTTGGAAATTCCTCAGGCTGAAATGTGCTCATGACCAAACTGTTTAAGATTTTAGTGAATTCTTAAAGAATTCGTAAATTGAAGCATGTGTTGCAAATTAGTTGGACAAAGGGAATCAATCAGTAGCTTGGGAAAGACTTTTCAATAAGAAGAAGGGTAAAAAAAGAACCCGTGAGCCACATTAGGACAGGCGCTATTGGCTTTTAGTTGAGAAATCTGGCTCAGGTTGTTGAAAGAGAGGGCATCACAAATACTCTTTTGAGCAATGGTGGTCACTTCTACACAGTCTTCAGCCTTTCATTCCATGGACTAGAATTTTAGTTTCTTGAATTTTGATTCAAAGTAGAGAAAACTCTTTCATTTTGAAGCACTTTAAACTAAGTAACGATAGGGTAAACTAATGCCCACATTTTAGATAGAAACATGTCTTACTCTGGCATTTTGTGATAAAATGAATATAAAATAGTTAAGTCAAAGTATATTTTCTTTGTGTGGCTCAGCGATAAGGGCAGGCTATTTTTGAAATAGGACCACATTTACAAATACTAACGAACAAGGGCAACCAATGGGAAGAGGAAGGAGGAGCATCTGGTGGTCTGAGTTCTGTGTAAGCTCAGGCAGTGGAAGAGAATTTACAGCTTTCTCTCCACCAACTCCAGAGTGTTCAGAACTGGCCATTTGAACTGGCGATTTTTGCGCGGCAAAACAGACTATAAATGTGCATGCAATAGAAGGAGCTAATGAAGGAGGATTATAAAAATGGCCCACCAAAAGAGAGACATGGTATTATTCTACACCATTGGAAAAAGAGGAGTCCTTAATTTAAAATCCTGTGACCTGAAAATAGATTCCCCAAGTCCAGTGAATTATTGTAATGTTAATGAGGTTTAAGCAAGTGAATCCCAACATATGCAGATGAAAACATGACACTTAAGACATAACATCATTGAGGAACACCATTAATAATGTCAAATAATCTTAAATCTGATGCACAATTATTAAACATGCCTTCTTTGGGAAAAAGACTCCCCAGTGAATGTGTGGAATACTTACGAATCTACGTGGTTCTCAAATGAAAGCAGAATTGGAAAAGGTGACGTCTTAAATGCACACTCAGCAATTGCTTCTATCACTTCCTAAAAACGAGAACACGCATATATTCAATATGCCAGAATTCTAATGTGTATGTATGGGCATAGTAACCCCTTTGGGTTACTATGCCCATTAACGTGGTTGCCTTTTCCTTCATAGAATTGTATGGAAAGGCCTGAAGTGGCTAGAAGGGGCTGTGCAAGCTGCTGCACTATACATTTTCTGATTCTTTTCTTTTCTTTTTTTTTTTGTAAGATTTATTTATTTTAGAGAGAGAGAGCATGAGCAGGGAAAGGGGGAGAGAGAGAAGCAGACTCCCCGCTGAGCATGGAGCCCAATGCAGGGCTAAATCCCAGGACCCTGAGATTGTGACCTGAGCCGAAATCAACAGTCACTTAACTGTGCCACCCAGGTGCCCCTAATTTTTTTTTTTTTAAGATTTTATTTATTTATTTGACAGAGAGAGAGAAACAGCGAGAGAGGGAACACAAGCAGGGGGAGTGGGAGAGGGAGAAGCAGGCTTCCCGTGGAGCAGGGAGCCGGATGCGGGGCTCGATCCCAGGACCTGGAATCATGACCTGAGCCGAAGGCAGACGCTTAACGACTGAGCCACCCAGGCGCCCCGCCCCTAAATTTTTTGATTCTTGACTTAACAAAGTAGAAAGAAAGAAGACTGGTTTGGTGGAGGGGGAGACAGAATTATAAAAGACAATCGTTCTTCTATTTGCTAATTATATACATATATTACTTATAAGTATGCTTATTATATTTATATTTTTTAATGAAAGAAGAAACCTAATCGCATTATAAAAATTTTGGATGAGAGAAGGCAACAATTTTCGGCCATACATTCACCCTTTGAACCAAACCACTGTTGGTATTTGTTTATAATTACTTCTAGTTTGTTTTTCATTTGTTTGTATAACTTGGTTTTCTTTAAATACTCCACTTGTATTTTTTTGAACATTGTTATTGCGATGTAACCTTATTGAAATACAATGCAACCATTTAAAGTGTACAATTGGACAGTGTTTAGTACATTCACAGAGTTGTGCAACCGTCATCCCAATCTAAATTAGGACATTTTTATCACCCCCCAAAGAAACCACGCACCCATTAGCAGTCACTTCCTATTTTCCCCACCCCATTCCCATGCACCCTGCCCAAGGCAACCACTAATCTACTTTCTGTCTCCATAGATTTGCCTATCCCAAACATTTCATATAAATGGAATCATACAATAGGTGGCCTTTTATGTTCTGGCACTTTTCATTTAGCATGATTTTGAGTTTCATCCATGTTGTAACGTGTATTAGTACTTCATTCCTCAGTCTGTATTTTTAAGGAATATGTATGTCATAAGATTTAATAGTTGTATAAAATTCTAGGGAGTATTAGTATTATAATTGATTTAACCATTACCCAACTGTTGGACAGACGTATTTAAAGAGCTATCATTCAGATAGTTCTACAAAGAACATCTCCATTTTTTCCTAGTATTTTGAATTACTTTCCGGGAATGAATTCTCAGAAAGGAAATTACTGAATTAAAGAATATGAATACTTTTATAGTCTCCTGCATTTCTCCAAATTATTTTTCATCTTTGATTGCCTAGAGTAATGTATGAAGGACCAGATTTCAATGCATATCCAACCAGCTTTGGGCCCCAGCTTTTCAATATGTTTTTCTTATTGAACTGGTATACTCATACGTTTGGTTCTTAGTTGCATTTATTCTTTTCATAGTCTCCTTTCAAGTAGGAATTTCTACTCTCATTCCTTATGTCCGAGACTTTTCCACTATCTTCTCTCCCTTCTTTAAACAATACATTGCTTTCTTTATATCTTTGTGAGAAAGCTATTTCCCTGGCCCCAGAGTATAAATAAGGCTTTCTAATTCTGTACTACACTTGCATATATCCTCTGAAAAGGATCTGCCTGCACTGAGCAAAAGAATCACTCACTGTTTCTTAGAAGTGAAGTCACAGATTGCCTTTCATACATTATCTGTTTAACTTTTACGATCTTTGATGCCATCAAAAATAAGTGCACTATAAATAGCAAGCAACACCAAGACTTTAAATTCTTGATTTATTTGAGGACAAGCTTCAGATTCAAACAGGCTTGCGTTTGAATCCTAACTTCTTAGCTTTACAAACTGTGTCACCTTGGGAGAAATCACTTAAAGCCTCTGTGCATTGGCTTGCTGATAAGTACAGTGAGGGTGATAAGCCTCATTCCACAGCCTGTTGTGAGGACCCAGGGAGAAAAGGTAAAGGATCCATCCATCTCATGATGAGCATATATTCTTAAATCATCTCAGGTTTCTTACAGTGCTGATGCCTCTGTCCTCACTCACGTTAAACCTTTCCTCTTAGACTCTTACTAATAACAACAAGAGCTACCATTAAATGAGCATTCCAGACACTCATGCTATAAACATTCTCTAAGGAAAACTTCTCCACCAATACAGATTATAAAATGGAGGCTCAGAGATATCAACCAATTTGCCCAAGGTCACAAAGAAGAGAATCTAAGAAACCCCAGGAAAATTTACCTGACTATCTAGAGTTTATGCTCTTAACCATGGCAGTAACTCTCATGTAGCTAATGACCTTAACCACCAAAGATCAAAGCCCTCAAAATAACTGCAAATAGATATCATAAAGAAAGTAGCTGTTAAGTGTGAATAAAAAGGAGCTAGATTTTGTTGATTTCATAAATTTGGCCCTATTGTATCAGCTAAATGCAAAACATTAGAGCCATTATTGACTTCTCTTTCTCTAGTATCTTGATTTGTCAGCAATCCAGTCTAAAATTTATCCAGAATATAACCACATCTCAGCACATCTCTATCATCTTGCCCCCAAAAACCTCTGCAATTAACTGCTTTTGTAGATTTCATCAACGTGCCCACATATTCACTATCCCTTCCTGTGAGATGTTGACAATTGACATGGCCATGACCTTTGTTTTGGCCATTGAAATGTGTATGAAAATGACATACTAAACACAGTCTTTAAAGAGCCACCATGTGATTCTGCCATTTCTCTTTCCCCTCTGCCGGGAACCCAGTGATATCACAGATTGGGCTGTTCTTTCCATATGGCATATAGACGGTATCAATCAGAGCAATAGCCAACATCTAACCTGAATGAGTAATAAACCTTTGTGGCTCTAAACCACTGAAATTCGGAGGGGTAGGGGAGCTCCTGTTACTGCAGCAAAACCTAGCAGAGGCTTCTACGTTTCCCCCTATATTACATACCACAGCCAGAGTGATTGCTCTTAAACACGAGTCAGATGATTTCACTCCTTTAGAGTAAACCGTTCATTGGACTTCCATTTCACAGAAATCCAAATCCTTTATTAGATCTGGCACCTGTTATCTCTAAATTCATCACCTTTTCTTTTCCCATTGCTCACCCAGATATAGTCTATTGATCTTTTCTTGCTTTTCCTCAAATATGTCAAGCACAATTTCATTTCTGTTCATCTCTTTCATTTCTTCATTCATCTTTGTTACTTCTGTTAGGAATTCTCTTACCTGAAAGCAAGACTCACTTCCTTAATTTTGCGGGTGGTGGTCTCTGCTCAAATGTCATGTCACCCAAGTCTTTTTCCCACCACCCTACTGAAAAGAGCATACCTTAGCCCTCTTTTCCTTCAATACTTACTTGTGTTGCCTTAAACAGCATGTCTCCATGTGCCATAGTGTATGTTTATGTTGGTCTATCTCTTCCCCACTAGAATATAAGCTTCTTGGAGATAAACACTCAGTTTTCTCCATGACTCTGTCCCTAGGGCTTTGGAAGTGCTAAGGAATATTCTAGACATTCACTAAATATTTTCTTTTTTTAAGATTTTCTTTATTTTTTTTTGAAAGAGAGAGAGAGCACAAGCAGGGGCAGCAGCAGAGGGAGAGGGAAAAGCAGGCTACCCGCAGAGCAGGGAGCCTGATGCAGGGCTTGATCATAGGACCCTGATATCATGACCTGAGCCAAAGATAGATGCTTAACCGAGTGAGCCACCCAGGCGCCCCAACCCTGATTAAATATTTTCAAATAAATGAATGAACTCAACATTCTTAACAGAAGGGAAACTTTATTTTTATAGTTGTATTCCAATTTAGTCTTCTATTGACTATTTCAGAGGTCAGCACACATTCCACAAAGGGCCAGAGAGTAGGTATTTTAGGTTTTGCTGGCTATATGGTTTTTATGGCAATTATTCGACTTTGCCTTTGTAGACCCAAAGAAGCCACAGATAATATGTAAACATGTGGATGTGCCTATGTTCCAACCAAACTTAGTTCATAAAAACAGGTGGCGGGCTGAATGAGGCCTGTGGAAGGTAGTCAGTCAAACCCTGGGCTAGTTTGATCAGTGGCTTAAGCAAAGCTTAAAACTCAATTGTAACCACAGGCAAATGTTATTTTGCATTAAAGAAGTTTAAATATTGGTTCCATACTCAATAGCCCAGTTAACTTTAACAATTTCATGGCCAAAATTTCCAATCAAGGTTGAGTGTTGCATTAAAGAAAAGATCTTTCTTTTTTTTAATTAAAAAAAAAATTTTTTTAAGATTTTGTTTATTCATCTGAGAGAGAGAGAGCACAAGCAGGGGGGAGCGGCAGGCAGAGGGAGAAGGGGAAGCAGGCTTCCTGCTGAGCAAGGAGCCTGACCCAGGGCTCGATCTCAGGACCCCAGGATCATGACCCAAAAGGAAGGCAGACACCCAACCGACTGACCCACCCAGGCTCCCCTAAAGAAAAAAATCTTTCAAACATAAAAGTATATAAAAGTGTAATTAGTCTTTGATAACTTTTCTGAGGATGATTGTTGTCTGCAGCTATTTGAGAGGTACCACAACTGCCTTTATTAATGAAGGTTGACTGTGGACCTACCCCATGAGCATTTGGGCCAATGAGAGTCAGGCCTGAAAGTGAGAGACAAACCTAACCCCTCTCCCTTAGAAAGTGGGTGTTTTGCCTCCAGTCAAAGGGCTCTCTCTCTTTATCTCTGGCAAATGAAATGTGAGTGTTTTTCTGGGCCTGCTCTCAGACTTGTAGGGAGTTTGTGCCTTCCTCCATCTTCCTAGCTCCCTGCCTCTGGTTCTTTCTTCCCACAGCTGGGATGCTGGTGCAGCCTGAACAGCAGCTGGGCTCTGGAATCCCTGGGCCTTCCTGGCTGGGTCTCCTACTTCTCCCCTCTTCCTGCCTCTGGCATTCTGGTCTTCTGCACTTGACTTAGGACACCCTTCTCAGCTTCCACTGGGCCTCTGACCAAGGCTGGGCAGTGTTTAGTTTGGGCTCCGGGTTTCTTCCTAGAAGTGGATCCCAGGGGTTGTGTGTAGAGGGCTCCTATAGCCTCTACCACGGCAGCCTTACAATTGACTTAATTCAAACCCCTCCGCCCCATCCTGACTTCATAACAATTCTTTGCATATGGAATACCACAACCATTACATCTACAGAAACAAAGCTAAAGTGTGGCTTTAAAAATTTCAATATCACATCAATAGCTAACATGTGCAGAGCATTCACTGCATGCCAAACCTTGTTCTAAGCAATGTCTGTGTATTAAGTAGGATCTCTGAATGCTTACAACAACCCTAGAAGGTAAGCACTATTATCATTTCCATCGTGCTCCTATGAAAGACGCTAGGTCCGGTAATGGAGTTTCTCCAAGCTCTTGCAGGCAGTCCATGGGAGAGCTGGTATCAAAACCCTAGCATCAGCTCCAGAAATGCATTCTTAACTTTTACAGTCTCTTTTCTCTTTTCCTCCCATCCTCTCCCCCTTCCCACTGTCCATCTCTCCCCACCCCCACCATAACTTCAGTCACTGGCAGAGGAAACCTTTTTGAATCTTCAAAACCAAAGAAAGCACTTACTAGATTTCATCTAGTAACTGTAGTCAGGAGCAACCTGAACAATTCAGAAGTTCTTCTATAGAACTTTCATTTTTTAATGGCGTTGGAATGCTTTGCATGGTGTGCATGATCATCGAGGATGAGAAAACCTGTTATAAGTTTTAAGTTTGGTTCTTACATTTGAGCTATCATTAGCGGACACTGTATCGAAAGTACCTTACTGCTCAATTGCTCCTTATTAAGCCAAAACTGTTTTTCAGGGACTCCTAACACTGGATTCAATAATCTATAAACCATATGGCTCAATTACTAACCTCCAGTGGGAAAAACTGCACCTGAAATCCTTTAGCCCTGATAGACAACAGCAGGATGTATTTGGATATCCTTTTTATGTGGCCATTTATGTAGCTGTTAAATTGCATCCTAAATTATTATTTTTCTCAGAGCTTTATTTTCAGAAATGCTCGATTTAACCACATACTCAAATTTACTATATTTTCATCATTGATTTTATCACATTACCCACTTTTCCATCTTATACAATTGCTGGTAACAAAGGCTCTGCCTGAGGGGAGAAAAAAGAGCAATTTGGGGTGGAATGGGCTGGGGGTGGTGGTGTCCAATGTGGGGAGGAAGGAGACTGAATGGGAGCAGAGAGAATGAAAACCAAGTCGCGAATGACTATGTCATAACCATCAGAAAGGCTAAGGCTATGAGGCAAAGAAACAGAACAGCAGATATATGAGATAAATAATAAATAAATCCAGAGTGCAAAATAAAAAGTCCTCCATAAAGACACCGAATTACAGCATGTCCCCTTTCTCAGAACATAACCTTTTATTTTGGCCCATATAATAAATAGGCAGTAAATGCCAATAGGAGCTTTCACTTTTGCGGATGTGTCGCACAGAAGCTTTTCAAATTACATAGATTGAGAGCAGATAAACGGTGTGACATAAAAATGATGAACTTTTGTAATCAGTTTATTTTGCTGTTACAGTATGTGCAGTGGCTATAGAATACAGCCTATTTGCACCATGAAGGTCAGCTCCAAATACATGGGATAGCCCAAACTGGCAAACGTTCAGAGAATATTTTCACTGCCCACCAATATATCATATGTGGAATTTGACACATGAAAATGGAGAAAGACAAAATTCATATATCTGATGGACAGAGGCAAGAAAGACTAAAATTAAAAGCTATGCTGTAATTTGTCTATTTGCTAGGGATGGGACGAGTCATTAAAACACACACACACACACATACACACACACATTTATTGAGCACGTATTATATGCCAGATTCTTTTCGAAGTGCTTGGGACAGATCAGGGAACAAAACAAAGATCTCTATCTTTGTGGTGCTTACATGCTAGTAGAAGAATAGAAGGAGAGAGACAATAAACAAGAAACATAATAATTAAGTAAATTAACAGAGTGGCAGGAGGTGATAAGGTGCCATTTGGTAAACAGAAAAAATAAAGTGGTGCTAGGGAATGTATCGGGAGTGTGGGAGTGTGGGAGTGGGTGTGATGGCTCGTTATGGTACTAAATAGAGTGGTCCCAGTAGGCCTCCTTGAGAAGGTGGCATTTGAGAAAGACTTCAAGGAGGTAAGAGGTGAGCCATGCAGATACCTGTGGGAAGAACATTCCAAGCAGAGCCTCATAACCTGTGCAAAGGCCGTGAGGTGGGACCTGCTTAGCATGGTCAAGGAACAGCAGAGCTGGGGTGCCTGGGTGACTCAGTTGGTTAAGCATCTGCCTTCAGCTCAGGTCATGATCTCAGGGTTCCGGGATCAAGCCCCACATCAGGCTCCCTGCTCAGCAGGGAGTCTGCTTCTTCCTCTCCCTCTGCCCCTCCCCACAGCTCATGCTTTCTCTCTCTCTCTCTCAAATAAATAAATAAAATACTTAAAAAAATTTAAAAAGGAACAGCAGAGCCCAGTGGAGTTGTAGCCAAGTGAGTGAGGGGGAAAGGGGTAACAGGGGGTGGATCACACAGGATCTTGTCCCCCATTTCTTCTTACCCTTTCTTCCAAATTCACATACACAGTGGTTTCTGGAAAAGCAGACTCTGTGCCGATAACCATGCAGAGCAAGCTGGGACTGTGGTGAGGCAAGGGAGGGGTCTAAGTGCAAAATGTAAAGAGACACTCATCCTTGGGTACCAACTCTGCATGTACATGACACCGAGAGCAAGTGCCTCCTTAAATTTTGCATGTGAGGTGCCGCACTAAGCTTCCCCTCAGTCCTAGTCTTGATGCAGAGAATTCCTACTCTCTGTATTTGTCCACAAAACAGGTTGACATTTCTACCATCCACAGCCATCCTAGTCTACCACCACGACCACCCACCTACATCTTTGCAAGAATAATCCATCCTGCAAATGCGCATTAGCAAGAAGCATGGCTGGACAAACCAACCATTTGGGAGATGAGTTTCCTGCTCCCTTTGGCCACCCCCCACCCCCCACTGGCAGGCAGAGAAAGGAAGCAGTATTCTGGGCTAGATTTAGTCTTCTAGTTTCTACATCTGTCCACAAATGTGTGGATGCGGTGAAGTTATGCTTCCCCAGCCCAGGAAGAGATGTCCGATCAGCCTGTGACTCTGGGATCACAAATGTGACTGAAGAACCGATTGTATGGACAAGTGTCCAGGGAAAGTCACTCTAAGTTGACTTGGTGGCTGAGATCAAGAAGCCAATGCTCCACATAAAATAAATATGCCTTAGAATGCGCTTGGTGTTTATCTCTCCACCTACCCCTCCCTTGCCCCACCCCAGAACTCAAAGGACCTTGAGGATTACAAATTTTCAAGAATATATAATTGCAGGATGCCTGGGTGGCCCAGTCAGTTAAGCGGCTGCCTTTGGCTCAGGTCATGGTCTCTGGGTCCTGAGATTGAGCCCTGTGTCGTGCTTCCTACTCAGCGGAGGGTCTGCTTCTCTCTCTTTCTCCCTCTGCCCTTCCCCACTACTTGTTCTCTCTCTCTCTCTCAAATAAATATATAAATAAAATCTTAAAAAAAAAAAGAATATATAATTGCTCCCCATATGGACTCTGAGGGGACCATGAGCAGGGGGATGGGAGGGCCCTCCTGGTACTGGGTCAATTCACAAGGCCTTCAGTCCCTTAGTGCAGTAGTAGGATGTGGTGTCTCCCTTCCCAGGATTATCTCCATCCATCAACAGCCAGATGAGCCCAAACTGCACTCTCTCCACACCAGGGTCACCTGTGCCCTACCTTTTCTTAAAGAGCCCAGTGGGGGAAAAAAAAAAAAAAGATCCCAGCGAGGTTAGGGGTTGGTATTTAGAGAGCTGACAAAGGACAATGGCAGGAGCTGGGAGAGAGGGGGACTATGGAAATGAAACAAAAACCCATTGATTTTTCCATTAAAGAAAACCAAAAGAACTTGAGTACTCCCTTTCAGGTATAGATATAAATGTAAGGATTTGATCGGGATTAAGGTCACCTTCATGTTAAACTTTGTTGTAAAATTTAGTGAAGGGTGCTATGTATCTCTAATTACTGTGTTGTAGCCTAAGTTTAAGAAATCATGAAAAGTCAAATTCCCTAGACACAACATAGTGAACATATTTTAAGGTGCTAATGATAGCAATTCTGAACGCATTTTTATTACTGTCAAATATGGTACCTTTGATCAGGAAATCCATTTATCTCAATTGAAATCAGCCTGTCCCTTGACAATCCTGCTTCTCTTTTGATGCTCTCTCCAGTGATAGCTGTTTATTTTCTCACATCCCAGGTGCCTTGGGGCCAAAAACTGGGGAGTGGGTTTTTTTTTTTCTCCCAATGCTATTTTTGAGTTCCTAGTTCTCATAAGGCACTCCAACCAGATTTTACCACTTCCTCTCTTGTGCCATTTACTGAGCTCCCCCTCATTCAGCAAAGACTTTGGCAAGTGCCTCACTGTCTTCTTCATCCAAAGCTTTGTCAACAATCTTGGGGACATTAATATATAATTCATCCGGGCGCCTGGGTGGCTCAGTTGGTTAAGCGACTGCCTTCGGCTCAGGTCATGATCCTGGAGTCCCGGGATCGAGTCCCACATCGGGCTCCCTGCTCGGCGGGGGGTCTGCTTCTCCCTCTGACCCTCCTCCCTCTCGTGCTCTCTGTCTCTCATTCTCTCTGTCTCAAATAAATAAATAAATAAATAAAAAATATATAATTCATCCAACATTCTGGCCTCTCAGCCAGAATGAGGCCTTGTTTTTCAATGGCCTTGTTCCTCCCTCTACCTTAGCTATCCACATACTTGGACTGTTTCCTTGGTTGCTTAGGGCAAGAGTTAGTGACCCAGAGCCAGTTCTGTCCTGAGACCCAGGTAACACAGGTAATGGGGCTCATGCCTTGGGATTTGTGCTCTAGAGGTTGTCCTCTAGCCCTTCTTTTCTGGTTTACTTCCAGACAGGTGAAAAGCCTGAGTCAGTAAAAAACACATTTCCCCTATAGCCCACATATCCTCTTCCTAGATTTTTCTCTGGGTCCCTAGAGCCCCGGATTTCCCCTACCCAAATGATTCCAAGCTCCTGGGGATGGCTCTTTTCAGGGGATGTGAACATAACTTGGATATTTGGGCGTCTATGTCCATATGCATGAATGTTAGGCCCTTTACGATGTAGGATGGAGCCTTGTGTGGAAAGAGAAAAGAGATGACCAAACATATCCTCATTCCTGGCTAATAAGAATGACTGAAGCTCTTTATCAGTTACAGCTTTAATCTTACCTCCTAGATAGGATTTATTAAGATACCTAGTCACAGGATTATTTCTGCTTATTGATAGTACCCAATCTATAGCAAAACCTTACTTTCTTGAACCCTCCCCCAAATCACCTAATATAAGCCCAAATCCTGTAAGTCCTCTCTAAGGCACTTTTTCTGAAACACCACAGCTCCCTATGACATGATGCTAATTACCCACAAATACACTACTAAATTTTAGCCTCTGAAATTGCAAAAATGATTAATAGCCTATGGACTTAATTATAACCACTGGGACTTTCTACCTTAGGAGGCTTTACCCAAAAGGGTTCAGGTCTCCCTGGTTTCTTCTGTTAGCAATATTCATTCACTCTACCTTGAAGGATATTTCAGTTGTCATGGTGAACCCATGGGTGATGACTGGTTCCTCTTCAGCAGTCCGTCCCTTCCAGCAGTCCAACTCCACACAGCGACAACCAGACAGGAGCACTTGGCGATACATCTCGACAGAGGAGTTTCCAGCCAACTGGCCAGCTGTAAAACACCAACAAAATGATCCTTAGAATCATACAAAGCAAGGAAGACATTGGTGGCTTCCTAAAAAATCTTTTCAACAATGGGAGAATAAAGAGTTCAGGAACTTGTGTAGTTGGTCTCAACCCTCTGCCTCAACATACCAGAAGTTAGCGGCATAATCCCAAATCTAATTGTGGCTGCCTAACAGTAGTTTTAGGGAAGAGAAAAGTAGAAGAAAAAGAGCATTGTAACAATAACAATAACTTATCTTTCCTAACTGCTCACCCTGCGCCAAGTATAGTTCTTCTAACTTTACATGTATTATTACATTTAATCTTCGTAAAAACCTCTCTTGTGTAACTACCTTTATTTTTTAAATATTTATTTTCAGATAATGGAAATGGCAGAGAGCAGCTCATGTGCCCAAGTTTCCAAAGCTGGTAAGTGGGAGTTCCAGGATTATAACTCAAAACTCAGTCTTTTAGTCTGAGTCTTTAAGGCTATTCTGTTATAGATCAACCATACTGTCATGTTTGTCCAAGGCACAAATGCTTAGAAAAGTTAAACATTCTCTTTTCAAAAGTGGAATCCATTTGTAGGGATAGATTTAAATGTAACCAAAAAAGTGATAAACGTATTCTCTAATAAATATAAAGCAGGATTAAAAAAAATTAAAGAAGACCTAAATAAATGGAAAGACAAACCATGTTCATGGAACAGAAGACAATGTTGCTAAGATAGCACTGCTGCCCAAATTTACGTGCAAGTTCAATTCCTATTGAGCTCCTAGTTGGCTTTTTAACGTAAATTAACAAGCTGATTCTAAAATTCCCACAGAGATGTAAAGGGCCCCAAATGGCCAAAACAACCTTGAAAAGTGAGAACAAGGTTGGAGGACGTACATTTCCCGATTCCAAAACTTTAACTACAAAACTACAAGACAGTGTGTTACTACAAGGACAGACAAACAGATCAATGTAATAGAACTGAGAGCACAGAAATAAACCTTCACATTTATCATCAGTTGATTTGCAACAAAGGTGCCAAGACAATTCATTGCAGAAAGCATCATATTTTCAGCAAAGGGTGCTATAGGACAGCTGGAGAGCCACATGCAAAATAATGAAGTTCGATCCCCATTCACATCATAAACAAAAAGAAAAGCTAACCCCAAAATAGATTAAGCTCCCAAATATAAGACACAAAACTATGAAACTCTTAGAAGAAAACATAGGGGTAAATCTCTGTGACCTGGATTAGGCAGTGGTTTTGTAGATAGGACACCAAAAACAAGCAACAGAGAAAAAAATATATAGATATACTTCCTCAAAATTTAAAACCTTTGTGAACAGAACTGAAATCCTCTAGTAAAGTGGTAAGAATTGTAATAATCAAGGCACTTGTGAAGTCTGAGGGCAGGAATGGAAGCCGAACTCTTCCTATTTCATTTAAGTAGTTACTGGACGGTACTCACTTCTTGATAAGTTATTTTTTAAAGATTAATAATAAATAACTTTCAAGACAGGCCCACCATCAACACACAGATGGAAGTTACTGGTTTTTCACATTAAAGATTTTCTCTGATTTCTACTCTATTAAGTCTCCATCATTCTTTAAATAGTTAAAAAAAATGACATACTGATGAAAACTGTCAAAATGACTTTGAAATAGACAAGGTCTGCCTGGTGGAGACATACAGGACAAAGAAAATGGGATTAAGCCTGTTGGTTTAATTTTATTTTAATATGCATGTCACAACACTCAAACATCAGCATAACAAAAGGATGACATTCTTGAGTTTTACAGAGCCCTAGTAAATGCATGAAAGGCTGATTAAGTAGGTTTCCATAATCACTTTTCTCTGCTGAAAAAATAGGGCATTTTAAACACACAAATGTGTTTGCGAAAGAAGAAATGCTGACAAAGTAATCTAGAAAGTTCCTGATGCTAGATAATCAATTTGCCATCTATAATTGCCTCAAAGTTTGTTGTAATAAAGGTCTCTCCTGCAGTAGAAAAGGGGGGAGGGGACAGTGAGAGTGAGGAGAAAAGGTAGTAATTTATGTGATTTTTAAGCTTAAGGGAGGACTACTTTAGCTAAAGGAAGTGAAGGATTCAAATAATACTTGGTTAACTCATTAAAAATCCTAGCTCCTGCAGAAAATTGTACATTAGTAAAGAGTAGAGAAGATTTTCTTGTGTACTATCTAGAAAATTGTCTAAGTGTATTACTGACTGCGCTACCATCAAGGTTTCTGGAGTCTATTTCACTAATTGGTGGTTGAGCATTTCTAACTTCAGTAGGGAAGTTGCCATGGATTTATAAGCTAGATAAAGTTTAATGGTAGAATGAAGTAGATAAATGCCTAATCCATCCTAGAGTTTCAGTCATACAAGATTCAAAAAATTTCTAGAAACATTTCTTTGGGTTTGCATGCAATTTTTTTTAATTATTCAAAGAATAAGAGGAATTTGATGCCATTTCTGAATGTTGATCAGTTAATGTTTTTAAAGACACGGTAAGGCATGGGGTTGGGTTTATGAGATGCAAAGGAATTTGAAGAAAAAAACACTAAAAAAATGGAAGATGAGAGAGAGAGAGAGAGTGTGTGTCTATGTTGTGTTTATTGCCCAACACCTAAGCCCAAAAGAATCTTTCCAAAATCAACGGTTGTTCAATTTTAAAATGAATACTCTTTATTAGAAATGGAAGTCTCCCAAAGAAAGAATATTTTAAGAAAACTCACATTTACCCAAAATTGTCCTATTCCTTGGCATGTATGTTAGGTTTCCTGTGTGTTTTCCTTCATTTATGGAGGTTTTTTTTTCCCAAATAGGTATTAATATTCTCCATTATTTCCTCCTTTTCTGCATAAATCCTCAAACCTAGTTTATTTTTCTTCCCTAACATTCCTAACTCCTCATTATTATATCCCACCCACCCATTATATTTCCATTTGATTACTTCCAATAAATATAGCTTCTGGGGCCAGGGAATTGCCTGGGGTTGGGATTAATGATATGTCATGAGTCCCTCAACCCTTGTTATTTCTGAAACTAGTATCTGACCTCACCTCTGCCTGGCTGTGAATACCCTCTGGAGTACATTCCAAGTCCATGATTGAACTTGGGAGCCAAAGCTCCATCTCAGATTAATTCATAATACTGCCCCAAGTCATAGCTCTGCAACTGCTCACTTGACTGCATTCATTTTGGTCAGTTGGCTACATCCAATGTCTTTGTCTAAGATTACCCAAGGCATCCATGGATGGAAGAGACCAGAAAATTGAAAGTAACAACCCCTCTATTGACACAGGCTTCTGAGATATTGTCTATATTTACAATTATCATTATGTATTGTCTTCTTTTCAACCTCCATGCAAAAAGTTTCCGGAACGTGATGCATTTGTTAATTTAGTGGCCTTCTGCAATAAACAGTAGCTCCTTCAATAAATGGAGATGGGAACTATTTTTCCTTTGCTCTCAAAGCTGTGTCAGCCATTCAGGTCACCTAATCCCACAGTTATAGTTGAGGAAACTGTCCAAAATATAAAGGATGTGTTATTCATCTTGACCGTTTCTAGGGGCATGAGTTTGACCTGACGTCTCTCCCATACTATCTGCCAACTGCCCCAGGGAGACCATGAAGTTGTCTTCAACATGGATCCAATTGCTGTAAGGCGGCTTAGGTGAGAAAGTGGGGAAGAAACTTTCAGCATATGCCTTACTGATTATAGGAGCCTCACACTAGGGCCTGCGCTCGTTCCCAAACACGTCCTCTGTGGGAGGCAAAACACTGGTTCCTGGGGATGCAAAACTGACATGAGACCTATTCCTTACCCTTACCCATCTAGGCAGGTAGGTAAGTACACATAAAGGAGATGTTCTCATGCGCCAGGAGTTTAAACTCTCACCCCAACCTTGCACTTCTGTTTTCCATTTCTTTCTCTTCTTTCTCTTTCTCCTCACCAATGGAATTCTGTTTAGATTCTATTTAATTAAGGTTCTGATATGCTTCCGGATCCCCTCCTCAGTCCTGGGGTAAATCTTAATTCTTCCCACTCATGCACAGGAGTTCTGTGGCCCACATTAGTGATTAATGTGGGCATTGCCGTGTGGTGTAGCTCTGGGCTACGTCTAATAGACCATAAAGGGAAGGCTACAGGGTGGGGAGGCGCCTCACTTGTACAAAGGGCCACAAGACAGGGACCAGCCCTGTGCCCGTGTGGCTCTTATTTCATAGGGAGGCAATGCTCAGGGTGCCCAAGCATCTTGCAACCATAAGGGGAGCAAAGAGACAGAAAGCGTCTGGGTCTCTGATGACATCAGTGAATTTTTGATTTAATCAACCCTCAACCACTCTGCTTCTGGACTTCTTGCTGTGATTGGTAATAAATTCCTTAACATTTAAGTCATTAAGTAACAGTATCCTATTACTTATGGCCAAAAATATTCTGGCTGTCTCAATTTATCTTCATTTTACAAATGAAGAAACTAAGGCTTAGAAGAGTTAATTTACTTAAAGGAAGATTTGAATGTGGTCTATTTGCTAAATGTGATCTCTTTCTATTCTACCACTTAACTTTCATAGGTTTGCGTGTGTTTTAGACCAAAACTAAGTTATAAAAGGGTACCTACGCTAAGGGTTAAAAGGGTCGGAGAGATGGGAAAGCAGAGAGTGACGCTCAGTCTGGGTGTACAAGGGTACAGACAAGGGTAAAACTATGCCTTGAATTATTTCTAGAACTTTTCTGCAGTCCAGAGCATATATGTGAGAAGAGGAGTTGTATAATTATTTGATACATTCAATCAGATGATTTAATTCATCAGAGGATAACAAAAATCTCAAATCTATTTTTTTTCTAAGCTGAATGAGGATATTAATTATTCAGAGATACACTGCTTTGTCCATGAATTTGGAGCCATTATCTCCCAAATGGATTGGAATATGGGAAGATTTATGAAGAGCTGAAAAAGTATAGGATGAAATGAGTGCATACTGTTCTGTCCTGAGAGAATTTTGTTTTGAGTCATAAGGGTGGATTCCTCAAGGAAAAACAATAATTTAAAACATAATCACTACTTGATGTACTGCCAAGACTATCCAAAACCCTAGAAAAATGACCATCATAATTAAAAATCAACTCGTTCTGCACAGTTCTACATTTCTCTCAATGATCCTATTTATTTTTCCTTTTGGGCATCTTGATGGTCAACAAAGGGGCAATAATGAGTAAAGAAATAGACATAATAATAATAACACTTGCTAAATTGATTGGTTTTCATACTGTATATTTAATTTTTATAGTTCCTTTGAATGCTCGAAAGACAACATTCCAAATATCACAATCCTCCTTATTTGAATCCAGACTAGCATTTCTCAGGAATACTAGTTCATAATGTGATCCAGGAAAACAAGTAGGGTGGTGACAGTGGGGGAAGAGGGTTGATCATAACCTTAATGATTGTGAATCTATAAGCTTTTTCCCTATATTCAAAACATACTGCAATAGATGCCAACCTTTGTACCTAGCATTTTAAAAACTCATTTGAGTAGGGAAACTCCTTTTTCCATCAAATACCCTTTATATGAAATAACATTTCTACAGAAAAAAGTTTCTACTTGTTCTGGAAATGCCTAGAAAATACGAAATCTCATTTCCTGGGTATTGATTTTAACACTTAATTGGTTTCTACTGGGTTACACATCGGTTATAACTTTATTTCATAATATCATTAATTGGCTTTGGGAAGTTTGAATTTATATATCATCAATGTTTATATTTTACCCAAAGGCCTCTGGGAGAGTTCTACATTAGAGTTCTACATTAGGTTTATCTATAATTAAAGTAAGGATACTAATAATATCATATGAAGTAAAACTACATTTTACCAATAAGTCAAAAGAGAATTTCAGACAAAACATCCAGAGCCTGTATTAGAATTTATATGTACATTTTTTTTTTGGTTAATTATATGGAATCTTCTTCTTTTTTTTTTTAATTTGACATGTTTAATTTTGTTTTAAAGTATATATATTTCAATTGTCCCCACAACAACAACAAAATCTGATGGAGCACTTAACTCTTTTTTTTTTTATTATGTTATGTTAATCACCATACATTACATCATTAGTTTTTGATGTAGTGTTCCATGATTCATTGTTTGCATATAACACCCAGTGCTCCATTCAGTACGTGTCCTCTTTAATACCCATCACCAGGCTAACCCATCACCCCACCCCTCTCCCCTCTAGAACCCTCAGTTTGTTTCTCAGAGTCCATAGTCTCTCATGGTTCCCCTCCCCCTCCGATTTCCCCCCCTTCATTTTCCCCTTCCTGCTATCTTCTTCTTCTTTTTTAAAAACATATACTGTATTATTTTTTTCAGAGCTACAGGTCTGTGATTCAACAGTCTTACACAATTCACAGCGCTCACCACAGCACATACCCTCCCCAATGTCTATCACCCAGCCACCCCATCCCTCCCACCCCCCACCACTCCAGCAACCCTCAGTTTGTTTATGGAATCTTCTTTTTAATCCCCTGTAGGAAAATGAAAAATTTTGACTGGTATTGGGATAAGGTGATATTGTGAAAATGTGGATTTATATAAGGCAAACCTCAGTAAAATAATATATGGGTCAGAAAAGTGAGCAAGTTAAAAAAAAAAAAAGCCCATAAAGATCAGAACATGGTTTACATAGAAAACAAAGTTTGAAACCTAAATATTTGAAAATATGTGATTCTAATACTACGAGAAATTGAATAATTGGAGCGAGAATTGGTTTACTTGGTCAGAAATCATGTGTATCAGGTGGTGGTATGAAACCTTTGTACTGAAATTGGAGACAGCTGTTTGAGCTCTTTCTTCATCAAAAAAGAGAGTAGACCCTTCTTTCCTAATAGCTGAAAACTCCAACTACTGATAACTATTAGCTATTAATATGCTAACACCCCAAAACCAAGCCAACACAATGAAGCCAAATCTTCAAACACATCTGTGCTTACCAAGTTATTCAGAGGAAAGGTGAATGAGTGACTCTGGAAGAAATTCGCTGGACCGAGTCCTTAATGAAATGCAGTTAAAAACAATAAAAAGGAATTGCAGAGAAAAACTGAACAGTATTCTGTAGTTTTACTGTTCCTCCTAATACCAAATAATTTTCTTGGAGCTATTATTGTGTTATTAGTAAAGCAAATGAATTAATTATGTATAATTTCATAGGCATCAAGATTGATAAAGAAAGCACAGTTATAGAATCAGGAATTTAAATAAATTAGAAGATAGGAATGAAGATAGTTCTGTGAACTGGCACAGTTCAGACACAAATGTATCTTTTCTTGCTTTGTTCACTGAAACGGTCCAGAAACAATGTTCCATAGTACGGCGTTCAAATTGCTGTTACACATACAATTTTTTTTTTCCACTAAAGGAAACCAGAGGTCATTTGGGGGAAAAGTCTGATTCCATGGTGGTGCAGAAAGGAACAAGGTGAGCCTGAAGATCTTTATGTGCCAGAAAGAAAGGACATTTTCAAAGAGCAATGGGTCATGTCAAGAGACTATAGAAGTCAGCCTAAAAAATGGTCCCATAGACCAAAGCTGAGACAATTTGAGTATCAAAAAGAGAACAGTGGCTGTGGTTGGTGAACCTACATAAAATCTAAAAATCATAAATCCATAAAGATAAGCAGAAAGAATATATTCTGAGAGAAAATAAAACGAATAGACTGTGTATCCAATCAGTCTTATTATTCAATCATTTTGCTACCATTGCCTCATTTATTATATGAAAAATAATATAGATACTAATGAATATAAACACATCATTTGGAAGGAATTTTTGGAGTTAAAAAGGACTATTGGTAAAATTACTGCATATCATGACTTCCAAGCAGATGAAACCACATACTATGTCCAAAATTTAGCTGAACATGTATTTATGTATTTTAAGAATCTTGTGGTCCTAAGTATATGATAAATGCAAGATGCCATCATTTGCCAGTCGTTACAGTTATATTGTTTAGGACATTATCAAGTGAAAGATCTTAATTGAGGTTGTCGACTTCCTCAAACTTGGATGAGAAAAAAGATTATGTCTTTAATTTAAACCTCTATGTAAAATTTAATAATCTCTTCAGTTATAAATGCAGGTCACAAATCACAACAGTACAAGCAGAACTGTGACTCTGACATGAGGAGAAATCACAGATATTTTCATATCATGTTCCATTGTTGCAAAGAGTCATATCATATTCTTTATGCTAGTATTTAAATTGTGCTCATATAAATACATATTATTTTATCACAAATTTGTTTTTTAATATTTGATAAAAATATTTTGTTGGAAATTATCTCTTCTTTCATCCTATATATTTTATTTTATGCATTTAACACTACTATTAGAAGGGTTCATAGATTTCACCAGAATGCCAAATTGGTCAATGGTACCAAATAAGATTAAGATTTTCCTGAGAAGATAATTTTTTTTTATTATTGTTTATTTATTTGACAGAGACACAGCGAGAGAGGGAACATAAGAAGGGTGAGTGGGAGAGGGAGAAGCAGGCTTCCCGCGGAGCAGGGAGCCCGATGCGGGGCTCGATCCCAGGACCCTGGGATCATGACCTGAGCTGAAGGCAGATGCGTTATTAACGATTGAGCCACCCAGGTGCCCCGAGAAGATAAAAAATTAAAAATATTTTGACACTCCTCCCAATGAGAGCAATGGTCTGTGTTTTCTCCCTTTGAATCTAGGTAGGTTTGTGACTGACAAATAAAGAAGTGACCAAACAGAACTTTAGAGGTGAAGTAAAATAAGGCAATTAAGCTTCCTTCTTGTTCTTTGGGACATTTGTTGTTGCAGCCATGACCTGCCAGGTAAGAAGTCTACCTACCCTGGAGTGCCATGCTGTGAGGAAGCCCAAGCTACATGGTGAGGCCTCTTATAGGCCAAAAGATCAGGAGTCCTAACTGAGCTCAAGTTCCAGACATGTTGGAGAAGCATCCAGATGATTCCAGCACCCAATGTGTTTGCATTACCCCCAGGCACTTATTTGGCAGCTGAAGCCCAAGACACCAGGAAAGAGAGAGAAGCCATCTCCTCTTGTGCCCTATCTGAATTCTTGACATACAGAAAATGGATCAAAATAATATGGTGGGTGTTTTATGCCACTGAATTTTCAAGTGATTTGTTATGCAACAAGAAATGACAGGAATAGAGTTTAGGATGAACCAAACATGAATCCAGTTAGTTTTTGGCATGCATCTCTCCCTGTAGATAATGTCAATTGAAACAAAATGGGCTGTGAGTGGCCTGAGAGCCACCCAGTTTTTATGAAGAATGTACAAGTTGCACTTTGACTGACCAGAACTCAGACTATGTGGTTCTGATTAGATGCTCTCAGATTATATGAAAGCATCCTGAGACAGCCCACTCTCGCTGTCAGGAGCCTACTTTGTTCTCTCTGTCAAAGGGTCATTTTTATTCTAAGCTATTTTTTCACCAAGTGTGGGATACCAGGCCAATGCCCGATTTGATACCAATAAAACATACAGTTGTACTGGGATGAATGGATCTCCTTATGGAATTTAGATGAAAGAACTGCTTATCTGCCATATAACCAAATCTGTGAGATACTCTTGGATACCCCTGAATATACAGTGCCTGGATCTCCCTTGTCATTATGTTCATAGTTTTGCTGGTCTACCCTGCAACACAAACCACATGCCCCTAGGCAAGGAGCCATGGGCGCGTCTAAGCCTCTCCCAAGGCATGGGGGGCAACTACAACTTACACATACCAAATGAGACTTTGGTTGCATTGTGGGTCTTCAAGTCTGGCTATCTTATATTAATTTGGGTAATGGAGTGTTGGAAGTAGGAGAGTGACATGGTTTTTTAAAAAGCCTTTTTTTTTTTTTTTTAACATAGATCCTTTACGAAGTCTTTTCAAGGCTGGTAATTAGAAATCTGCCATACAAAAAGTATTCCGCAAGAAATGTATTTTGATTATAAAAACGCTTTTAGCTTTATTAAAATCTGTATTTATTAAAAATGTTAATTTTAAACTAAGTTGAGATGATATGTATGTATATATGGATTTTCATGTTTTTCTATTTATTTTTTTATTTATTTAAGATTTTATTTATTTATTTGAGAGAGAGAGAATGCGAGCAAGATAGCACAAGCGACAGAACACAAGCAGGGGGAGGAGCAGGGGGAGAGGGAGAAGCAGGCTCCCCACTGAGCAGGGAGTCCATCGTGGGGGCTCCATCTGAGAACCCTGGGATCATGACCTGAGCCAAAGGCAGAGGTTTAACTGACTGAGACACCCAGGTGCCCCTTGTGTTTCTATTTAATAATCTGCTAAAAACCATGGCAATGCTCAATTTAGGATCACATTTGGAAGCACACTGTTGCTTTTTCCTCCATTATTATAGTATTTACAACGAAGTATAGGTTGTCCTTAAGGGTTAAATTTGTTTACATCTAAAGCCCTATTCCACCTTGAACAAAATTAGCTATTTGCCTTGAATGTAAGTTATGTATGCTTTAGTACTTTCCTGTACATGAACACAGTCCAGAGAACTAGGTAGTATTGCCAAGTTCACTGAAGAAATTCAGTTACACAAAAATTCCATTGGCCCAAAGATACCAGATATGATACATTTCAGAAGACTTAAAAACTGGGGAAGAGATATGTTGTGAAGAAGTGATATTGCCTCTTACAGGCAGAACCTCTGGTCCCAGAGCTCAGTTCTCAGAGGCATTCATAGGAAATGAAAGAAAACACACCTTCCCTTCTGAAGGTAGAGGTTGGTGAAATTTGGTGAGACTGGCTAAAGTCATTGTCAGAGAACTATGAATTCGTACCTGTGAGGTAGGTGTTGTGTGAGGAATTGATGAAATAGTGAGAAAGGGGCTGAGACATATCTTCATTCAAATCCAGTTTCTCAGGCGAAACAACTCCATTTTCTTCTCCACTCAGATAGCGCATAAAGCCATCCACTGATATCTGTCCTGGAGGAAATGAAGAGTTAAGAAGAATGTGAATGAGTCCATTCTATGGGTTGCTGGTATCATGCTGCTTGAACTTTTTTTTTTTTTTTCCAGAAAACTCTGGTGCATCCAAAGTAGAAGACCATAGCCACAGTTGCATTTTAACATGGATAATAATAGTCAAGGATTATGTTATTTCACAACAATTATCTCCCAATGCCACAGATACTGGAGAAAAATGTATTTACATGAACCTCACTGACATTCAGAGGATTTAAATACCTAACCACCAATCTCTTGTTTTTAAATTAAAAATGGTTATCAACTTTATGGATGGACATTAAATGTTATTAGTGCTTATCTCTGGGTAATAAAATTAGGAGTGAATTTCCAAATTTTCTGTTTTGTATATATATTACTTTTTTTTTTTTTTAAAGATTTTAGGAAAATCTATCTTTATCAGAGAGAGACAGCAAAAGAGAGCATGAGCAGGAGGAGGGTGAGGGGCAGAGGGAGAGGGAGAAGCAGACTCCCTTGATGAACAGGGAGCCCGATGCGGGGCTCTATCCCAGGACTCTGGGATCATGACCTGAGCCAAAGGAAGACGCTTAACCGACAGAGCCACTCAGGTGCCCCCTATATGTTCCTTTTATAATAAAAAAAGTTATTCACGAGTGGTTTTATTATTTAAAATGAAGCGGAAGTGTTTTCAATTAATGATCTTTTTCTCTGAAACAGGAACTACAGATGACCACAAATGAGTCTGTCCTAGAAATAAAAAATCAAACGCTCATAAACAAGGAGGTCTTTAAATTTCGTATTTAGAATGACTTTACTTCAAATGGAAGAAATATGACTCACACTTTAGTTTACTTGGCTCCTATTTAGAATTTTTGCTTTTGTTGTAACATTTCTGAAGTGACTAATGCTACATATTGAGATAATCCTTTATCTTTATCGCAGTAATCTTTATGGAATGCCCAGAGAGGCCATCCTCACTATTTTGATCCATTACCACAGTTTGTTTCTTCATCCTTAACATTCAGAGCCTCAAAAACTCCAGCACATTTGTGAGCAGTGGAGATGTTACTTGTAAACCCTGGAAGGTAGCATTTCTTTCTTCTTGTTGAAAGAGTTCTGTATTAACATAATAGTGTTATATGTTCACTGAAAAAAAATTAGGCAATGAGATGAACAGAAAGGAAAACTAAAACTTTTCTAAACATGCCTAACTCTTTCTTCAGACCTAGGTGCTGTTACAATCTTGGTGTGTATACTTCCAGGAAAAAAAAAATGCGTGTGTGTGTGTAATTTTTTTATGAAGGTGCAATCATTTAGTAACTTTATTAGATTAACCTTAATTAGATTAGTAACCTTTGTATTAGCAGAACTATATATGATAAAAATTGTCATGTAATCTATAATGTTTGTATTTTTTTAAGATTTTATTTACTTATTTGACAGAGAGAGACAGCAAGAGAGCGAACACAAGCAGGGGGAGTGGGAGAGGGAGAAGCAGGCTTCCCGCTGAGCAGGGAGCCCAATGTGGGGCTCAGTCCTGGGACCCCCAAGATCATAGCGCAAGCCGAAATCAAGAGTCGGACACAACTGGCTGAGCAGGGGCCCCTGTAAATATTTTTACATGCAATAAATTTCTCAAAATAACTGATGAATATTTTTCCCAATTCTGGAAACGTTATAGCTAAATTGCCTTTAATATTTTCCAGGAATAAGTAAACTAAAAAAATACATTTGGTCATTGGGTCTTGATGAGTGGAGCTGGGTTTTATAAAAAGAAAAATCTTCCTAAACAAATGGAAATAGGAATAATAATTTGACTATGAACTTCTTAAAAGTCAGCTCTAACATATACCTTGATAATTTCAATAATCACAAAAGGAAAAAGTGTTAAGAAGGTCTCATGCATTAGAAATAAGAAACGGGACATAAAGGTCCTCATACTGCTATGTTTGTGTGAATTTTTTTTAAAGATTTTATTTTTAAGTAATCTCTATACCCAATGTGGGGCTCAAACTCACCCCTGAGATTGAGTGCCACATGCCCCAGTGACCGAACCCACGAAGCACCCTTGTTTGTGTGAATTTTTAATAGATGCCATAGTTTGTACCTCCAAATAAATCACCATCACTTAACAAAGTGATTGTTCCGAACACTCTACCATTGATGAGAACACTTTGGTTACTGTGCTTGAAGCCTTTGTTTTAAAATTCATTTATGGTGAAATGCATATATCCTTTCAGACTGGTTTCATTTTGGAAACAAACCAAAATCAATGCCACTTAGAGTCAAAGGTATTTCAATAGATGGCTTTAAAAACTATTTTGGAGTATAAAACTCATTAGAAATAAATTTTTAAAAAACTAATTTTTTCATAGTCTTCCTTTTTTCTGTGACACATCCATCTTGGCAGCTTCTCTAACTAGTGCCCATTCCTCCCTCCTTCTTTCCTTTCCTTCTTGCTTCTCTCATTACCTTCCACTTCGCTACTGTCTTGTTTAACAAAGGTTCATTGAACATCTGCCATGTGATGAGTCCACAGAAAAATAAAGTACAGTGAATCACAGCCTCTGCCTTCATAGAGCTCACAATCTCATAGAAGATAAGATCATTCATGCCTTGCAAACCAGGCGTGAACTCCTCCAAAGCAGGGTGCGCACTTATATCTTTGTCATCCCTGGAATCTACCACAATGCTTTGTGCACAGTAGGTGTTAAATCAGTCCTTTTTTTTTTTTTTGGCTGATTGGTGATTCAAAATAGGAAATAAATTCATTTCAAACTGGAAGATCCCAAGAAGAGCATCATTTTGATTCTTTGATCTGATCAGGTCAAATCATATGAAATTGCTAATTTTGGCATTTATTTATTTATTTATTTATTTATTTGACAGAAAGAGAGAGATAGCGAGAGCAGGAACACAAGCAGGGGGAGTGGGAGAGGGAGAAGCAGGCCTCCCGCGGAGCAGGGAGCCCGATGCGGGGCTCGATCCCAGGACCCTGGGATCATGACCTGAGCCAAAGGCAGACGCTCAACGACTGAGCCACCCAGGCGCCCTGCTAATTTTGGCATTTTTAACCTATGCAAATGACAATTTCATCCAGCTCAGTCTCTAACTCCAGTTATTTCTTAGAGGGCAGACAGTAAAGACAAGTGTCTTTAGGGGCCAGCAAAGAAAAAGTAATGTGACTGATGGAATAATGAGCACACCAGGGAGCTGTGGAGTGTGGAAAACTCACAAGTGTATGCTCCTTCTGAAGGCATAGAACCGACAGCAATAAAATATTGTGGGACGAAACCAACTGTTTTTATGGTGCTGGTGACACTCAGGCTGTCATGTCTGTTATCTTGCAGGAATAAATATCCTATGGTCCGATCAGCAACTTTAGAGAGCAATTAAAACAAAACATGCCAATATGGTGAGGATGACTAATGTTAACTTTAGCATCAATGCTCATTTATTGTGTCTAGTGCCCTCTGGGGACTTACACTGAGAAAAACTCTGAGCCACGCTTATGATTAATTTTGATGTGTTTTATGGGTGCAGGACAGGGAAGTGGGGGGTGTATAAGCTATGTATTTGTTTTTCTCAAACGAGGATATTATAATTAAGGTCAAGTTATACTTTACAATATGCTGACGAACATGTGTCACACTTATATTTAATTCATTAATGAGAAAACCAGGAAGATGACAAAGCTATTTCAAAGAGGGCTATGAGACACTAAGGCATACGTATGTGTGTGTCAGCATAGTATCCAAACAAAAACCCTCAAATCTATAAAAATATTGCTAAATTGAATATAAAGCTGGTTAATGTTCTATAGGTCAATTAAACATAACCTTTGGTTATCATCCCTACCTTTACTATTTCATAGGAGTTGATTTTAACATAATTTTTTAGTTTAGATTGAAATGAATAAAAAAATAATAAGAGTTGAGTGACTTAGTATTTGTGAGGGCTATTTACAATTAATTATATCAAATAATTAAAAAATCCTCAGTGAAGGAATTTACCTAACTTTGAATAAGAACAATGCAAGAGTTTGGAGGACAGTTCAGAATATGATTGCAGACTGCAGGTAAGCAGCCACCTGGGAGCAACTTTTCAACCCCAAAGTTTGGATTTGTTAATAAAGGAGCCAATATGCAAGGCTTTTGATACATCAAATGACTAGGCATTTCAAGAAAATCAATGAAACAGTAAGGATAAGGAGTAGTAGGCTTATAAGTCGTGAGGGTCAGGAGTACATTTGCAAAATGCAGATTTTTTTGGCATAATGAATTGGCTTAAAAAATAGTTCTGACTGGCTTTGGGACAGAAAGCAGACTCTTAGAGGATTTTCCTTTGTTGCATATAACCTACAGCTGGATTATTGCTATTGCTGTTGACTTAAATGTATCAGTCCTTTCTCCATCAACATTGTACTGTTTTTGCAAAACTGCTTACAATTTTTTTTCCTGGTCCACTGAGGAGCATAGAAAAATGAAAAATCTTGAGAATTAAGGTAGGAAACATTGCTTTTCTAAACAAATTAGTAACAGAGCAAGAAATCTAGCTTCCATTTCTGTCAGCGGTAACTGATCAGGGACAAATTCCTCAACCACAGCCTGGGTAAACTATATGGGCTCTTAAGTCTCTTCTCCCTCTCAACTTCAGTGAGTTCAAGTAGTTTAATATATTAGGGATGATTACTACTAGCTAAATTAAAACAAACTGTCCTATATTAGGATGACATTAGGAAACATCAAACCACAACTAAAAGCAGTGCCACAATTTTCTGGAATAAAATCAAGAAGAGAAGTCCAGAAGGATAAGGCCAGCTTACAAAGGCTACAAATAAAGCCCCTTACATATTTTCTTAAAAAAAGACTGGTACGTTTCTAATTGGTCATGTCACTCATATAATGGCACCTACTAAAGTAGGAAAAATAGAACTCCCTTAAGGAATAGGAAAACGCTGCTCTATGACACTTTTCTGTTCAGAAGTTCTGGTGATCAGTGAGAAAGGAAACTGGTGAGGCAAGAGTGGAAAGATCTGACTTCAGTGGGGAGAAACGACCTTGAAAGAGATAAAAGAGGCAAGTGGCATGACAAAACGATGGTCCCCAAGGGCCATTCATATATCTCATAATTTTTCAGCAATATCTTTGCTGCAAAGAAACTGTCATGCAGTGTTGCACAAATGCCATGGCCAGCAACAGTACCTCTGCCTCCTTCTGCTTCCCTCCCTCCCATGGGGCAGACAATGACTGAGAATCCTCTAGTGTCTTGAAATTCTGTTGTGACAAAATGAGACCTTCCAGGGATGCTTTAAGACCATGTGATGTGTCCAGTGACCCTCAGCTGGATTTATCTCATGCTTACAAGTGCATGCAAAGGCTCTTGTATATTTTCGAGGTAAGAGCTACTCTGATGCCTTCTCTAAACCTGGGGCCATCCCATGGCTTTTGGGAACAGTTAAGAGTAAGGAGGATATGTGTCCACAAAAGGGAGTTCTGGAGACTAGAACAGAAGAATGACCTATCAAGAGCTTGGTGGACTGGTTCTCTCACCTTCTCAGGTCCTGACCCTTTATCTACTGGCTTCTAGAAAGCTAGATCAACAGAACTTTCTCCCTTGAACTCCTGTTCCAGGCATCAAAGAAAAGATGTTTCAGATCAAGTCTCTTCAGGAAGAACAAGAAATCTTGACCTTAACCTGCCCCTGAAGTTGGGGGACCCAACACACATTTTTAGTGAGGGTCTAACTCTGTGTCAGTCTCCTGACCTTCAAGACTTAAAAAAAAATAGCATGTACAATTCCTTTTTGATGCCCTTTGATGTGCAGTTCAGGTTTCTATTCACTTAGGGTAATGTCCTAATGTACATGTCGCTAAAGAATTTGGAATCTCATTTAGCAGACAAACTCACTAATTTCATGTTGGCAACATAAGCACCTTCTGGTCCAACTCATTTTGGTCCAGTTCTGCTCCATTTTCTCTTTTACCATTTTGCTGCCCAAGTCTGGCCAGAGATAGAGGAGAATTGGCTGATTTTAATTGCTGATGGACTGAATTGGGAAGGAAGGAGTAAGGAGAGGCTGAGTGTGGCCAGTTGGTGGAGTGGCAAAGGTACAGTTAAGAAGCCACCCCACTGATTTGCTTCTGATGTACAGACACTAATGCAGGAGATGTCTAGGGGAAAACAATATGGTCCACAAGCAATAGGCAAGGGTTGTTTTCTAAATTTAGATCTCTTTCATAGCTGCTGTCCAGAACCACTTCTACTATGATGGATAGTAGAAACAAGCTTCCTCATTTCCCCTTGATTAGAAGCAAATGCTTCCAAATCTTTTAGTTAATACTTTTGGTATTTACCCTATACCTCAAAATAATATGCTTGTAGTACTATTTTTTGACTTCCCACCATGGGAGATGAGGGTATTGCTCTTTCTTCTCTCCACCCCACAGCATATGTACACATTCTTCTCACCCTTCTGAGATAGTTACATTGTAATTTAGTTAGATCAGTATTCAGTGCTTACATTATCATGACTATGTATTCTATTCAGGGCTGAGTCACATAGTAAACCAACAATTATTTTTCTTTCCATGCACAATTTAAAATTTTCCCTGTAGTTGATAATTGTCTTGTTTTGTCATTTGCTTAATTTCTTTGTACATATCTCGAATCCAACTTCAAATGCTCCACCAGTTATCTGAAGTTCTTTGTAATATGTTCAAACACAACACATGTTCTCCCAGTTTCACTTTCCTGAAGAAGTCTTTTTTGGAGTCTTATGACTTGAAATTCTTTTATTTTTTGTATACCATGTCTTCTGGTAGAAGACCGGAAGAAGCAGACTCCCTGCTGAGCCTTTGCATTTGTCATTAGATTCCTGATGACATCTCATTTGTCAGTAGATTCCTGATGACATCTCATTTGTCAGTAGATTCCTGATGACATCTCATTTGTCAGTAGATTCCTGAGAAAGGGTTCATGAGTGTGAAATTTTTTGAGCCTTGTATGCCTAAAATGGCTTCATTGATATGCACACTTGATTACTAGTTTAGCTGGGTATAATATTTTAGGTTGGAAAAAAATTTCTTTTAAATTTTTGTGGGAAAATTTGCTTCATTGTCTTTTAGCTTCTAGTGTGGCTATTAAGAGGTTTGAAGACGGGGTGCCTGGGTGGCTCAGTTGGTTGAGCGACTGTCCCGAACGAGACCATGATCGGGACAGAGAAAGGGAATGCACCAGAAAGGGAGAGCGGGAGCGTGATCACAGTCCTACACCAAGTGTTTTTAACAGTGACAAAGAATGATACAGATACAGGGAGTATGCAGAAAGAGGTTATGAGCACCACAGAGCAAGTCGAGAGAAAGAAGAACGACACAGAGAAAGACGACACAGAGAGAAAGAGGAAACCAGACACAAGTCATCTCAAAGTAATAGTAGACATTGCCATGAAAGTGAAGAAGGAGACAGTCACAGGAGACACAAGCACAAAAAATCTAAGAGAAGCAAAGAAGGAAAAGAAGCTGGCAATGAGCCTGCCCCTGAACAGGAGAGCACCGAAGCTGCACCTGCGGAATAGACATGGCTATGGCCTTTTGTGTATATTAGGGCCAGAAGTGTACCATAAATCTTGTTATTTTTCTGGATAATGTTTAAGAAATTTACCTTTAATCTTGTTCTGTTAGTATGAAAAGTTAACTTTTTTCTCAAAATAAAAGAGTGAATTTTTCATGTTAAAAAAAAAAGTGCTCAGGGCATGATCCCAGGGTCTTGGGATCAACCCCCGCATCAGGCTCCCTGCTCGGCGGGGGGTCTGACTCTCCCTCTGACCCTCTTCCTTCTCATGCTCTCTGTCTCTCATTCTCTCTCTCTCAAATAAATAAATAAAATCTTTAAAAAAAAAAGAGGTTTGAAGACTTACTGATTACCATCCTTAAAACAGTTATGTGTCCTATTTAAAAAAAATTTCTGGAAGTTTCTAGTCTCTTATTAAGTCCCAGTTTCCTGAAATTTTGCAACACTGTGCTTTGTATAGGTTTATCTTTATCTTCTGTGCTGGGCACTCTTTGACCCCTTTTAGTATGAAAGCTATTGTCCTTTTATTTGAAGGATTTCATGAATTATCTTTATGATAATTACCTCTTTTCTCTCTTTCTGGAACATTATTTGGGCAAATTTTGCATTTTAATATATCCTCTCTCCTATTTTTAATTTTATTTCTTTGTTCTACTTTCTGGGAGATTTCCTCAGCTTTTTTCCCAACACTTCTTTTAGTGTTTTGTTTCTCCTGCTTTTTTTTCAATATCTAAGAGATAGTTTGTGTTCTCTGACATTTCTTTAAAAAATAGCATTGTGTTCTTTTTCAATAGTGCAAGATGTTCTGTTATCTTTCTAAGGATATAAATAATATATGTATATTTAAAGTTTTTCTTCTCACTACATAACCTTTGTTTTGTCCAAAGTTAATATTTTCCTTATTTCTACTTTTCTTTTTAAATATTTATTTATTTGAGAGAGAGAGAGTGTGAGCGAGAGAGAGAGAGAGAGAGAGGGAGAAGGAGCAGGGGGAAGGGGAGAGGGAGAGGGAGAAACAGATTCCCTGCTGAGCAGGGAGTGGGACATGGGGCTCAATCCCAAGACTCCAGGATCATGACCTGAGCTGAAGGCACAGCCTTAACTGACTGAGCCACCCAGGTACCCTTCCTTATTTCTACTTAAAAAAAAAAAAAGGTTTTTCTCATATGTCTAGTAATTTTTAGTTTTCTGTTCATATTTCAAATTGGTAAGCTAAAAAGTTTGATTGTATTTTTGAATGCATCTGGATAACTGACTATAAATTGAAAATAAATTGTGATTGTAGAGGGATCAGTCTTTGTCTCTTTGGAGCAACCCCTAATGTCAGTACATTTAGGTCTTCCATCTTGGGCTGATCAGAGTCCTGAGAGAATATCTATTTAATCACTTGCCAGGAGAGTGCAGGCCTGGAGGCCAGCATTCCAGAGCCCATGGGGAAAGAAGGATGGAGGACTCAGCACTCAGTACGTTTATGCATACATAAAATATGTAACTTTATTTCCTTGCTTTCAGTGTGATAGCCCTGCCTTCACTTGGGACTGTGTCATCTTCAGACGCTCTGTATTCTTATCTCCAGAGAGTAGCCCTGCCTTCACTTGGGACTGTGTCATCTTCAGACCCTCTTTATTCTAATCTCCAGAGAGTAAACCTTTAGTCGTTATCCAGGTGGGAGTTCTGACTATTCCTTAAACAATAGTCAACTAGTCCTCCTTATTTTAGGCTGTACCTCTAAACCCACTTCCAGATGACCCTAAGATCATCAAATTTTAAGAGTTTTAAGGGTTCATGGAATAACTCAGATTGGTCCCCAGCTTTTCACATAGCAGATGAATGATCAGTTTTGTTAAAACTGTTAGAGCTGTAAGCATATAGCTAGCTGCCAACATTGTGTAATTATTGTCCCTTAACCTGTTGTTTCCACCCTTGCCAGATTATGCCCTTAAAAAATATTTCCTTTAATGCAATTTTAGTTGGTTTAAAGAGAATTTAATTTAGATGAATATATTCAGACCATAATATTTCTCCTGATATTCCATGATTTTTCTACTACACCAGACTGCAGAGTTTTTAAGTTTAAAAATTCAGATTTCACATGCTTTATTGCTTGATCCTATTATTTTTAGGTAAAATTGAATCAGATGGGAGGAACTGAAGCTCTTCTGTCATAGACCTACTTTGGCTGGTCAGAGACTTCTCATGGGTCTCCTTGGTTTTCTATTATTTATGTCTTTCTAGTGAAGAGTAAGCAGTGACTAATATCTCATCACAGAGAGCCCTAGATGGGTCATTTGTCGGCCAGGTTTTTCCCAGGTAGAGCGCAGTCAGAGTCACAGAAGCAGTTTGAGCTCTCAGGTACTTACCAGCTGGAAAGGTGCTTGGTCCCCTTGGTTTCTTTTGCCAACCTCACAAGGCTGCTGGTGTGGAACAGGTATGGGAGTGTGTGTCAATGTCCACACGTTTCTAAGGAAGTCATGACAGAGACAAGCTGGCCTTTCATTTTATGAGTACCAGTGAATTGTCCAACTCCCCTTATGGTGGTCCTGGGATGTGTCCCTCATGATTTCATTCAGTCAGAAGAAAATACAACCAGATTTAATTTGATTTAATGTAATTCTATTTCCCAAGTCTCTCATGTAAGATTACAATTTGAGTTCAAAGCACTACCTGAGAAATTATTTGATTAAATCTAAAAAAAAATATTTAAGGAGACTTCTGGAACTAAATTCTAAGGCAGCTGAAATAAATTGCACATTCAATTCTGGGGTAGTTGGGAGTATTTAACAGATGAGAGATTTCCTCTCTTCCTTTCCAAGTCCTCTCACCCTTCTCCAGTACACATGGCAACAAAATGTTCTAACTTCGCCTCAGGGAAGGGAGGGGTGGCAGAGAAGGGAGAACTAAAGGACATCTTTTCTTCCTGGTTCTGAGGGCACTCTTCGCCTAAGACTTCATTGTCCCAAGTCTAGGGGAATTTTCAGACAAGTATGATGTCCTGAAGTGAGAAGGCTGTGACTCCTTTCCCTGGAGATGTTCCAGAAAGTTCTAAGCTCTGATATTCCCCAGTGGCCAGAAAAGGCAGAACAGTTTTATTTTTATTCCTTCCCTCCGACTAGCCCCTGGCAGAAGCACTAATCAGATAGCATTAAATGTCTGAAGCCATCAAAAGAGACCAGAAAGAGGGGACTAGGATAATCCAGAATAGGGCAAATCAATTCTTAAAACAGTAGAAGAGTTGATTGTCATTACATTGCAATGACCAGTTACCCGCCCTGTCAATGCCCTCTCTTAGCTTCTTTGTTCAGCTCTGGTAGAATTTCTTTTTAAATTCACAAGTAAGAAGTATATCTGAAATAAATCCATAGGCCCTCATCTTCTACCTACAAGCTTACGAAAGTGACTTTTGATAAGGTCAGGTAACACAAGCTAATGTTCTTCTGCACACCAAGACTGCTGAGCCTGGTGGTGAGTCCTAAGCCCCATACTTTCTCAAGATACGTTTTAGGAGCTGCATGACCAGGGGAAGAAAAAAGTACAGCAGGGCATGCTCAAAAGCTGATCTCTAAATAGAATTCATGGCACATTACTAAGGTGCCATGAAAGTCCCACCGTCAGGCTCTTTGCTGTTGAGTTTGTGTTTTTTACCAGGATGGTTACCTTGGCAATGACCCCATCATGGCATCAAAGCACTGCCATGGAACTGTTCCTGAGCTCGTCCTAAAAGCAGATGGAAGGTGACGGCAGCAAAGGGCTCAAGAAAAAAATTATGCCATGGAGCTTCAAGGAAAGAAAATGTAATGGCTGTATTTACAAAAAAAAAAATTTTTTTTTTCCTAATGGATTCTGACTTGAAAGGAAATATTTTATATAAGTGCAAGCAGGATACGGAAGGAAGAAAAAGAACCAGCCTTTGAAGAGCTTCTTGAATTGAATCTATTTCCAGCATATTATTTCACAAAACTTTCTATACTGTTTAGTGTATGCAAATATTAACTCATTTCATCCTCATGATAACTCTGTGAAGTGGGTAATACTTTTATGTCTAATTTATCGATGAGAAACCTGAGGCACGTAGCTTGCCTAATGTCACACAGCTTACAAGTGGTTAAAATGGGATTGGAATCCATGTAGTCAGGCTTTGTGTTCCGTGCTATTAACAACTATGCTATCCTGCTGTAGAAGACACCATACGTAATCTGGGAGAAGGTAAATAATGACAATAATCATCACCATCATCATCATAATCATTGGAAAAGGAGCTACCCTCACTTGAGCACTGACCATGTGCTAGGCACAGAAATCCTATGAGAAAAATCCCATCCCATTTTCAGTTGAACAAACTGAAGCTTAGGGAGGTAAGTAGCTTGTTTGAGGTCACAGGGATACACAGCGTGAGTGCTGGATCTGGAGCTCATGGTGGGGCAATGGAGAGAGACAGATGGTGGTGAGTACGACTGATGCTGTTTATCCACATAATTTTCCCAGCACTGGTCTGAATGAGGGACACAGATGATGAAAAGGAGAGGGTCTTGCCTCCATGACAGTTAGCTTTAATCTGGACACCCTTGGATTAGTCCTAAAAATAGCCCTGAATGTGACCGAGGAAGAGTTTTTTTTTTTTTTTTCTTCCATGATTTACTTATCTCTCTAAAACATATGACTTTAATCTGTTAAAAGAAGCTGGGCTCAGGCAGGACAAGTGACCCATGTGGCAGAGGCAGGAGGATTAGCTCTTTGATTCTCAATTGTTTATCAAGGTCTAAAATTCTTTTCCAGACTTCATTTACATTCTAATCTCTGCAAGTGATTTAAAGGTGTCCTCTAGCATTTTTATTCTCCAATTCATGAGTCTAACTTTAGGGAAGAAAAATAAAATACAGCAGGAAACCTGTGATGCCAACGTGAGGACCAGAGAAATGCTAAACAGAAGATGTGACATTATTTTGTGGGTTAGGCAAAAATAAATAAATTAAATAAATAAATAAATAAATAAATAAATAAATAAATAACATACAGGTTAGCTTAAAAAAAAATAAAAATAGCCAAACACATGCAGATAACATCTTTCACAGCCCTTACACAGGGGAGATGGGCAAACTGGACAATATGTCTGCCAGCTAGCATGGCCACCAGCCTCATTCTGTGGAGCCAAATGCCAATTAGGCAGGATCTGGCCCTCAAATGCTCAGATGTCACTGGGATTAGGTGGTTAAGAATCCATTCTTCATAATTCAATCCCCACTCTTCATGTCATGATACCAGAGCATGTTGGAATGCGACTGGTCCAATGGCTTAACACCTCCCAAATCACTTCCAAGCACAGCACAGAAAAGCTATTCCCTTGGTTCATGTTGCTGTAACCCTTGCATGACTTCTGCTAGGCCAGCTCAGAGAAAGTAAGTGCAGATGGCTTGACTATCCCATGGCTCACCAAAATCTGTTTGTCTGCTTTCAGAAGTCATCTATGAAAGGTCCCTTTTCCAAGAAACTTTGCTTGGGTACAAACTTTCCTATGACACTTGCCAACTAACTGCTTTTGTAGAGTATATGAACTTGGCTGGTTTCTTTATCTGTTTATTTTTCAACCCTGGAGTCCATGTTACAGGTTCTTATTCCATCTCCATTGCAAATCTGTTCTATTGCCATAAGTATATAAAATTCAGGTCCACTATATTGTGTGATAATGTCCATGGAATGACCACATGCTCGTCTCAAAAGCCTCTGCAGATGAACCTCTCACCCAGCTGTCATGGCTTTCTGTGTCCCTGAAATTTCTCTTGCACTCAGTTGAACTTCTTGATATGGCTTGTGTGAAAGTTCTTAATGATAACACCTAACTTTGAGTTAACACTTTCCCTTTATCAAAGTGTTCTCACATCTGTGAGTTTATTTACGCCTCACTGTTCTGTTTGGTAAGTAAGACAAAGTTTTTGTATTTAACATGACAGATAAACAAACAAGCTCTGTCCCAATTAGATTAATCTACAGTCCTTTAAAATGGATGTGGCAAGGTAAGGACAGAATCCATATTAGAATCTTAATCTCTTTGTTTGTTTGTTTTTGTTTGTTTGTTTGTTTTACAGAACTGTATTGTATTTATTGAAAAAAAAAATCCCTGAACAAGTGGACCCACACAGTTCAAACCCGTGTCTTTCAAGGGTCAACTGTATGTATCTTCTTTACCCTAGAACCTTGAGCTCTTAAACACAGGCTTGGAGTCTTTACATCAGAGTTATGTAGGTACTGATATATTGTTAAGGATTAGAGGTTCTCAGAGGGATGGGAACAGTTTGTTGCATTTATTAGTGCATTGTCATATTGCTCTAACAGAGGAGACCCTTTACAATGGTTCTTGACCATAAGGCAAAGGGGGCAAAATGTTCTAGATTCTTAACCAGAATGTTATGTTCCATGGTCAGACTCAATGTTGGCTTTCTAAGTGCCAGGACCAAACCTTACTTTCATTTATATCTCTTCCAGTGTCTAGCATAAAGGCAGACCCAGAATATGTGCTCACTAATGGTTTCTGATGAGCTCCTTGGAGGATATTATCTCTTAGTGCTTTAAATGTCTTAGCAGTCCTGAAATATAGCTCAAATGTCACTTTCCTCTTCGAAAGTCTTCCCTTCTTAAAGCAATTCCCAACACTCCCTAGAACCTTAATAAATAAGGTTCCCTTCCCTCCAAGATTCCCTAGCACACAAGGGACACTTAACAGATACTGGGTAAATGAATTATTGTTTGTATTGTATTATTGTATTATAGTTATTTGTATATATCATTTCCCCTCCAAGTTATAGTCTCCTTAAGGGAGACTTTTTCTTGATTTTGTTCCATTTCTTTGTAGTTCTTAAGCCAGGTGGGCAATATATATTTGTTAGATTAAAATGTCCATGCAATTAAGTCAAGTATGTGTCAGAAAAAAGAAAAGAGTTCAGTGAGGATCAGGTACCTTGGAGGAGTTCTCTTTTGAGATGTGGAGGGGGCTGGAAGTGCCTGAGGATTAATGCTTCCTAAAAGCATCTGCAGTGACTATGGTTGGGAAACTTCTAGAATTCACCCCTGGACTGAGCTCCAGTTATGCACATGGATAACTCACTTGTTTCACAACCTTATTAGCTGCCTTCCCTTCCTTATTCTCACTTTCTATTGGATCATCTCTCAAACTCTTTGCACTTGAATTCTCCCAGAGTTGGCTCCTGGGAGAACCCAAGCAAAGACAAATAGAGACATTAGTAAGAAGCATCTTTTTTATTTTCTACATGTAAGGTAGAGTGTTAGGTGAGAAGGTTGATTTTGTCCATCATCCTCAGTTAAGGCTTCATCTTAAAATAATGTTCTCTCTACTCTGTTTTGCTTTCACACTGGAGTCCTGGAGACCAGGGTGATTCAGAGCTAAGACAGAGTTCCTAGAATCTCTATAATGAATTAATGAAATTATTGGACATTCTCAGCTTCCTGACATTATTTCAATGTGGCACATTACTCAGCTGGTAAGTGTTAGGGTAAATGGTCCACATCTCACCTCATCTGGGTTCCTTGTAGACACGGTTTGTTTTCCCTGGAGTTGGTTCACTCTGCATTTGATCTCTCTCTCCCACTGATTTGGTGCAAGATCAACTATTAACCATAGTAGACTATGGGTATTGCAGATGTTGGGGGCCAAATGTGTGTGACATTGGGGCCTTTTTCCAGGACAGTGTACCTGCCAGGCTGTTCCTTTTATTTTTATTTTTTTATTTTTTTAAAGATTTTCTTTATTTGACAGAGAGAGACACAGCGAGAGAGGGAACACAAGCAGAGGGAGTGGGAGAAGGAGAAGCGGGCTTCCCGCCGAGCAGGGAGCCCGATGCAGGGCTCGATCCCAGGACCCTGGGATCATGACCTGAGCCGAAGGCAGACGCTTAAGGACTGAGCCACCCAGGCGCCCCCAGGCTGTTCCTTTTAACAGCCTGCTGAGAAAGGGAAATGTGTCATAGTCAACAACTGGTGATGTCATGTTCTGATGGGAGGTTACATCTGGGGAGAGTAGCCATTATTTGCTTTGTCCGGACAGTTCTCAGATGAAATGGCAAAGCACCTGGGGAAGGAACAGTCAGCTGAGGGAAAGAGGTTTTAACAAAACTCAGCAGTCTGGGGTGGATTCAGCTATGAAGCTCACTTCTCCACACCTTGGAACTGGCATTTGACTTACTCTTTTACTATTTATATTTTTCCTGACTGGTTGTTTTCTGAACAAAGGCCACTTCAGTTGTGAATGGACATGGCTGTGACTTTCTGGCTAGGGCTGTGCTTCTCGGCAGATACTGAGGTCACTGAAAGAAAGTCTGGAGGAGGAAAAAAAACCCAGGCCTCCTGGGCCAGACATATGCCTCTCCTCAAGCCTCTGCCTCCTGGGAAAAAGGAAATGCAATCAAGGAAGGGAAAAGGGAAGCAAGTTACCAAGTCAACTAATGAACAATGGACTCATAATGGCTATCTTGAAACAAGTTTTTTTTTTTTTCCCATTTTAGCCACTCTGAAATACAGAGAAGTCTATGAACATATGAAACACATAGTCAAGAGGAGCTTGGAATATACTCACAGATGATAATGTCATTCTTCTGTGACCTTCCACACAGGCTGGAAAGTCAATAGGTGGAGTTTAAATGGGATCTTAATCAATAAATACTAGAGTGGCTTTTCAGCCACTTTCCCAGTGTAGTAACTTAATTAAGGCATGAAAAGAACTGGCTACATCATCCAGTTTGCATCTGCCTTTGTCTTTTGGGAAGAAAATCTATTTCATTTGAGTTGCCTCTGTACATTCATTTCAATTCTTTTATCTTCTTGTACTGCTACACATTCTCTATAAGAATATGTAAATGGATGCCATCTTAATTGCGAAGCAGATCTTTAAACCAGCCAATATGTCCTCCAGATGAGTGTTTTTTAAACTGAGCATCCTGAATCTCCTGGGGTTTTGCCATAAGTGCCTGCCGAGAATGAGGTGGAGAGGGAGTCAGCTACATGCCAGGGCCCCCCTCTCTTCAACCAAAAGCGTGCTTTAAAAGGTTTTTCCTACACATTGGCCTTTCCAATGAGACTTTCTTAGAAGAAACAAACACAAATAAAATAGGTGATATCAAGGACAGGTTTGAAAAATGACTTTTGTGAATGCCAACTTCTAAAGAATTGATTTGTATCTCTTTTCTCAGTAAGTCCAGATGGAGGGCCCCAAGTGGGGGTCTGGAGTAAGAGGGAGGTCTGGGGCACAGAAAATATGGTCCCAGTCTTGATGTTGTCACTTCCTTAGCTGCCTCTCCTGAGAGTTTGGGCTAAATGGCTAGGTCCCTTGTAGACAGGAGAGCCCATGATTTGAGGCCACTGGCCAGGCTTTTGTGAATAGTAACAACAAAGACATTTATGTGATAGTTCAGAAAGGATGAGCCATGGGACTGCCTCTTTCCATGTTTTTTCTCTCAATGCTCACTTCTGATTCTGTTAGGGCCACTTATGAAAAGTGCTAATCTTAGTTTGCGTTCTTTTAAAAGTAGGCTTTGAGACAAGGATTTGAGTGCCAGTAACTTGTTTGGGAGGCAACCCCAGGAAATAACAGTAGAGGAATACAGAAATGAGAAGGGAAGGAAAGGTGGCCTAGTAAAGGGAACATTATCAAGCAAGTTACAGTTGTGGGCAACTCTAGGGAAAGTCCTAGACTGTAGTGGAGCTGTTGACTGTGTTGGAACAATGAGTGCCAAGGGACATGGGAAGAGCCCCTAGGTCTGCTAGTGTTGGTATCATCCCATTTTACAGATGAGGAACCTGAAGCTCAGGGAAGTCATTTTCCTCAGGTTAACTGGCTTAACCATTAACACTTTTCCTCTTCCTTTAATTATAGCATGTTTGATTTCTCAAGGAAAAACAGCAGACATTAATAAAAATAATCATGTTTTTTTATAACGTCTACCTCCTAACGAGAAATGGTGCTGGGAAATTAATGATTTTTTAAAAAATCTACAGGGAAATTAAATGATGAAGTAAGTAGTAAAATTCCAGTGTAAATTTTCACATTTTTAACTATAACTCCATTTTAATAAAAATATTTATAAAAGAATTGAGTCAGAAACGAACATTTGTGCACACATAGGACTGGCCATATTTTTTCAGTCTTCATCATCAAATGATTCTAATTTCCTACTAATTGCAATAAGTTAAATAAGCCTCTCAGCCAAGAGACAGCAACATTCAGGAATGCCTTGGCCCAGTGCCGTGAATCACACTTCCAGATCCATAAATGATTTGAAATAATTTGGCATAAATACAAATGACCACTTTTCAACAGTGCAAGTCAACAAAGGTTTTGCAGGCAGCAATAAATACATGCAACCTTCCTATCACGAGCAACTTACTTAATTCTCCCAGCAACTCTCTCAGGGAATTTTTTTCAAAAAATGAGAAAACGAAGGGGTGGGACGGGTTAAGAGGTTAAATGGCTTCCTAAGGTGAAGTAAACAGTGGGGATGAATTGTTGATTTCTGACCCAGGTTTAGTGGGACCAGCTGTTTTTATCTGCCTGGGGAGGCCATTGTTGCTCGTTTTGGGAAGCACATCTGGACTGAATTTCAGGGGACCACCTCCCTGCCACTGTCAGTCTAAACCACGTGGTTTAGGTAGTGGTCTCCTCACTGGCTCTAGAGAGAGTCATGTGACCTAAGTCTGTCCACTTATTACTTCTATTCTCCAGGCCACAATGATCCTCTTTCAGCAGTGGCCTTGTGTGACTTAAGCCAGATCCTTAATACCAGGGTCTCTGGTATTTTTGATGGAAATATGAGCAAAAATAATGTCAATATTGGAGCTGTTGGTGGCTTTCTTGTTACGTTAGGAGAGTCTGTCTAAGCCAGTATATTATACCCGGTACAGAGAAAATGATTGGAGATGAAGAAAGACAATTCTTGATGACATCATTTGAGCCCCTGGATATCGTCAGGCCTGAAATCATTAATACCTTGCAGTGTAAACCCTGACAGTGTTGTTGTTTTTAAATTTTATTTTTTGTAGTGCAAGTGCCTGACTTAAGCTCTGATTGCTGAGCATCCATTCCAAAAAGGCATCCACTTCAGAGACAACTATCTTGAATAAACCCATTGCCAGCCACATGGCTAGATAGGAGCCAGGCCTCCTCCCCACACTGAGACTCCTTTGATTTAGAAAGTTTGGTTTACTTCAATAACTGGCCATTTGGGCCACTGGTCTTCTCTCTTCCTGCTCTTATGTTTTTATGTTTCACCAATAAAGAGTGACTCCATGAAACCCTAAACACGCACCCTCAAAACCCTATAAAAACAGAACCCAGGGACGCCTGGGTGGCTCAGTCGGTTAAGCGCCTGCCTTCAGCTCAGGTCATGATCCCAGGGTCCTGGGATCGAGTCCCGCATCGGGCTCCTTGTTCCGCGGGGAGCCTGCTTCTCCCTCTGCCTCTGCCTCTCTCTCTCTCTCTCATGAATAAATAAATAAAATCTTTAAAAAAAAAAAACAAAACAAAACAGAACCCAGGCTTGTGAGCGTGTTCCCTTTCTCTCTCTTTCTCTCTCTACAAGTGACCTCGCTGTGTGACCCCACGTGCGCTGAGTAGTTTCCAGGTCTTATAAGTAATAAACATCTATTTTTTTCCAAGTTACATGGTGGTTGATGAAGGGCATCTTGCAATCATAATAAGAACCACAAGGGTCGGTCTAACAACATTGGTTATTGATAAGCTGAGACCAACACAAAACACTCCCTGACTTTTTGCTCATATGCACCAATACATTTCTTTCTGTGCTTCAGTTTGAGTTCAGCTTCTGTCCTTTTTCTACTGAAGGAGTATCACCTAATAGTACAGTTGGCAAGACTCTCAAGTCCAGTGCTGTCTCTAGCACACTCTGTGTCTTGCCATTGACAGTAATGGTATAATATAGTTCAATTGTATAAGTATTTAAAATATATATCTTGAAAAAGCAATAGGCTTTTCTACTGATGTAATGATTAGTGTAGGTCTATTTGAAGCAAAAATGCTTGCTGTACCTCAACTTCTATTTGCTTTGCTTAAAACCAAAACAATTTGCTATTGTATTTTGAGTTCATTTCAACTATTTATTAATTCATTGAGTACTGATCAAATACTAAAAGAGATGATACAGTTTCATCTTGATGATTTAATTGCAACAAAGTGGGGAAGCTTTTGTACAACACACCTTATAAAAATTTAAGAGGAAGAACTGATGAAAAAAAAAAAGGAACATAGCTTGAAACATCTGCTAATATCATAATCTGCTATATTAATTCAATTGCTTAATAAATCCTCATGAACACCTGCTCTTCACAGAAAAATAAAAATGTGATCAGACTCAAATGTCTTCTCTGGGTTTGGTTTTTTAAGAATGAATTTTGGCCTTCTTTTTCAGATAGAAGAGTTCAATCTAATCTGTAGTCTGTTAACTAAGGCATCAATTTATTCTTTTTCATGCTAATTTTACTCATTGCCTTCCTTCTCAAAGGTGTAAGTGATTAAAAAAACCAAACAAACTCTGTTTGGGAGACATTAGTCTTCAAACTGACATTCAGGACCCTTTGGTTTGGAAGAGGCCGGGGTCATTGTGTATTCCTGTGTTAAACATGGTTTAGCATTATGCATTTTTTTCCAGTGCAAACAACATGATGGACCAAAGCATTTTGCAATGTGTGATTTTTCAATCATAAAAATAAATCAAACTCCATTGAGAATAGTATTTTCTGCAACAAGATTTAAACTTTTTCTTTATGGAGCCCAAACGTGCACATTTGGCCCTTACACTGCACAGAAACCCTGTGATTATTTATAACCAATACATACAGCTTCAGAAACAGAAATTCCAGCATGGAAATGTGGCCAACCTGCCGATGACAGCAGGCCCACAAAGCATCAAAGTCTATCATCCCTTCTGGATTTTCATTTCACACATCTATGTTTAGGTGACTAACCTATGGTCAGTTTAAGCATTTAGGCGTTTGGCCATATTGAAAATTTTTCATTTAATTTTAGATTACCTCCTATGTAAAAATCATGTAAAGTGCATATGAAAACTAAACATTAGCATATGGCAACTTTGTGTAAAGTTTGTTTAACACCTACTTTAAAAAATAAGTTTCTTGATATCAGAGGATTTAGTTATATTATTATATATGTACATTATGGATGTATCTTATTCTTAGCATTTTATAACAGAGGCAATATGGAAGTGTCTTTTTCAGATAACTGAAATTGAATTCATGGGTCAATATAACCCAATGCTTGTGCACACTTGAGGAACTAGTCAAAATGAAAGTAGCAGAAAAAATTATGTAATATACTGATTTCTATCTTATTTATTCTAAGTATATTTATTAATATAAGAATATTACACTGTAATATACTTATTATATCCTACTAATAGCCTACTTATTTCATTTTGTGTTTATTAATCAAAATGTATTAACTAGTTGGCTGAAAGTTAAAAACTGCTTTCTCAAAGAGCACCTTGGTATGAGACTTCAGGTAAGTGATTTGACCTCAAAATTTTGGTTTGCTTCTTTACAAAATGATAATGTACATTTTGAAAGTCACATAATGAATGAAAGCTAATTTCCTTGCAAATCCATACCAGTTGTCATATTGAAATTAAAGAATACTTTCTTAAATTGTACTTTGTTTGATTTTACTTGTAGTTATAATTAGAGAAGATACAAAAGAGAGTTTTTGAAAAAATCCTAAAGTCAAACATCAAATGTGAACAGCAAAACCAAATTCAAAAACTGATTTTCATCTTTGGATAAAAAAATTATTAAAACTCATAATTACTAGCGAATTGAGGTTTAACCCAGCAAGTTCTTAGTCCTACAAAGAAAGATTTCAAAATCGTTATCCTTTTGACAATGAAATAACAGTCAACACAATAAAACACTTTTCTTTAGTATCTTTGCTCACATAAACAGACCCAAAGCAGCAAACAAAATGACTCTCAAGTTCATTTTCTTTCAAGAGTTTTTGGGTTAAGAAATGAAATCTGTGAATTAAAAAAAATCACATCAGGGCCAACATGGAGGCTTATCATCAATATCATATTAAGTTGTAGAAAAATAAATGAAATTGGTATTTTATTTTATTTATTTAATTTTTTAAAAGATTCTATTTATTTATTTGAGAGAGCGAGAGAGCGAGAGAGAGCAAGAGAGAGAGCACAAGTCAAAGGGAAAGGCAGAGGGAGAAGCAGACTCCCCGCTGAGCAGGGAGCCTGATGCGGGACTTGACCCCAGGACTCTGGGATCATGACCTGAACTGAAGCAGACGCTAAACTGACTGACCCACCCAGGCGCCCCTGAAATTGGTATTCTAAACGTACCTGAAATTTGTGTGCCTGCTGTGATTATGAAATTCATACCTAGTATATCTATAAGATGGCATTAAATAAATTTGCAAATGCTAAGAGATATTATCTTAATTTCCATTAGAATCAAAATGGGTTCTGCCAGGGTTATAGAGTGTTACAATAATGTGTCACAAATTTCTCTCTTTGTATCCTCTACTGCCTTCAGGTGGTCAGAATATGATGGATGGAGGTGTCATACTCCGGCTTAGGCATGGACCGTCCACAGTGTGGCGTGAAAAGTGGAGGGAGGGGCAAAGTTTAGGCTCTGAAGTGCCTCACTGGTTTCACAAAAGCTATTTGTTTCCTTTGTGTCATGGACTGTTTTTAGAGGTCTTGTTGGATTTGTTATAACACTGTGTTAGTTATTTGTGGTGAAGTTCAGATTTCAAGTTGCCCCAGTAAAATCTGCAAGGAGTTACTCCCTGCATAACGCTAAGGAGAAATACCATCTCCGTGGCGCTGGGGACGGAAGGGTGTCAGGGGGGTAGGCCTGACAATGCCAACACACACCATTGGGTCATCCATTTCCTTTGACTGACCTCATCTCCACGGCAGCAATAAGGATGATGATGACAACAAAGGCAAAGCCCTTGACCATGAAAATGAATAAAATCCAAAAAATTTCATCTGTAAATTTCCAACTAAAAACATGTATGATAAAGTTAATGGTAATATTTTACTTTTATACTTAATAGATTCATTTTTTTTTTTTCATTTAGACGACTGGTTCCAGAATAAATACAATGGGTTAAAAGATGTGTTAATCTACTTTTATGATAACCATACTTATAAATGACGATGAGCTTGCTAGAGCTATTTCTGTTACTTATGACCTGCCTGCATATTAACACACAATTTATTTTTTCTTAATGATTGGTTAGTTGCACTTTATTTTCCTCCCTGTGCAATATCTAGGCAATTTACAATAACATCAGTGATAAGACACCAGTTTTCTCAATGAAGATATTTCACTCCAGGTGAGACATGATCTTTAGTAAAGAGGAAGCTGAAGAGCCAATTCAGGGATGTGATGCCACGTATGATTGAAAACTTCTAGCAAGTAAATCATCATGATCTTATTTTGGCAATTCATTTCTCCAGAATCAAAAACGTAAATTTCCTAATAACTTCCAGGCAACTGAGAGCTGTCTTTCTGATATTAGTTTTTAGACTAATAATATTTTCTAGAAACACTGATTTTTTTTTTACATATAAAAGTCCAAATTTTATATTTTCCCAAGTGGAAAAATTCATCAATAGTGTAAACTAGAATAAAATAAGGATCTAATGGATTAAATATTCTCTTTGGTTTTAGAGATTTAGAAAAAGCTGTGGGTCATTTTACAGAACTTCTAGAAACAGAGACAAAAAGGCAAACTTTACATCTTCCTTTTTTTTGAGAGAGAGAGAGAGAATCTCAAGCAGGCTCCATACCCAGCATGGAGCCCAACATGGGGCTTGATCCCACAACCCTGAGATCATGACCTGAGCCAAAATCAAGAGTTGGACGCTTAACTGACTGAGCCACCCAGGTGCCCCCAAAAAGGCAACCTTTAAGATAGGGAATTTCCTGTATGAGAAATATGCATTCAGTCACTGGGTAAATTTAAGAGAAAACAAATGATTAGACATTTAAAAAAATATGTTATATGCATACATACACATAACAACAACAACAACAAAATCACATGCTGAAGTCTAACTGAACCACTAGTGATTTAAGACAGAAAGGAAAGCAGGCATACAAATGTGGGAAACAGACCTAAACAATCCTTGATGTCGATACTTACCAGGGGGTGACCCATTCACAATTAGAAACCATAGCTTCCCTACAGTGTGGGGCAAAGTGGACTGACCTTTTTTGGCGAGGCTACTGTTGGGTTCATACTTCTCAATCAATACTTGGACTTGTTCTTGTTTTAAAGGTGGGTAAAGGATTTCATTTAGCCGGGGATCTCGCTGCTTAAGGTTGATAAAGTCCATCATCTGATCGACGGTAAGGTATGGTTTGCTTTTGGCACCACTAAAACCAATTAAAAACCAGAAATTAGAATATTTGTCCACCAAGTCTCATTCATATATTTGCATTTAACTATAGAGAAACAATATTGCCACACCTGGTAAGTGCATGCTAGATATCTGGACATTCCTATCTTATCCTGAAAACATGTGTTGCCCCATCACAGTTGCTGCATTCTATGGGATGCAAATATCTTTTGCAATCCCTGCCACTAAATCCCAATGCCCTTGAAGTATACCAGATGCATAAGAGAATCCACAGTAGGAAAACTTCGCATCTTGTGTGTAAAGATGCACCACTCTCAATTGAACATAGACGTATAGGTTGTTTTTGATTATGACACTAACCTTCTGGTTTAGTCATCAAATTCCCATATCCCACTTAATCATTTAGAGATGTATTTATTACTCATTACCAAAAAAAAAGTAAACAACCTGGGTACATTTTTCTTTTCATTAAAGTTATGCTTCAGCAAAAATCTGTAAGTCTTCAACATAGCATGATCCAAGCTTCCCGTTTCAAGCCTGACAACCCAAAAACAAGTTCAATGGTACAATTACTGCTGATGCTCAATACATTGTCGATAGCAATGAGCATCACAAAGTGGGTATATCCAGTGTCATTCTTAGCACTGTTGGCCTGTCTTCCACATAAAAAATCCTTATTTTGTTGATATATTTTGGATTGACTTTCTGTCATCATGTAGATTTCAGTGAACTAGGAAAGGTGAATTGCTACTGCCCTGCATTTGCCCTGGTGTTTTGGTTTGTTTCTTTTCTTTTTCTCATTCTTTTTTTTTTTTTTTCCAAAGGAATGTCTATATATTTTCTAAAATAAAAGCAAATGACTTTCAGCTGGGAGGGTTCTTAGCAATCCAGAGTTTTCATTTCACTAATGCGTGTCCGAGACATAACCTGACTGGTCCCCTGGTCAGAGTTCTTCCTGCATCATGCATGAATCTACCTCCATGGACCCAAGATGCTCTACTCTAGCCATAATCTTCAAACCACACAGAGCCCCCCGGGGATACTAAAACACCAACACCCAGCAACAAATCATAGCAAACATCCACTCATTAAAAGCAGTGGTTGAACCTCACGGGTAGGAATGTTGATTGTCTCCAACAAATGACACAGAAGCATTGTTGTCATTCACAGTGCCCAAAGAGTTCTGTCTCCCTCTATTGCTCAAAATCCTGCCAGAGCCACCCCGAGCACCCCTGCAGGCTGAAAAAGAGTGGGTTAAAATGCTGTGTTGTTCTCTTACAATTCGGAAAAGATGTTATCAATTTCAGGTCGAGGGCAAAGGTTGTTCAGGAAAACTCTGTACACTTCTGGAGTGAAATCTTCTTGAGGTATTGAATCGTTCTGGGAAATAAAGCAACAGGGTCAGTGAAATGTCTTTTTCTTTCCCTAGCTTACCTCTGCTCCTTTTCATGTCTCTCTCTCCCTTCCTCTTTCTCCAGGAGGTCAGGGTAAACATTCAGAAAACAGCTATGAGGCCAGCTGTAGAGTTCATTTGGACACTGGCTTTGAGGAATCAAAAGCCATACTTTCTGTTGCTTTTTCATTATCATTTAAGCTTAAGAGTTTTCTGCGTCTAAAGGGATGTTAAAGCGGTTTTTAAAGTATATTTACTAAGTAAGTTAGACCTAGCAAAACCAGGGTCTGTATAGCAGATTTCTTTTAGGTTGTTTTTTTCTTTTTTAGTTTTAATCTTTTTAAACAGTCGTTATAAAATACACATACCATAAAATTGACCATTTTAACCATTTTTCAGTGTACAGTGGCATGAAGAATTTTCACATTATTTATGTGCTATTTAGCAGATGTTTGAATGATTTTTTTAAAAGAGCAAAGGACCTGGAAATAGACATTTCAAAATGAAAACATAAATTCAAATTTTGTATCCTTTTTTTTTTTCCCCAAACAATGTTCCTTGTGGGTTAAGTAATCTGATAAATTGTAGAACAGTTTTTGTAAGTAGGACAGCACTAGTCATTATTTCTCACTGATTCCTCTTCGTCTTACTGTTTGGGAAGCAAGTCATTGATATAAAAAGTCATTTCTGTGACTTATTTTTCTGTTTAGTCGGGCTGCCATGGAAACCGGAAGCATGTATTCAAGCCTTTGTTAACAGGAAAGACATTCTTCATGCTGTTTTCCTATTTCAGGTATGTGTTTATATAATTATTTTTATTTTCAAGCCCTTAAACAAACAAACAAAAAACCCTTCCTTTTACCATATGCATATGTTTTGAAAGGTACTTTTATAGAAATACCTAAAATTGTTCTCTGAAATTGTATCCTGCCTGCTAACAGATAAGAGAAATTAACTCACCACTTGGCAAACAGCAGGAGTCTCATATTTGTGGAATGAATGAATAAAATAATATTTCCTTTACTAAATCCATTTATAGAGCAGGAATAAAGTCTATTTTGCAAAACAGAATTTTGAGATAACCAAACAACACGTGTAGCACTATACATAGCAAGGTCCATTACCTAGCAGTGGTCCAATGTAGGATCGTTATACATGGGTCTTACTGAGCTTTTATTTTTTTCTCTCTTCTTGTGTTAGTTTAAAACCTCTTCTTCCTGAACTGGGTTTTGTCTTCCATTCTGGGCTACTGTTACATTTTACTGGTGTGGTATTTCAACACTCTAATTGTATTGTGCTCCCAGTTGTATGGTTCTGTTTCTTGCTAACACGCAGAACTACACAAGCTAGGACCTGTGTGTTGCTTGTTAACTTCTAGATCTCCAGTGTGTAACATACAGTAAGTCCACAATAAATATTTATGAAATAAATAAATGTAATTTATGAGAAAGGTGGAAGTTGATAGGAGAGAATTCCCATAGGATATCAGATTCAACTGAAGTCATTTATATAAGATTCCATATCCATAATTTCATAGAACAGTATGCTTTCCTAAAACTCTGTTGGTTATTTACCAGCTGTGAATTAGGACTTCTTATTAAAGAGGAAAAATTAATGAGATAATCTAAATAAACACAATATTATTTTCATTGCCAGTTAGATGTTAGCACATAGAAAAGAAACCACTTCAATACAGCTGATTTTCTTTGTCTCATTTTTCTTTGCCCAACTTGACTGATGAGCCTTTGGGGTCAGTGTAGGAAAATAGGAGAAGAAATATTTTTGGAGACATGAGTTAAAATGAGCATCGTTGAAAGCTGAACTTAAAGGGTATAGGGGAGGTATTTGTGGAAAATCTATTGACAAGTCCTAATTCCTTACATCTTAAACAAGGCTGAAATTCACAAATCTCATTTAAATATTTTCATTTCCTGGATCTCATGATTTGGTGAAGTGGATGGAACAGATTCATTGTATCCTATCTGAGCAGGAGGAAACCCCCAATCCAACACTCTAAAGATCATACTCAATGTTCAAATACTCTTCTGTAATCCTTTCTGACCACACTAGCTAAAGATGGAACAGTCTTCTTTTGTGCTCAGAATCGGCATTTATATACTTTTATTATAACATCTATCACACAGTTCCCCCCATATTTTTTATATTTCTGATTTTCTACTAGACTATGAGTTTTTGAGTGAAGTGACTATCTCTTCTTTAATTCCTTTGTGTCACAAACATGCTGCCAGGCATATAATAGTTACCCAATCAACGTCTGCTGGTGAACCCAGGACATGGGACCTGACCTAAGGTTTTTTGTCTTATAGTCTAAGACTTGGTTTACCACATCATGCTTCCAATACAAAACAGATCATCGGTGATTATTTGTTGCTATTGTTATCAGAAATTTTTGTAGGGACAATTAAGAAGGGTATTATAGTCTGAATTGGGCCCATTTATTCCAGAAACTGCAAAGTATTGGCAAACTTTAAAAATGAAGTTACTTCAATTCCATGCTTGGATACAAAGAATCCCAAAAGGGAAAAGATTCTTTTAAAATTTGATGGTTGTACCGATGGCATTTGCATTTCCAGATTCCATAGACCTAGTTATGACATATCCACATGCTAAATTAAAAATAAGAAAGAGAAAAAAACCCCACATATATGCAAATGAAAAATACTCAGAGGAAAATAATTAAGATTTACTGAGCACTTACTGTGTGCCAGATATGCGGAGCTTTACTCACATGTTTTCATTTGATCCCTTGTCAACTTTATGTGGTTGTGACCCTTTTCAGATGCAAACACTAGGGACATGGCAGCTTATAAAACTTGTCTAAGGTCCCAAGTGTTTGTGTATGGAGCTGCTATGGCTTTGAGTCTAGGTTGTTTGATTCCATTACTCACACATAATCCAACAAACTAAATGTTCACATCAACTTATTCTCAGTATTTTTGTTCTAAATCTGTAAGGCAAAATTGAGTTGGCCAGGGGCGCCTGGGTGGCTCAGTCGGTTAAGCGACTGCCTTCGGCTCAGGTCATTATCCTGGAGTCCCAGGATCGAGTCCCGCATTGGGCTCCCTGCTCGGCGGGGAGTCTGTTTCTCCCTCTGACCCTCCTCCCTCTCGTGCTCTCTGTCTCTCATTCTCTCTCACAAATAAATAAATAAAAAAAAAATCTAAAAAAAAAAAATTGAGTTGGCCATAGAGTACGTGAAATAATTACAAGTAAATTACTCATAATACACCAAATTCTTAGTGTGGTTTAAAGATAGAATTTTGATATTAGTGATTTTAGGAGTCACAGTTACATAAATGATTGTATTTCTGATTTATATTCTGGGTGTATGGCATAGGAGAAAGGCAATATATTATAGTCATCCTGGGAGAAGTTTTTTTTACATTTTATTTATTGTATTCCTCAGTAAAATTTGTGGTACTCTTTTTAAAAAATATTTTATTTATTTATTTATGTATTTGAGAGAGAGAGAGCATAAGCAGGGAGAGAGACAGAGAGGGAGAGAGAGAGAATCTCAAGCAGACTCTGTGCTGATCGCAGGGCCCGATGGAGGGCTTGATCTCACGACCCTGAAATCATGACCTGAGCAGAAACCAAGAGTTGGGTACTTAACCAACTGAGCCATCCAGGTGCCCTCTATGGTATTCTTTTTTTTTTTTTTAAGATTTTGTTTATTTATTTGAGAGAGAGAACACATGCAGGGGAAGAGGGAGAGGGAGAAGTGGACTTCCCGCTGAGCAGGGAGCCCGACGCGGGGCTCGATCCCAGGACCCCGGGACCATGATCTGAGCCGAAGACAGACGCTTAACGACTGAGCCACCCAGGCGCCCCTATGGTATTCTTTAAATCCAAAATAATCACTGTTTTCCTTGGTATTAAATATAAGTTCATAACTATAATAAACCTTATTATTTAAAGCAAATACACCTGACCCTTGAACAATGCAGAGGTTTGGGGGTACCGACCCTCTGCCACACAGTCAAAAATCTATGTATAACTTTTGATTCCTCAAAAACTTTACTAATAGCCTACTGTTGATTGGGAGCCTTACTGATAACATCAGTAGTCGATTAACACAGATTTTGTATATTATATATATTCTATATGGTATTCTTAGAATAACATAGCCTAGAGAAAAGAAAATGTTATTAAGAAAATCATAAGGAAGAGAAAATACATTTACAGTACTGTACTGTATTTGCTGAAAAAATCCACATATAAGTGGACCTGTGCGATTTAAAAATCTGTGTTGTTCTGGGGTCAACTGTCCATGGATTCATTCCTAGCTTGTTCATTAAAGTGCCAGTGCTATGTAATACTATAACACAACTCCAAATATCACTGAGCTATTTTCAAGTTAATAAGCCTGAAATCAAAGGCAATTTGGTACAAGTAAACTACTTTCAGTTCTCAGAAAATTTGTGGGTAAAATGGTAATTTTCTGAATATGGAAAGGTCTCCGAAGGTCTCCCTGGAAAATATGTTTGGATTATTAATAGAAGGACAGTAATTGCTTTTTCTCTCTTTTTAGATACAGTGCTACTTTTTAACAATTAAGGTAACTTTGGCAAGCAACTGTAATCTCTAAAGGAGTACCCTCTAAAGGAATGTGTTATTCCAGCAGATCGTGTTGGCCAGGATACAACTTCAAGTGCATTAATTATCCCTAACAATGTGCACAAAGATAATGTTTAAAAAATCTCAACAGGATATCCACTGTGTTTCTGGTAATGTATCTATTTACAGAACACAATTCAATCTAGTCTGAACGACCACTGGCTATGAAATGAGGCTCCCAGATATACAGCGCTATCTACCATTTATGTAACCTTTTCTTCTGCGTAGTGTTTAAAACACCTCTTGTCAGTGTATTCAGAATCTTTTTCCTAATTAGTGGATACTTTCTAGAACCTCTGTTCTATAGATTTGAAATTACAACACGGATTTAAAATACAGGCAGTTTAGGGAAACATTTACTTCCTAGCCCTGAAATTCTTTGGTTTTTAGATCTTTAGAAAGCATCCTAATTCTACAAATCGTCAGTCCTCCAAGTAAAGTATACTTTACTATGAATAATGATCTTTCAAGACTTCATGATGGAGGTTGATTCTGTTCTTTTAAAAATCTCCAATTTGTTTTCAGAAAATTATCATAACATCTAAATTACTAAAGATAATTTTTTTTCAATTTAAACATAACTCCTGTTATTTGAATCTTATTTTCTTTTAAGAATGTCTCCAGTTGATATTGGTCTGAAAGCATGAACCTCTAATAGACATAGTGGATTGTAAAAACTCAATTTATATTTATTGACTGAATTGTCAGAATCCAATTGTTTAGAAAATTGCCATTTACAGAGAATTGGTTGATGGATTTGATTTTCTAGTCAGCTTCATTTTCTATTCTTTCTTTCCCTTAGCTAGATTTATAATAGGTTAAAATTTTTGGTCATTATAGTCATAAGATGTTATCCAGTAAAGGTAAAATCAGGAGGAATTGCAGAGGAAAAATATTCTTTTCATGTCTTTCTAAATTCATCTCTCAAGCTTTCTTTTTATGCTTAAATGCAGAGGTCTTTTTTGTTACTCAGACCAGTAAATTCTTTCCAGCCTCAGGGCTTTGCACACATTGTTTTCTTTTTCTGGAATGATCCTCTCTTATTCGCAATGGCAGCACTCTACTCCTTTTGCTCATGGCACCACTCCCCACCCCGCCCCCCATTTACACTTGTGTTGGTCCAATGTTTGAGGAGAGCCCGCAGAAGCTCTGTGGTCCTTGAATCTTGGGACTGTATTTTGTTCACTACCCCATTCTCAGTGCCTGAGGGCAGGTAGTAAGAGCTCAAGAAATATTTGTTGAGCAAACAATGGGACCTTAACTGGCATATCTATCCTACCCCAGAGCATCTAAGAAAGAGCAATAATAAGTTTGGTCATTTTATTTTGCTTATGAAAGTGAAGGTTAAATTGTTTGGGGGAGCCTCTCTGTGGCTCTGTCCAGTGTTGGCAGCATCACCAGCCTTTTCTACCTATAACAGGAAACTCAGAGTGGGGGAGAACTCTTTCATTTCTTTCCGTTACCTACCAAAGTCCTTAATAAACTTCACTTTTCTGAAAAGTATTCACAACAAAAATGGGCTGACAAATTTAGTAATAGCACTCAATACTTTTTCATAAACTAATGATAAGTTTAGCAATGGCTTCTTAACTTCATTCAATGCAACTTGAACATTGCCAGAGTGTTCCAAGAGGCTCAATGTTTCTCCCTATAGTATAAGTGTTATCCTTGGGAAAGAGCTTACTTGTTGCTTAGATACTAGGATAAAAATAATTTGCAATGGAGAGACGAGTTCTGCATATAGCCTGAGAAAAATGTTTTATACAACAGACTCCGATCTCCTAGAAACGACAGTAACAAATAATTTTAGAGCCAGTTATATAGAAATGCATTGAAATGAAGGCAAATTAATTTGTGTGGGCAACATACATGGGTGCCTCCAATGTGTTGGGCCTAAAAAAAGCATGATATGTGGTTTTCCTCTCATCCACTTTACCACAATATGAGCAAAGTAGGGGGTCTCCAAACTGAGCCTGCACTCCTCCCAGCAAAAACTTTGTGAGCACAGCCCTGCAGAGTATGTCAACATAGTTATGTCTAAACATGCGTTACCATGTTAATTGTGTATTAACTTATACCTCTTAAAACTAGACATTTAAAAAGGATGGAATGCGATGAAATGGATATTTCAAATATCTTCCTAACCATAATCCATAATTATTAGCTAACATCTCCAGGGACATCAACAAAGGATTTGTTATTAAGGAGAAGTTTAAATTCTTAATAATAATACATTTTGGTCAATACTTTTTTATATTAGATGGTTCTTAAAAATCATTATTTACAAAGAACAAGGGTCTTTCTAGATCAACATATTGGGTTTATGGGAATGAAAGAAAATATAATTATGGTGGCCCCATACATTGTAAATATTAACAAGTGAGTCCTATGGTCTTCTTAATTTAAAAAAGTGTTTGGGTAATATGGGGGCAAGTTATATTTCAGTATAATTATTCACAGCTATTTAGTAGTGCTAATTTTAGAAAAGCAACATGCTCACCCTTGAAGATGGAAGACTACAAGCCTCTAAAGCAGTTTCGACTCGCTTCCGGTCTGCTGAGAACAAGCGGTATATGCTGTGAAGTGAAATCACAACAGTGAGTTATGGATCATAGGTTTATAGATGATACCAACCGACAGTATCCCATTGAATCAAACCCTTTTGTCATTCAAGATATCCACTGTTCCATGCATCTGCATATAGGTTCTAAAAGATCTATGTATGTGCTTTTTAAAATGAAGATGTTTAATATAAAATCAACATCTTGAGGCAAAGGTGATGACCCAATTAAAAAACATTGTCCTAAATAGCCTCTAAGAGTAAGCACTAAAATACATCCTTGATAACTTGGTCTCCTTGCTGCTACCTATTGCTCTAAAGGTTTACATTATTGACATTATAAAGAAACAAGTAATTACTACTATTATTAATAATAATTTAACATTGCAATGAACAGGAGCCTACAAGTAGCTAGTAGGTCAAAGGGTAAAGATTAAGGATGCATTCTAAAAAAGAAAATTTATGTGTATCAGCTATACTTCAATAAAAAAGTCGTCAATTTATTGACAAATAGAGTTTAAGTATTATATTAAAAATAGAATTGAATATAAGAATTTGAATTTATGGGTTCTATCAAAACATGACAAAATCTAGCGTCCAGAGCCCACCAGTTCCACAAGGATTATGGTAGAGTTGAATTGTCATTGTCTCCTCCAGATGGGGTTTCACTCCAGTTCTTCGGGCTCCTGGCTTGCTTCATCCCCTAAATTCCCTGACCGGTTTCTTTTGACATTTGAGTTTGCAGCCCCTCCTTCAAGGCTAGCATCATCTTGGTAGAAAGAGACACTGAAGTCGCCCAATTGCCATTCCTAGAACAGATCTGAATCTTAAAGGCCTTTTGGGTTTAACAGTAAGTTTCCCCCACCCCTTCCCCCCTCTTCCTGCTTTGTTGTTTCTTGAAAATGATGCCACGGTAAAATCTCTATGAGGAAACCAGCTGCATTGATGTGAACATGGGGCGTGAGGGAGAACGGGGTTACCATGCGTTCTCAGGCTCCCACTTGGGCCAGTGGAGAAACAAAACAGAGCCATGGCACAGAGTCAAATCTTTGAGAAAAGAACATGAACACTGACTGGGAAATGCTCCCGTAGCTTACTTTTTGAGAGGAATGCGCCCTTCTGGAGTGACTTGCAGCTTAAGCTTAGTATAGCTGTTGGAGAAACAGAAAAGAAAGTGTTTAATCTTTAAAAAGCTGTCTATTAAAGAATAAAATATATAGAAAAGTGTTCATGCATATGCACCGGTTGCTGAATCTCAACAAACTGTCCAGGCCTCTGCAGTCGGCGCTCGAATCAAGAAATAGAACCTTCTCCCTTTAGCAGCATCCCAAAAGCCCCTCTCATGCTCCTTTCCAGAGCCAGGCCCACAAAGGGAACCATTATTCTGACTTCAAACAACCTACATTTCTTTTTGGCCGGTTTTGCACTTTATATAAATGGAATCACATCCTTTTGTGTCTGGCTTCTTTCATTCCATATTATGTTTTTGATATCCATCCTCATTTTTTGCTTATAGCTGTGGATCATTCACTCTCACTGCAAAGTATTTGATTGTGTCAATATAACTACTGCATTTCTCTCTTCGACTGCTTTTGGACATGTGGAAAGAGAGACAGAGCAACAGAAATTTCAAACGCTGCTGATAGGTGTGTGGATTGGGATTACCACTTTAGGAAACTGCATATGACCCATCAATCCCCCATCTAGATGTAGAGGTAGCAGAAAGGCTTATAATGGATTCATCAAAAGGCATGTTCTAGAATGTCCATAGCAGCTATTCGTAGGGAGACACTTGTTGGAAAGGGACATTTGCAATCGATAATGATTAGCCAAAGAGAGGTTTACTGGCTATAACATGCAACGTTCCAGATAAGACGTCTTCTTTATTTCCGTGTCCCCTTCCACTAATATCACCTGGCACAATAGATGTTCTAGAAATGTCTGTTAGTTGAAGGATGGAGAGATCAGTCAGTAAAAAGAAAGAAGAAAGGAAGGGGGTAGGGGGAGGCATTAGAAGGGTCTTCAAGGTGACAAATTAAGAGGAGATGATCACATGAAAAAAAACATTTAAGTGAAGACCTATGGAATACTAACAGTAAAAGGAATTCGCAGAAGAGTAATAAAGAAATGTAGGCTGGAGTCTTAGGTCTCGAATGATGGGTATGTCTTACAGAAGAAGAGGAAAAAGAGAAAGGTAATAAAATAGAGGACTAGTAATGTTTCAACTTGTGGTTTTGATTTCAAGGCTTCCCAACCTCCTGGCCATCCATAGCTTCCAAAGTGAATGCAGCCAGCTCTCCTTGCTTCTCGTCTGGCAAAAATCATTATTTTCCTTGGTCAAATTATTTTTAGAAAGACTGTGTAATTCCAGAGTGATTGGGTAATCCTGTTTTGCTTCTCAGTCCTTCTCGTTTTCACTCTGTGCCTCCCTCCACATCTTTTTCTCTTTTCTTCCTAACACTTTCTGTGATGGTCGAAGGGCAGGAATCAGGACATCAGCCTATTGATTTAGGCAGGCAGGGAAGTTATTATAGCATCTATCAGAGATCTAAGACTGGAGAGAAATGAGTACCGTATGTTCTTCTTTCCCTTTGTCAGATTAATAATTGATATGACACAGGCCTATGTAGAAGCAAAGGGCTCTCTGAAATTAATAATTTTTGGTTCTGAGCACAGCTGCCGGGATTTGGACATGTCTCCTTATAGTGTGTCAAAGACACTGACATTCAGAGGAGCTCAGCCTAACACGGATGTGCAGCTCGGAGGAAAAGAGCGATCTGTCTTGGAAGTTTTCCAATTCCAAACAGTGGAGGTATCAGTTCTCTAACAAATCCCAAAGGGAAGTTTATGTTTATCACTGTGCGAAGCCGGTGCAGCATAAACAAAAGACTCACAAAGGAGAAAGGAAACTGACTCAGAAGAAGCAACACCCTTAGTAATAAAATTAGAGCTACTTACGCTTTTTCCAGAAATGCGTCTCTTGACATGTTTTGGGCCAGCAGGTTTGTTGCCAAACTGAAAACCTCATTTGTCCATTCCTGAAAGATGTAAATCACACTTGCATTAGCTTAAATACTCTCCAGTCATTAGACACATGTTTTTAGCTAGGCTACCAGGAAGGGCAAATTAGTTCAATTTGTATGCCTAAGGGATTTTTTTGTCTTTCTTTTCTTTTTCTTTCTTTTTTTCTCTTTCTTTCTTTTTTCTTTCTTTCTTTCTCTCTCTCTCTCTCTCCTTCCCTCTCTTCCTTTCTTCCTTCCTTCCCTCCTTCCCTCGATCTTTCTTTCTTTCTTTTGTAAAAATGACATAATTAAATTCAAGTTCCCGAGTTACTGCTCCTTTCTAAGGAAATGTTCTTTACACATAAACAAAATTTTGTCTGCTTTTAAAAATCCTTATTTATAGGGAACTGGCAGATTGCCTTTCAGTAACCAAGTATTTTTTACTACTTTCCTAGCATTATAAATAGATAAAGAGTTATAGAAAAGTTGAAAATATAGTCAAATATATTTTCAGTACACCTGCAGATGTAATCTTCCTGCTTTACTACTCAAGCCAAAGCAGCTATACCAGGGAATCTTTAAATATTAATTACAGTTCTAGAAGTTCTTGAAACCATTTGCAGTCACAATGTCACCCCCTCCCAATTCTGTCAGTCCCTCACTACTCCCCTAATCTTAATCCCTACCTCAAACCACTCACCAGTGATCTCACTTGGCTTCCAAGAAAATGGAAAAGAGCAAATCCACACAAAAAGTTGAAGTTCCATTTTGAGTGATGGTTTTGAACACAAAATTAACATCTTGCCCCCCGCATTCTTTAAGAGAAGACAAGAGAGCTAAGAAACCATGTTTTTTAATTCAACAGCTTTTCCATCTCATTGTATTATTTCTGCTGTTGTTTTGTTGGCCTTCTGTGTTTTGCCTCCTGACTTAAGGCACTGATAATATACCATCATGTAACACAGTGACATTTGAGGTAGGACTTGGGGTATAGAGTGCTGAAGGAGGGAAGAGGGAATTCTAAGCAAAGAAAACTGGGAGAAAAACCAGAGGTGAGCACACATAGTAGGACTCAGAGGGAATGGGGAGGAGTCTAATAGGAATTGGAAAAAAGAAGGTGAGTTGCAATGAGAAAAGTAGAGTTGGGGGCAGAGTATGGAGAGCATTTAAGTCTGTTGAGGTATCTGGAGATAATTTAGCAAGAAATGTGAAATTACTGAAGGCCCATTTTTGGGTGAGAGATGAGGAGAGCTGAGGCCAGATTGTGTGTAGGGAGATTATCTGGTGGCCATTTGGAGGATGGAGTTGAAGCTGAGAAACCAAAAAGAAGGAACTCAGTTAAGAAGCTGTCCCAGTTTAGGAGAGAATTTTGGGGGCCTTGACCTCTATACACTATTGGTGGAGGGCTTGGAAGATCACAGCACAGAGTAATTGTGAGTGAAGCAAAAGAACTGACCACCACACTTTATGTATGAGCACAGAAGCATTGGAATAACTTTTTAACAGCTTTAAAATAAATTTCCTCAAGTCTGATCATTTTAAACTAAGACTAACTACTAGCTCTGGTTTTTATAGTATGTTTCTGGTATAATAGTTTCTGAGCTAAGGGTCAAACTTTAGACATTCCTACCTCGATGGGAACTTTACCATTTTGTATGTTTACTGGGGGTCAATTCCACACCTGAAATAGGTACAGTGAAGGCATTATGAAGAGTTGGGGAAATTTAAACTGGGTCTGACCTTTTAGGTCAAAAGGTAAGGTCTCTATTATACTCAGCCCAATAGAAATACCATGTGAGCTACATATATAATTTAAAAATTTCTAGTAGCCACATTAAAAAAGTAGAAGTAAACAGGTGAAACTAGTTTTAATATATATATATTTTTAGCTAATATTTCATAAACATTACTAATCATGTACTCAACATAAAATTGAGATATTTTGTATTCTTTTTATGTGCCTAGTCTTTAAAGTGAGGTACGGGTTTTACACTTACAGCCCATCTCAGTTGGCACTGGCAACCTTCCAGGTACTCAGTTAGCCACAGGTAGCTGGTGGCTGTGGCTGCAGCATTTGGTCAGGTCTTCTAGATCCTTAGCTCTTTTTATGGGTCCTTTATCAAACCAGTTGAAGGACAGCATCATCACCACCTTTACCACATAGCCACAGTTAGCTCATTCAGCAAGTCAAGTGTAATTTATTTTCATCACATTCTCAGAATGTGAGCATCTAAATTTCCAAGTGTGGAATTCCTAGAATTCACTGGCTTCCTGCAGCCTTTTGAGATGTTCAAAAGATCTGACCCAGGCTACATCAAAGATTCAGGGACTAATGCAATGACCAAGGGAACTTTAGAAATCACCCTACTCTTGGTTGGGTACTGGTCTCAGTCTGTATCACACTGAGCTAAAACAACATGTGTCTTACTTTGGTTTCTCCAGGAGCAGACCCTGAGACAAGGATTTATGAAGAAGGGTTTATTATGAAGGGTTTTCTGGCACCTTTATAGGGGACTGAGCAGGATTGGGGGTAGAAAGGTTGAAGGAAGAAGGAAGAAGGCAGGTGGTAACTTTGGCTTTCTCCATCCTGATATAGACCACACATCGAAGTTGAGTTTTTGATGAAGAACAAGGGAGCTGGAGTGTGGTAATGCCTGTGCCTGTTATTCTTGGTTAAGGGCTAGTGGAGGGGATGGAATCCCCAGGCACTTCCTGGTCTCTTTGATAGTAGGCAAAGGGGGTTCCAGATCCAGAGGGAGCAGCCACCAGAGAGACAAGGGTCCTGGCTGTTGGAAGTGAAAGCATTGTGTATGAAAGTGGAAAAGGACTGGAAGGGACACAGACAGAGCCCTCTAGAGTTTACTATAGCAGGATACCATATCTCAGGACTTTTGGGTACATTGTGCAACCAAAGCCTTGAGGGAATGGATTCCCATATGTTCTAGAGCAGTGCTTCTGAATCTTTCATGTACATAGAAACTTCTGGGGGCAGGAGGGGGTGGAGGGTCTTGCTGAAATGCAGATGATGATTCAGGAAGTCTGGAGAGGGGACAGAGAATGTGCATCCCAAGCGAAGTCTGCTGAACCATGCTAGGAGCAGCAAGGTTTTAGAGTAGACTTGCAGCACTGATGGAAAGTTTGGTAGAAATGAAGGACTTTACAAACAGAGAAAGACATGTATCATATGATCTCACTGATATGAGGAATTCTTAATCGCAGGAAACAAACAGAGGGTTGCTGAGTGGGGGGTGGGGTGGGAGGGATGGGGTGACTGGGTGATAGACACTGGGGAGGGTATGTGCTCTGGTAAGCACTGTGAATTGTGCAAGACTGTTGAATCTCAGATCTGTACCTCTGAAACAAATAATGCAATATATGTTAAGAAAAAAAAAAAGAAGAAGAAGAAGAAGAAGAAGGTAGCAGGAGGGGAAGAATGAAGCGGGGGAAATCGGAGGGGTAGACGAACCATGAGAGACAATGGACTCTGAAAAACAAACTGAGGGTTCTAGAGGGGAGGGGGGTGGGAGGATGGGTTAGCCTGGTGGTGGGTATTGAGGAGGGCACATTCTGCATGGAGCACTGGGTGTTATGCACAAACAATGAATCATGGAACACTTCATCTAAAACTAATGATGTAATGTATGGGGATTAACATAAGAAAAAAAAAAAAAAAGAAAGAAATGAAGGACTTTAAGCTCCACACCAGATCTTTGGACTCAGAATCCACGTATTTTTTAAGAAACCTTTGTATTTTTTTTTTTTAATATTAATGTTTGTTTGAGCAGCTGCTGGGCCAGGAACGGCATTTTGAGTAGCAAGGTGTGCCAGGGCCTGGTTTAGGAAACATTATTCTAATCTTTGTCTGCTTGATCCCCAAGCAAATAAAGAACTTATTTTGGTTACAAAAGGTTCTCACAGCTGCATTAAGAACAACATGGCTAAAAAACTGTGGCCAGAGCTGCTTAAAGTAGCCTCGGCTCATCCAGAGATTATGGCATATGCTTTGTGGCAGGATAGACCGATCCCACCCTGGCAGGATTCTCATACATCCAATGCTCTGCCCTGATGAGTCTGGCACTGGAAGGACAGCTTCTTATTTCAGTCTGGAGGGTTGGTTTTTCTACTTTGATAGACAAGATTCTGATGATTACCACTAAGCTTGGCTCTGCTTCTACTATTTCAACCCTGAAGCTTCTTAAATGACATTTTCTGTTTTATGATCAATCTTTTTGCACACAGGGGATAACAGAGACCTGAATGAGAGAAAACATCTGAAGGTCAACTTCCATGGAATTTCATCTGTAGTTTAAGGGCACATGTTTGTGCCTTAACATCTGCAAGACCGTTTGTGCAATTCCCTCACCACGCGGATGAGGGCACACTTACTGAGATGCCGGGCTTGACACCATTATAGATCCCAAGTTTTCCTACCAGGTCGAAAAGTCAACGCACTTTTATTTCTAAAGCCACTTCAGTTCCACCATTCTTAGCACAGGATTTATGTGTTTGCTTAATACCGCCAACAATTGTTTCACAATTGTCAATTACTCTCAGAGGTATTGTCTGAGTGTTTACTCTGCACTGACCTAAGTCCTTTGCATCCGATCACTTAATTAGTTCTTACAACAATTCTCTAGGAGTTAGGTACTGTTATTAGCCTCATTTTACAGAGGAGGATTCCAAGTTTCAAAGCACTTATAAGATTTATTTATATTCTCAGAGCTGATAAAAGTCACAATTTGGGATTAAATCACTGGTTTCTTGGGCTCCAAACCCTGTACTCTCAGATATTGTGCACTCTGTCATTTTGTTCTAGAAAATTTTAGGGTGGCTAATACAGTTCAACAAGATAAAAAAGATAAGTAAATCCACTTCACTGTATTCTGTATAAAACATGGACTCAGCACTTACAAGGGGCTAGTCATTGTTCTAGGTATTTGGCAAATAATTAACTCGTTGAAACCTCACAACTACTCTACGAGATAAATTCTGTTATTAGCACCCCATTTGTATAAATGAGAAAGCTGAGGCACAGAGGCATTCACTAACTGGCATAGGGTCACACAGCTCATTACAGGCACACCTGAGATTTGAATCCAGGACATTTGCTGCTGGGATCTATACACCTTACCATTGTACTATGATGATGAAGCAAACTATGGAGTTTATGAAGTAAACACCTTAACAACATGTTGTAAGGATGACGTTAGAGGAGATAAAATGGAGAGGGGGTGAGGTCAGTCACAAAATGTAAGTCTAAAGTCTTGGAACTTTGATAGAGGTAGGTCACAATTTCTATTCACACTTGCCTTAACCAATGTAAAGAGAGATTCAATCACAACATGCTCGACCCTTGCCCTAGATCCAAATGCCAATCATGCAGCAGTTCAACCATGATAACTAGTTCTGAGAACAGAGAAATTTCTCCCATTGGCATTCACACTTCTTAACTTCTTGGTTTAACTTGTCAGTGCAAGGGGGTATACAGACAGAGACAGAGTCTTCTGGAAGAAATAGAATTCTTGCAGACATTTCTCCTTCCCATTGTTCTCATTTATGTTACCTTTAATATTTCAGTGTCTTTATTTTACTTTTCTTTTCTTTCACTATTCTGTATTTCTCTTATACATAGAAATACAGAGAATAGTGTAACTAACACAGATCAAAATGTAATAAATGTCCACATTGCACCATATTTACTTTAGTACTTTTTAAAAATTATATCCTTAGGATGTAGCAGTGCAGATTAATTCTATGCTGTGCATAGAATGTTTCTCCCTGATCCCATTTTTCTCCCTTTCTCCAGGAGCAGGTTCTATCTCAAAAGGAAGATATCAATACCAAATCTATTTTCATGTGGTATAGATCAGGATTCAGCAAACTAAGGATTGAAGGCTAAATCCAGCCTGTCACCTGTTTTTGTAAATAAAGTTTTATTGAAATATAGCTATGCTTGTTCATTTACATATTGTCTGTGGCTGCTTTTGGGCTACAATGGCAGAGTTGAGTGGTTGCAAGAGAGCCAAAAGGGCAAAGTATTTACTATCTGGCCCTTTACAGAGAAAAGTTTGCTGGTCCTTGGTATGGATGGACCCCTGTATATTTAAAATAGTATATAAATCATATCATACTGTATGCATCTTTGGCTAATGGCTATTTGCAACCAACATTATACCTTTAAATGTATCCTTGCTTCTATGTGTGCGTCTAGTTAATTAATTTTAACTATTATGCTATTCCACTATAGGAATGTAGTTTATTAATTCATTATTTTATTGATGAACATTTATGGTTTCTTCCTCCAGAAAGTCTGGTTTGTATAAACTTACTTCCTGTTGCCCTAATCACATCTGGGAGATTCTCTAGGGTGAATATCATTAATTCTTAGAATCCATGTATCTTCATCAGTACCCGATGCTGATACTTGCTCATCAAAGTGGGAAGGACGCCAAGTTCCCATTGGCAGTGTAGGAGAGCTTGCATTTTACCATATTCTCAAAAACACTTGCCATTATCAGACTTCCAGAAAATGTTGACAAATCTGATGGATGCAATGTGGGATCTTGCAGTGGTCTTAATAGGCATCCCTGGGCACCTGAGTGGCTCAGTTGTTAAGTGTCTGCCTTCGGCTCAGGTCATGGTCCCAGGGTCCTGGGATCGAGCCCCGCGTCGGTCTCCCTGCTCCGCGGGAAGCCTGCTTCTCCCTCTCCCACTCCCCCTGCTTGTGTTCCCTCTCTCGCTGTGTCTCTCTCTGTCAAATAAATAAATAAAATCTTTAAAAAAAAAAAAGGCATCCCTGACTTACCAGCAGAGTTGAGCATCATTTTATATATGTCGGGCCTGTTCCACTTTTTCTTTTCTGCAAATTTCCTCTTAACATTCTTAACACACTTTTAAGGTATTTGTGCTTATTGTCTTTAAAAAGGGGAGAGTTTTTGTTTGAGGTTTGAGGTTCAGCACAGGATTGTGGTTCAGTATCATTCCTATTGAGAGAAACAAAGTGCCACATGGTGGCTTTGTGTTATAAATGGTGCCCGGGGCATCGTGGCTTGCAAGGCACCCACCCAGATCGTGGCTGTGACCTGAGACCAAGCACCTGGAGTCGCAGAGAAAAGGCAGAATGTGGCCTCTGTCCCCTAAAACATGTCCTCATGCAGTGAGTTCTTGGGGAAAGAAAAATATTCTAAAAGGAATACTGAATATACATAGAAATTATGAGTCCATGCTACCTTAATAAAGTAAAGGAGCGACAAATGATAATAATCTCAAAGCAAGTGTTTCCAGAGTGCCTGATTTGGAAGTTTCAATTTCTCAATCTATTATATTAATTTTCAAAAGGTTTCTGGGATAAATAATAATTTATACAAGACACGTTAATATTTGTGGGATATATGAAGGTCCTAACAACTTTAAATAGCTATCTATTTATTTTTCATTTTTTGGCACACCCCTACTGCCATCAGTGATAACAGTGTTATTCCCATCACCTAGGCCCATAAGCGGGTAATGGTTTGGGATTTGAGTAAGAAGGAACATTGTGCTTCTCATTCAGAGTTGCATTGCCTGGCTGAGCACATTTCTCTCACCTACTGGCATGAATCAGAATTAATCTCACTGAGCATTTGTCTTAATGGTACAGTAAAGAGTCTTTTCATGGTGAAAGATGGTCTATGAGTTATAAAGACTTTCATTAAAAGCAGAAAGGACTGTCAGAGAAGTCACTGCATTTATGATACTACATAGAGCATTTAGAATTTCGGTAAAATTTCTGGTACAGTGTCTGCTTTGGCTGGAAGTGAAGGTCTTATATTTTATAGTCAAAATGTTCACCTCATACTCAGAGAGAAATGGTTGTCACATAAAATATAGTTACCAAAACAAAACAAAAACCAGAAAGCGTATTAGGACCTGTATTATCACTACCGGGATACTAGAAAATTGTATTACTCAAATGATGTAATATCAAGGAAAGGTGCATAATTATTTCCAAAAGACTATGTGATTCAAATGCCTTTAAGTTACAATTGACAAAAGCACAACTCAAACTAGCCTGGAAAATAGGAGAATTTCTCAGGGACACTGGAGATTTCCTGTAATTGAAGGAAAAATTGAGCAAACTGCAGGAGTAAAAAAAAGGTATAATACAAGACATCAGGAAACTGGGGCCTAAATGTGCCAAGGGGATTGTCTTTATTGCTTTTCCATTGCTCTCTCCTACCTGGTGGCATTCTTTTTTCTACTGATCAGCTTCGTTCCCATGGCCACCAACTGCACAAAAGTTGTTATACACGGCCCCTCCCACCATCAGAGATAGTCTGATGACCTTACTTTCAGTATGAAAAATCCTGGCACAGGTCTCTGATTGGTCTACTTCTAGAACAGTCTAGTCAAGTAAGAACGTAGCAGTATCCAGGAGACCAAATCATTGGAACTGAGGGAGAAGCAGTGAGTAGAAGGACAGAAGAGAATAAAAACACTACATATATCCATTCACAGGAGTACCTTGTAAAAGAGCAGGTGGAAAAAAAGGATGTGAGTGTTCATACCTTGTGTGGGACCTCATAGTTCTGCATCCCATTCTTTTTATAAAATGGGTAATAAATCCACACTTTTGACTTGATTTGACTTCATGAATGAATGAATGTGTCAATGAAAGAGAGTTACATCCGTGCCTTACAATTAATGCCTTTTGAAATTAATTTTTATGTCTTCCTCATTGTTATAAGTATTCAATCATCATTCTCGGCTACAGGGTTTTAGATAATCACTTTACACATTTCTTATTGCAGTTGGAACTATGCTGGAATAGGTTGTAAGAACTCAAGAGTACTGTGTACAACATCGGGCTGAGGAGGCTCTCCAATTAGGAAAGTACAGAAGTTTTAGGGCTAGGGCATCTACATGGGCTTCACAGACATGCTTTATGCTTTGCTTTATACTTTGGGCTATCTTCTGAAGGACTGTTTTGCCATTATCTTTTTCCAGATAAGTGAAGCATTGCTGTAGTACATGGTCCCCTGATGACCTAAGGAAGAGTTCACATACTTAAAAGTGCAATTTGCAAGACGTGGAAGTGCAAGGATCCACAATTTGGGAGGTAACAGGTGTAGTATAGCTTGAGTCTTCTTCTAACCCCTCTTGACCTTGCCCTGCTCCATGGGAAAAATTAATGTGGTGAAATCAAGTTAAAATGAATATTAACAGAGTTCTTCAAAGGGGAAAGAATAAAGCCTCTGAAAAGAACAGCATCTGTGGCACAGCGTGGAAGAAAAGAGGAAGATGTTTGCTCTGGTTAAGTTCTCAAGATGAGAGGTTTTCAGCTCTACCATTGTGAATCTCAGATGTGTTTTGAGCGTCAGCTGAGGGACACTCTCCTCCCCCTCCAGCTAGTTAACTGAGTCATCGCTCATTTGTACAGCTGAGAAAATGTTGATCGAGTGCCCTCATATGAAACCCCTAAAGCTTCCTTTTCATGGCTTTCATGTCAACCCGCCATAGTCTTGAAATGGTTCTTTCCATGAAGCCTCATGTCACTTTTATGAAAACACTCGCTATTATGTCTTCTAAGCCTCATAGTTTCAATGCTAATGAGTACTTCGGTTTGAATCTGCTGGAGTGCTGCATACTATAGACAGTAAGTGTATGTAAGCAGGGTCTGTAATTATAATCGATAGCATTGTTTATTGTTTAAAAAGTAATTCTGTTTGAGCAGATCAAGTGAAAAAAAATTTTTAAAGAAAAAAAAATCCAGCTAATTTCTTTGGTAAGATGTATATCAAGCAGAATAAAAGGAGTAATCATAATTTCTTGGGAGTAAAGTGGTGCTACTTATCCATTAAATGAAATCTGACAAAATTAAAACTGCATTCCTTGAAATGTGATTAGTAAACTACACACAGGTACTTCCTCATTAAGTTATAACTTAACCTATGGAATTCTGCTAAAATATAATTTTCTCATTTGGAAGTCAATTTGTTTTAAATACTGTAATTATATCCCCCATCTTTATTTTAAATTGTTTTACAAGCTGGATTCTTTCCCTTTAGATGCAGGGGTATTTGGCCTTCAGTAAGGACTCTACCCTGTTAGCCCTTCCTCCACTGGGAGAATTACTATTTGCTTTTGGCTCCAATTGCTTCCCTTTTGCTCATTTTCTCACTGCCTGTGGAAGGGCAAATCTTGAATATAACTTGTGCTTCTCTTCTAATTCAAAATTAAAATTCTGTCATTAGTTTATGTAATGATTCTTGCTGACCCTCATATTATTGATGCTTTTGCTAGTTTATTTAAAAATAAATCTTACTGGATTTCAGAGCCCGCTCTGCTACTCTCTAGCTGTGGGACCCACTGCTCAGTGTGGGACCCACTGCTCAGTACTACCTAATATCCATTTTCCCCTTCTCTCCTCACAGAAACCTGACATTATTCAGGCCAACAATATATAATAATTGAAAAATATGCATTTTTCAACATCTCCAGCAACTAGGGTGGCAATGTGACACATGAGGAACCACACGTCAGCAGAAGTCTGAGAGGAAAATGTGGTTTCTGATATAGAGGCTCTGTTCTTTTTGCTATTGGGACCACACATGCAATGGCTGGAGCTGCAGAAGCCTCTTGATCTATGAGGAAATGGCCGTGGGAATTATAGGGTTGAGACCAAGGCCTTGATATCCTTGAGTCACTGAATCAATGCCAGAAACACCTACCTTTAGGCTTCCTGCTGCATGAGGAAAGAAAAAAAAAAAAAAAAAAAAGCAAACAAGATACAAACAAAAAGTCCTTAATTTATCTAAGCTACTGTTTACTTTTGTTTTCTATTACTCAGGGTCAAATGTAACCCCTGCCTGACAGAACTGTCTTGGGCAAGTTTTTTAACCTCTACAATATTCATTTGCCTTATAAAAAGGAGGAAATCATAGGACTTACTTCACAGGCTGTTATGACAATTAAGGGAGATAGTTCATATTAAATGTTTAGATCGGTAACAGCCAGAACACATACTTAGTAAATGGTAGCAATCTAAAAATGTATTATTTATCAAAGAAACACATATATAGATTTTCAAAAAAAATTGTCCAGAGGGGCTATAAAGAAAAAGCAATGATTGCTTGTGATACTCTTACCCTAGTTCTGTTTCTTGACAGCTATTCTCAGCATTTCTATTCTTAAATTCCTGGGGGTTAATTCCATATTTCTAATTAATCTATTTATACTGCTTTCTCTTGATTGACCAATTTTAGAATTTAACTATCAATATCCAGCTCTGATCTCCTATCCTATCTCCCTTCTGCCCTTTCTTCTTCTTCCTGATAGAATTGTGACCACTGGTCTTTCTTTCCAGACACGTGACAATCTCAATAAACCATTTCTTAATCCACCAATTAAAGACAGCATCATTTGACTTCTCTGTGAGAGAGGACATTTACCTGCCAATCCTTTTACCTCCAACTCCTGTTAGCTTAAATTTACTTTTAAAATGATCAAAGTTGAAATGTTTTTATCTTGTTCAGGATCCATAATTGACTTCAATTATGTGCATATAAATTGATTCTAAAAGTTCAAAACCGATAAAATAAAAATTTACATGATTACAAAAATGCAAATATAATTTTCTGCAGGCTCATATATTAGACTCTGATTGTCCTACTTGTTACAATTCCAACACCACGAACCGCATGGCTTTCAAAAGGGAACATTCCCATGGGACACCTGAGTGGCTCAATCGGTTAAGCGGCTGCTGCCTTTGGTTCAGGTCATGATCCCAGGGTCCTGGGATCGAGTCCTGAATCGGGCTCCTTGCTACGCGGGGAGCCTGCTTCTTCCTTTGTCTTCTGCTCCCCCTGTTTGTGCTTGCTCTCTGTCTCTCTCTCCCTCTCTCTGACAAATGAACATATAAAATCTTAAAAAAAAAAAGGGAACAATACTACGATAACATACTTCCTTTTTGGGCTGTTCCTTCAGTTGTTGAAAATCCTGCATGCTTTTAGCATGGCTTATATTTGGATAATACTTTTCCATTTATCTTTTCTTTTGGGGAGAAGAAATTTAAGCCTTTTACATGCATCTAATATCTTCCAGTTTCCTACTTGTATTGCCTGAACTTAGTTCATTCCTCTATGTGCTATTTAAACTTCAAGACAGTACCTGTCTTTATATATATATATATATATATATTATTATTTTTTTTTTGGTATTATGTCTTTCATATTTTCCTCTCCTCTGTTTTCTCCTTTTCTCCTGCACTCTTTAGGTTGATTGTGCCTGTATCTCTTACCTTTTCTCTTTCTCTTTTTTAGTAATCTCTACACCCAACGTAGAGCTCAAACTCACGACCTGGATATCAAGAGTCCCATGCTCCTCCTACTGAGCCAGCCAGGCGTCCCTTATCTTTTCTCTCTTATTGTCGCCTTTTTGTCTTTCAATTTTCCTTTTTTGTTTTCTGCCTGGTTCCCCATTCTGGGAGATTTCCTTCAATCTCTTCTTACAACAGTTATATAGACAGAATCTGGCTTTTGTTCCATTATCTTCTTTTTAATTTCCAAAAAAAGCCACTTTATTTTTGTTACCTATTTTTCAGAGCATCTTGTTCTTATCTTATGAATGTGATATATTCAAAATTCTCTCTGAAGATAGTTTCTGTTTTAATTTTTTGTTTGTTTCTTGAATTATCCCTGTATCTTCTATCATCATTTCTTATTTTGTCCATCTTAGCTCCTTCATCCGTCAATAGTGTGGGCTTTCTCAATAGCCTGTGGACATTTTGTTGCTAGTTCACATTTTAGACTGGAGACAAGAGAGGGGCCAACTGGGAGCTCTGAGTATGTGAGTGGGAATTACCAGCTTGTAGATCTCTTTTTTGGGTAAGCATGTGGGTGCCAGCCACTATGGTGTGGTATCCATAAATTCTAGAATGAGAAGAGCTTTACTCTGGCTACTTGACTCTAGTGTTGGCTACCATGATTCTTTTCTAATAATTTGTTTACCTCCACACACACACACACACACACACACACACACACACACACACAAGCCCTTGGCTTTTTGGTCTGGGAAGTAATTGGCTATCAATTATTCTAGATGCAGAGCAAGAGGACCAGGTGGAGGGGCTGATAGTTTTGTCCGTATTCCTTTAATTCCTCGCCCTTCTGTCCATTCCCAAGTCCTATTCCCTATTCTGCTGGGCTGGTAGTTCTCAAGTCTGGGGCTCTCTCCACTGATTCTGAGTGGGTCAGTGACCTTGGTGGCTACGGTTCTCTATGGAACCTAGACTCTGTTCCATCATGCATTCTCCTCATTTTCTTCTGTAGACTTATTGAAATATGTCATCTCGTAGTGACCTATCTCGTTCTCTTCATCCCTGCGTATTTATATTCCTTTACCATCATTTTCATAGTATCGCAAGAGAGAGAGCATGTCACACCTGTCCTTATTCTGCTGCTTTAGACTAATACTATTTTAAACCTTATGTCCAAAACCAATTTTCTGATTTTCCCTCTTTAATTGGCTCTCCAACTCAATAAGTGCAATACCAGCAAAACTGACGTCATCCTTAGCTCCCCCTTTCTCTAATGCCATGTGTCCAATCCATCAATATGGTTCTGTGGGTTTTTTTGGTTTTACCCTCAAAGTATATCCAGAACCCAGCCATTTCTCACTACCTCCTCCCCAAGCACTCTGCTCTCCTTTGTTTCTGTTCGCATCCCTACTATGGCTTTTCAACAGAGCAGCCAGGTCAATCCTGTTAAAATATATTGCACCAAATTAATCCCTTGCTCAAAGTGATGCAAGTTACTCGTATCACTGGAAATGAAGCCAAGTTCTTACAGTGGCCATCCACCACTGTCTGGGTCACCTGTCACCCCTCTCCCAACCTCTCTGACTCATCTCTCACTGCTCTCCTTTTCCTCAACCCATGCTGGGTACACACCCGTCTTAGGGTCTGCTCTCCTCCATGAGAGCCACTTGACCCACTCCATCATCTTCAAGGTTTTCTTGAAAAGTTATAACCTCAGTGTAACCTTATCTGACCAATTTATTTAAAATTGAAATATGCCCCCCTTCTAGCTCTGTCTATTCCCATTTCCTACTTTATTTCTTTCCAGCACCCAGCACTGCCTTATTGCCTTATTTATTGTGTTTATTGTCAACCCACCCCCACCATTATGTAGGCTTCATGAAGACAATCATTTTTGTCTATTTAGCTTATCCCTGGCACTCAAAATCATGCCTGGTACACAGCAGGCCATTGAGTATTAGTTGAATGAATGAATGAATGACTATCATTATATAGCCATTAGGAAAATTATTGACAAAGTATTTAATTTTTCTTTTTTTTAATTCTCAGGGACAGCTTGTTCATTGGGACCATTTGCTGCATTCAGAACCTAAAAATGACAACTGATATTAAGGCAGTAGATGACACAGATCAACCTGCCACTCTCAGAGGATGCCAGATATATTCCCCCAGTAATTAAACAAGGAAGCCAAATGTTTTTAGAGCTCTTCTTCCTTCCAAAAATATTATGGTTTTTGTTTGTTTTAATTTTTTTTTTATTTATTTGTCAGAGAGAGAGAGCGCACATGCACATGCACAAACAGTGGGAGGGCAGACGGCGGGTGGGGGAAGCAGGCTCCCCGCTGAGCAGGGAGCTCCAATGTGGGACTGGATCCCAGGACCCTGGGATCATGACCTGAGTCGAAGGCAGACTTAACTGACTGAGCCACCCAGGCATCCCTGTTTGTTTGTTTTAATCTGTGTGCCTGCTTCAAGGCAATCCACACAGACAGACAACTGGGGCTTACTCAGCTGCGAGCCGCAGGGAGGCATAGGAACAAGGGGGCAGCAGGTCATTTCTGTGTTCTGGAGTGTTTGGAAAGAAAGGGGAGACACTGCTGCTTAAGTAGTTTTCTGACTTTCCTTTCTGGGGACAAGTGGGTTTGCCCTCACAGCAGCCCATACTCTGAAAGCACAAGCATTTCTGTGCCCTAGAGTATATATTTTCCCTGCAGTTTGGCATTCACTCCTCTGCGTGGATCCCTTGAACACAGCCTGACTCAAAAGAAGCCCTTGCTTAAGGAATGCAGAAAAGACACCCAGAAGGCGGAGGGCGGGGCTTCGCACCACAGTCACCAGAAGAGCAACTGTTCATTCGTAGTAAGAGATGAAGGAAGGAAGAGATTAATGTCCAAGTTGCCTTTTCCCTCCTCTTTTTATTATGAATGCCTCTCTTTTGACTTTTGAACTTTTAAACTTTTGTACGGACATTCCATATGGGTGACATTTTCACAATATAAAAGTTTAAGATGTGCTTCTTTCACCTGCTCCATACTCATCCAAAATACAAATGCAGAACGTGGAATGATTCTCATTTGCCAACAAAGGACATCCACGACTACAAAATTTCAAAACCAATAGTACAGTGTATTGACTGGGTGAGAACTTGGCCCTTATTTACAGTTGGGTGGGGGAATATCCTAAGATGTCATAGGCATGTTTTGCAGGTATGAGGAGGTCAGGAGTAGCAGTGAATGAAGATCTCATAAAACACAATAATCCATTTGTAAATGGCAATCCTTTTGGCATATATATTCTACCCTCAAGGAGGTCTTGCACAATTTTCCACCATGTTCCAAAATACACTCCTGAAAACAGTGTACGATACCTCATTCTATTCTTCTTAATCATTTTTGTTTAAAGAAAATCAGACCTACACCCACTGCTCACTCACCATAAACTGGTCCTAGTTAAAGGGATAAATTACATATTTTGTACAGAATATATTAGTGTCTGAAAATTCTTATCTCAATGTATATGTCTCAGAATTATATATATATAATTATATATCATATATATATATATATATATATATATATATATATATATATATAT
>NC_058412.1:104378055-104437095 GCF_002201575.2 Neomonachus schauinslandi
ATATATATATATATATATATATATATATATATATATATATATATGAACCTCATGTCTCTTAAGGTCAGTTTTAAATACACTGTTAATTTGGAGGAATGTCTAAGAGAATTCCCAGTTTTTGATGAATCAAGTTCATCAAGTTCTAGATCAGGAACAGCTAGTGGTGGCTGTGGCAGATCCTTTCACTGGTTCCTCTTTCTCTTCTCTTTTCCAATTTCATTTTGTAGACAATGATTTCTTTTTTCTTAAAAAAAAAAAGCACCCCCCCATTACACCTTCTCTCATGCCCTTCACCTAAAAGGCCTCAATTATTTGGCTCTTCAAAGCCATTGTAACTGGTGGGTGTGGGAGGGTGATAGGGACCATGACTCCATGAGCAGGAACAAGGTTGAGTTTGGGAAAGATGAACAGAATGGAAGCCACTGTGTTTAGTGCCAACCCTTACTCCTACTGAAAACCTTGGCAAACCGTGGAGAGAGATCTGTGCTGGGAAGAAAGGGCGTGGAGCAACCAGCTAAGGAGCCTCAATTTCTTCAACTCTAAAAAATGAGAAGATCAGAGTACATGTGTTCCAAGTCCCCATGGCTTAAAATTTTTCATGATCTGTCAATTGTTTTCAAGGGCTCAAAATCCCCTTCTCCCCTTTCTCTCCCCCTCTTTCCTTTTTTGTTTCCTCAAACACACATGTACTGAGTGCTTACTATACACTAAGCTAGATCCTGGGAACATAGAAATGAGTAAGCTATTGTTTCTGACTTTAAGCAGCTCATAAATCCCAGGTAGGGTTCAGATACACTGACAGATAATTACAGTGTGATAAATGACACAGAAAATATCCATGGGGTTCACCAAAGAGCATAGAAGGAAACTCCATTACTCATGGAGATCATGGGATGGAGGGGGAGATGGATGAGTTGTATTTAAGCTGAGTCCCTAAGGAGGCTTGGAAGTTCTCCTGGTGGACGAAATGGAGAAGGGAAGTCTAGCAAGGCACACAATTCTGAAGGCACCAAAATTAAAATTATAAAGGCAGAAAGAATCACAAGTAGTTAGGAGCTACTGGAGCAGAATGGTACAAGGGTCCAAGTGGTGAGTTATCAGCAACTGCATGGGCTGTTTGTTTTGGTCACTAATCAATCCCCAGTGTCCACCGAGATGCTTGCTACATACTAGGCCTTCAATAAATATTTGGTCACTAAATGAATGAAGACAGAAAACTTCATTTTGTAGGTAATAAGCAGTGAAAAAGATTTCAAGCATGATCAGGTTTGAGTTTTTTTTTTTTTTTTAAGATCATTCTTATGCAGATGGGCACATATAGTTGGAGAGCAAAGAGAGGGTTCTAAGAAAGTAGGTAGAAGGTGCCTATAGGTGAGACCTGTCAAGAATTTGAATAACATAGCAGGGGGAAGAGGGATAAGGAAAGAAATGTGAGAGCTAGTTAGGAAATTCAGAGACCTTGCACGTTATTTGGATGGTGGGTAAGCAAGAAAGGAAAATTGCCAGGGAATCCCAGGTCATACTCTCAAAATGAGTGAACTATATTTTCTATGACATTCATAGCTGCAGACATGGCCGAGGCTCCCTGAAAAGTCTAAAATAACAGCCATTCAAGGCTGATGTTCACTTTCTAGTGCATATCTTTGGAAAGCTCATTATTCTATGACATCAAAATGTAATAAATTAACATAGAGACATCCATTATTAAACATTATTTTTGCATGTGTGAATTACTGTTTAAAATACCAATTGGCTCAAACAGTTTGGTAAAGTACCATTATCTCTGAAAACTGAACATATTAAGATCTATGATCAGCAACACATATCTCACAGAAAGGCATATGTTTATAGCAACACTACTTATAATAGTCCTAAACTGGAAATTGCCTGAATGTTCATCAACTGTAGAATAGATAAATAAATTATGGTATAATATTAAGAGAATGAACTAAATTATAACCACATGTAAAAAATACAGAAGGATTTCATAAATATAATGTTGAATAATAATAATAATGTTGTCAGACCAGAAACAAAACATGTTTCCTGATTCCATTTACAGAGATTATAAAAACAGGTAAAACGAATCTATAAAGTTGGAGGTCAAAATAGGGGTGTGTTAGGGGCCCTTGGGTGGCTCAGTCCATTAAGTGTCTGCCTTCGGCTCAGGTTATGATCTCAGGGTCCTGAGATCAAGTCCCACATGGGGCTCCCTGCTCAGCAGGGCGTCTGCTTCTTCCTCTCCCTGCTCATGCTCTCTCTCTCTAATAAAAAAATTACGGTTATGTTAGTAGGGTAGACACTGGAGTGCTGGTGATGCCCCATTTCTTGATCTGGGTGCTATTTACATGGGTGTGTTGTCTTTTCAAAAATTTATCAAGTTATATTGGGGCACCTGTGTGGCTCAGTCTTTAAGTGTCTGCCTTCAGCTCAGGTCATGATCCCAAGGTCCTGGGATCAGGCCCCGCATTGGGCTCCCTGCTCTGAGGGAAGCCTGCTTCTCCCTCTCCCACTCCCCCTGCTTGCGTTCCTTCTCTCGCTTTGTCTCTCTCTGTCAAATAAATAAATAAAATCTTTTAAAAAAATCTTCAAAATAGTCATAATCAGTGCTTTTCAGTGAAAAGTTAAAAAACAATCTGGCTAAGTTCCTGCTAAATTGCATGTTTTTCCTATTTAAACATGTTTCAGAGAATTTAGTGTATAAAGAATTAAGGATGGAAAGCAATGGCATCTGCCAAACCTTGTGCAGAGAAATGAACACAAAATCTCCCCTGCAAAATTCTGTCATCAGGCATCTCATTCTTTTTTTTTTTTTTTTTAAGATTTTATTTATTTATTTGAGACAGAGAGAATGAGAGACAGAGAGCATGAGAGGGAGGAGGGTCAGAGGGAGAAGCAGACTCCCTGCCGAGCAGGGAGCCCGACGCGGGACTCGATCCCGGGACTCCAGGATCATGACCTGAGCCAAAGGCAGTCGCTTAACCAACTGAGCCACCCAGGCGCCCCAGGCATCTCATTCTTAACCCACTGGATCCTTGTTGTTTCAGTCCACTGCATCTTAGTACACTGGAGCAACACCTGGATGGAAATTTGCCAAACTAGGCAGTGGTTCAACAATATGTCCACCCAGAGGGCCTATCAGAGTGTCAGACTACTTAGGACTGAATATCAGAGCCTGAATCTCCAATCCTCTTTCTTAGGGTGGTAGGGTATGCTGCTAATATATTGCATTGAACAAAGACTGGAGATAGGAGTTGGGGAGGTTGAGGGAGGGCGTGAGCTTCTAGGGATCAGCCATGGAAAGGGACCAGAACCCAGGGCGAAGACATGCTGTCTTTGCACCCTGGGAATCCTCTTCGTTAACTATGAGACAGATTTCTTTCCTTGCTGAGGTTCTCTCAGTGAAGAGCGATCTACCAACAGTTACACACTGAATACCTGCAACCTGAAGGTAAACACCACCAGGCAATCCTGTAAACCACAGCCCCTGGCTCAGAGCAATCTTCTTTATGACATGACTGCAATGCTGTTTAGCTGCATGACTACACGGGGTAGTATTCACAACTAGAAGTCTTTTTCTGAGTAGCCCCTCACCTCAAAGAAAAACAGAATATTCAAAAGAGAGCCTGGAATTGGGCAGGTAGAAGACAATTGTTCTTTTTCTTCAAGCTCCTTGACCAACGGAAGAATCTGTATTGATCTGATAAATTGGTTAATATGCTCAAAACAACACTATTTGGGGGGCTGATGTGAATGATCTGTCTTTCGCAGTCCCTGGTCACCTTCAAAGAAATGCACCAACTGGTGCTGAGAAAGACTTGAGGGTTCAGATCATCTTTACTCTCAGCTGCTGACTTCTGTGTCCTTTGTCATGGAGAAAGTAAAGGCAATCAGAAAATGTCTTCAACTTTCTCCATCACGTGTATCCCTTACTGGCATCACTACCAAATATGCTCCACTCTTCCTTCTCTTCTTGATGAGATGCTCTTGCTCCTGTCTGAGCTTAGCTACTCTTTCTCTGAACTAGGGTAGGGTCAATACACTTTTTAAATAAAGGACCGGATAGTGAATATTTTAGGCTTTGTGGTCCATATGGTCTATGCCATAACTACTCATCTCTGTCTAGAGAAGGTAGCCATAGACACTATGTGAAAATGGACATTGCTGTGTTCCAATAAAAGTATAAAAACAGTGGTGGACCAGACGTAGCCCCTAGGCTGTAGTTTACTGAGCTCTGCATGAGATCCTACTGCATCTCCTACTCAAAGACTTGCTCTAGCAATTCTTCTTTCCTACATCAGCACATTGTTTTCCCTCTATGGGACCATTCCTATTAGCATACATGTATATTGTTGCTTCTCACATCTTAAAAACCATTTCTGGACCTTGCTTCCTATTTGTCTGCTGTCTTTCACATCAAAACTTCTAAAAAAGAGCAATCTTTTTTTTTTTTTAAAGATTTGATTTATTTATCTGACAGAGAGAGACAGCAAGAGAGGGAACACAAGCAGGGGGAGCGGGAGAGGGAGAAGCAGGCTTCCCACTGAGCAGGGAGCCTGATGCAGGGCTCGATCCCAGGACCCTGGGATCATGACCTGGGCTGAAGGGAGACACATAACGACTGAGCCACTCAGGCGCCCCCAAAAGAGCAAACTTTTCGGCTTCTTTTTTTCTCCCTTGTCAGTATTCCCCAGAGCCCATTCCAATAGGCTTTGACTTCACCACTCCACTGAAGTTACTCTAATCAAAGTCACTAATGACCTCTATGTCATTAAATGCAATGGTCCGCTCTTGGTCTTCATCTTGGGCAGCATTTGACCCTATTGTTGATCACTTTATTCTCCCTGAAATATTTTCTTCACCTGGCTTCCAATGACACATACTACCTCACTGCTCCTCACTGGCCTCCTTTTCTGATTCTTTCTTATCTCAATCTCTTCATGTTGGAGTAGTGATGACTCAGGTCTTGGACATCTTCTCTATCTACTTATTTCCTGGCTGATCTCATCCAGTCTCATTAAATATTATGTATAACCTGATGACTTTCAAATTAATGTATTATATTTGGCACTCAACTTCAGGCTCGTATATCCAACTCAACATATCCACTTGAGTGTCTAATAATGATTTCAATCTGAATATAAAAAACTGAACCCTTACTATATACCCCCAAATGTGTTACACTTTAGATTTTCTCTAAGATGTAAGTGGTATTTCTCTTGGGCCAAAACTCTAATATCATCCTTGATTCTTCTCTTTTTCTTGCATGCAACATACAATTCATAGGCCTCTGCTCTCAATTCTTCTTTCAAATATGTATATATATAGACTCCTTTTCATTTCCTCTGCAGCCCCATGTTGGTCCAAGTCACTAACAACTCACTTCAAATATTTTAGTAGTTTCACTGGTCTCCCTGCTTCCATTATTGCCTCTCCCCAGGCGGTCTATTATTGACTAAAGGGTTAAGTCAGGTTGTGTCCATCCTCTGCTCAAAACCCTCAATGGCTTCCATCTTCCTCACAATAAAAGTCAAAGTCCTTCAGAAGCCCATATCACAACACAAGGAATCAACTTCTGCTGCCTTGGCTAGTTTCCTTTGCTGATACCTTCGCACAAGTCAGGTAGCCGGGAGTGGAGAACTATTGGAAGTTAATGGTAGAAGAGTAAAAGGAAGGGTGGTGATATTCACCTCCTCCCCATGGCCCCCAAGAGAGGTCAGGCATCCCATGGAGGGGAACAGAAGTCCAGGAGTTCCAGGGGGTAATAAACGTGTATGTGTCCATTGGTCCCTAGGGGAGCAGAGGATGCAGGGAGAAGTATGCGACTCAGAGGGCAAAGGTGAAATCATCTATTTCCCTGGCACATTAAAAGGAGTGCCCTCCAGGGAGCAGGGAAAGCTAATACTTAGGGTATAGAGTGGTTGGAAAGTCAAGCTCCATAACAAAAATTATGACTGTTGTATAATTGCAAGAGATACCATATTTTTAGTCCAACTACAGAGAGAAAAATTGAAAGACAGTGTTCTCCCTTATCAATCTTTTAAGAGTCACTTGTCTTAAAGAATAAATAAAAAGTTCAAATTCAAGTGATTTATGTAAGAAAGAAAGCATGCAAATCTGGAATAATATATTTAGGAAAGTTCAAGTTCTAGTTCTGATTAATTTTTAAAATTGATCCAAGGGATTTCTCAGAAATCTATGATACTGCTGTAATTGAGCAAATTCCTTCAGATTTTTTCCCTTCTCTGCACACCCACATCTCCCCCACTCATGCCCTCTCCTCCTGCTTTATTCTTCCACACAGATCTCCATCTAACCTCCAGTATATTTCCTTCATAATTGTGATTTATCTGTTTATTTCTCCCAGAATGCTGGCTCTCAGCATTCTAGAATGTCGTATCCCTAACATTGGAATTGTGGTTGGCATAGAGAAGGCAACTGACAAATATGTGTTGAACGAATGAATGAGCCAGAATCCCTTCGTAAATAATTTCTTCTGGAGACATTCGAGTTTCGAAGCAGCTCAGGTTTCTGTCAGGCATTCTACATAATGAGAGAGGTTGTCTCCTTTGGTGTTGCCGCTACACAAAACATCATGTACATAATGGGCCCCAGAGATTAAATAAAAGGTGTGATGTTATGAGACAATACTGACAATTAGAAGGAGGGAAAGTAAGTTTTCAGAGTAAAGTGGTGTTTGCAAATCTTAACCTTCTGGCTGAGCAATTTCAGTGGGGAAAAAAAATACCCTACTGGGAAGGCAGGAAATGCAAAACATATTCTGTAGCTTCATTAATTATACCAGGAACATCAAGTTGCTGCTGAAAAAAATGTCTACAGATGCAGTCCTGATGGGGAATATTACAGGGCTCAGAAATCAAAATCCCCAAAGAAAATTAGTGGGTAGGAGTGCACAGAGAGGAGGAAATTGAATATGTTTTAAACATAACTGCACAAAGGTTTAATGCAGTATAAGATATGTAGATTGGCTTCTAATATAAAATCTATATTCACTCTTTTTTTTTTTTTAAAGATTTTATTTATTTATTTGACAGAGAGAGACACAGTGAGAGAGGGAACACAAGCAAGGGGGAGTGGGAGAGGGAGAAGCAGGCTTCCCGTGGAGCCGGGAACCCAATGTGGGACTCGATCCCAGGACCCTGGGACCATGAGCTGAGCCGAAGGCAGTTGCTTAACGACTGAGCCACCCAGGCGCCCTCTATATTCACTCTTAGTAAAAGCCTCCCTGAAAGTCACTGTCATTTACTGAATGTTTCTGAGAGTTAATGAATCTCCTGAATTGGTTATTTTTTAAACTGAATATGGTTGTATTTGGGGAAATATATTTTAAAAATATTTTTGCAAATCATTACTATTTATTTATCCATGTTCATTCATCCATCCATCCAACCATCCATCCATATACTGAGAAATGAAGTATATACAACTCACAGATTACTAACAGTACACCAGAATAAGAACTCTTGCTAGGCAAGTATTACGCTGTCACACTGAATGTTTCACAAAACTGAAGTCTATCCAAAGGTCAAAGTAAGTTATACTACAGAAGCAAATGAATGACTTGGTTCTTAAAGAGGGAAAATAGACTAGGTCTGTAACACAGTCTTGGAGAATAGTTTCTAAAGACCTCATGCTGTTAAAACTGGTGGCATTTCATTTCATTCCTTTGGAAGAAGTAAAGTTGATGCCATGTAAATGTTGGAAATAAGCCTCTACCATAATCACTAAAGAATTAGAGGTCAGGTCATTACTTTTGGTGTAGCTCAAAGAAATGTCAGACCACTAAGGGTTAAAAATGTATAAATCATAATGATGACTGGCTTGACATGACCCCATAGTTGTGATCCTTGACACGAGAAGTTCTATAATGGCACAGATATGACATACAGACTTAAAAGTATTCTTTGATTCATATTCTTAATTCTTGAAGGGAAGGTATGAAGGGTAAGGATCATCATTAGTATCCTGTGAACTGTAAACATGAAAAAAAGAAAGCCCTTCTTTTGATATGTTCATTTCAGTGCTCTGATTTTCATGGCAATTGGATTATCCCAGAGAAAACATCAAAGTGGAGTCCAGGGTTCCCAGAAATTAATGGCTTCTTGTTTGATAAATCTTGCCTGTATTCTAGTTACTTCTGTATGTATCTGAAAGGCATGCTATGATAGTAAATTAGCAAGTCCTTAATGGAGAGGACCTGTCTAATTTACTATTCTAATCCATAACTGAATAAATGTTATTTATTGTCATTATTTGAAATTTTTGTTTTAAAATTGTTTTATTTCTGCTCATATTCATTGAGCAGCTACCATGTGCATGCTGGTGGGCTAGGGGCTACACAGGGTAAAAGAAGTTAAAAGGTGTTAAGGATATCTGCTCTCAAGGAGAGGATTGGAAAGGAGATGGGGTCAGAAGTGGTTTGGGATGAGGCTAAAAAAAAAAATGTGTGAGGACAAGGTGTTGAAGTGAAATAAAACATGGTTTCACTTATATTTTCTTCTGCAAAGAAGTTACATCAAATGCCTTATTCCTAATGAAAAATCTCCATAATTCTTAGTAGATGCCATTATTTGGAAGCATTTGAATTACACTTCTACTTGGCAGCTGAATTATTTTCACATGTAATTTCAACACATGTTAAATATGACAAAAACTCAATCTTTTGCAGGCATCAGTACAACGTCATAAGGATTCAGAGTGAGGTGACAAACGTCAGAAGTTTCTATCCACTGTACCTTGGCCACTTCTTCTTGGAAAGCCACGAGATTCAAATGGGAGATGTTAACCAAGTCAGGCCCATATACCACTGTTATCATGCGATGCTCCAGGCGCCCGATGTTCCCCACATCCAAAAGTTCACGTAATTTGGGGTCCTGGATAATAAACATTGAAAAAAGTTAGTCTATACCTAGAAATTCCAACATGGTAGCATAGTTTTAAAAGCATTAGACCTAGAAAGCCTTCAGAACAAAATTGCCTTTTATTCTTACTAAAAAAACAGTATGATTGAGGTTCCAAATTCCATCATGGCCCAGAGAGGTAAAGTAACTTGCTGAAAGGTTATGGAGAGAGAATTTCTTACTCAAGTCTTATGGTCCTTATGGAATTACATGAAGTGAAATGAGTGAGACAGAGAAAGACAAATGCTGCATGTAGAATTTTTAAAAAAAGGTGAACTCAGAGAAACGAGAGTGGAGAGGTGGATACCAGGAGCAGGGGGTGTGGGGAAAATGAGGAGATTTTGTCCAAAGAGTACAAACTTCCAGATACAAGATGAATAAGTTCTAAGGACCTAATATACTGCATGAGGATTAAAGTTAATAATATTGTATTATATACTGGAAAGATGCTAATAGTGTAGATCTTAAATGTTCTCACTACAAGAAAGAAATGGTTATTATGTGATGTGATGGAGGTGTTGGCTAATGCTGTGGTGGTAATCATCTTGCAATATATGCATGCATCAAATCATCACGTTGTACATCTTAAACTTACACAATATCATATGGTAATTATACCTCAATAAACCTAGAAAAAAATAAGAATTATGGTCCTCAGTCAATAGCTCTTTCTGTCACACGTCCTTTAGTAGCATATTTTTATGTGCCATAATTCTCCCTCTTTTTCCTCCAATCATCCCATGAATCACATAGTGAAATACAAAATCTCATCTCTCTCCTCAATTCATGACACATTAAGATAAAGAAGGTGATTCTTGTAGAATCAAAACATGATAATGATATCTAGGGCTGAGGCAGAAACATGGCTGAGAGTCACAGTTTGGACCTTCTCCAACACGGAGTTACGTTGTAAAGAAATAGGCTGTTAGACTGGGCAAAATGGCAGCACCTGTCATGAATATGTTCATTTCAATTCCATCCTCAGAACATACTGGGATTTGGACAGAGAGAACTTCTGCAGTCTTCAGAGCAAGTTCCATTCTTTGGGATACCGTAAGTGAAGATCCCTTGGAGATCTAGTCCTGCTAGATTTGGGAGGTTTCCGAACCTCCCAAATTGAAAGTAAGACTTAAAATAGGACTCATTCTCCTTGGCTGAATTCATTTTCCTCTCATAGGAAATAAGAGGTCCATGCAGAAAATTAACATCAAATCAATCACTTATCCAATCTGCAGCCAGCTTCTGAGCAAGGAATAAATTTGTATTCTTATTTATTTAGCTAAATGCTGGGCCAATGGGGCTTGGTTATTCTGATCTCCTTTCTGAGGCTTTTATTCACAGCATGCTTACAAAGAAAAAGTGGACTTAAAAAAACAAGAAAGAAAATAAACAAAACCTTCCCAGCTAAATTCTTTTATTCAGTGCCATTAATTCTTAGTTAATAAAACTTTCTCTTGTTTGGCTGTGTTAAGAGGAACATTTTCAGGTAAGTTATGAAGAGAGAAAAATCCATCTCAAAGATGTGCCCAATATAACTAAAACTTCAACTCCACTAACAAGTTGGGAACTTATCAAGTACATCAGGCCTCCTAGAAAGATCAAATGTTATCACAAGAACATCAGTTTGCATGGCCTAGAAAAGGAGAGGAACAGAGGAAAAATTTTATTAAGTAAACAATAACAAAAAAGGGAAATTTTTAGCATTCTAGCGTTAATGAAAGATTAAAAGAAAAGGTTCAGGAAGAATGGACTTTCTGTGAAGTCTAATAAAGAATGATTCTAGCTGTTCTGTGATATGTTTAATTGCATCCTGATTTTTAAAAAGTTTTATTTATTTTTTAATTCAAGTATAATTAACATAGTGTTATGTTAGTTTCATGTGTACAATACAATGATGAAACAATTCTGTACATTTCTTAGTGCTCATCACTATAATTGTACTTAACCTCCTTAACTTATTTCACTCATCCCCCCACCCACCTCCCTGCTGGCTACTACCAGCTTGTTCTCTGGATTTAAGAGTCTGTTTTTTTGTCACTTTTTTTTTTCTTTGTTGGTTTGCATCACAGTTTTTGAATATGTTTGAAGCAAGATTAGAAAAGAAAATGATCAATACTTTTAATATTGTTTTTTGTATACTTGGAAGAGAAAGGTAATTCTCAGAAACCATCTGAAACTTATAAATCACAAGTTTTGAATCAATGATTACAGAGTCTATCTGCAATATTGTGATTTATAAGAAAAATAAATTTGGTCATTCAGATGACCAAAATATATTTTTTCATATGTATTTGGTCTTCATCTGAAGTTCCTGGCTCACAGTCCCTAAAACCAGAACATTTTCTGTTCAGTCTGTATTACTTTACTGACTAATTCTCATGTCTTTTAAAACCACTTTTGTGCAAATGGCAAGATCTCATTCCTTTTGATGGCTGCATAATATTCCATTGTATATATATACCACAACTTCTTTTTTTTTTTTAAAGATTTTATTTATTTATTTGAGAGAGAGAGAATGAGAGACAGAGAGCATGAGAGGGAGGAGGGTCAGAGGGAGAAGCAGACCCCCTGCTGAGCAGGGAGCCCGATGCGGGACTCGATCCCGGGACTCCAGGATCATGACCTGAGCCGAAGGCAGTCGCTTAACCAACTGAGCCACCCAGGCGCCCCACATCTTCTTTATCCATTCATCTGTCGATGGACATCTTGGCTCTTTCCATAGTTTGGCTATTGTGGACATTGCTGAAGTGGTGGGGGGTGGGAAGGATGGGGTGGCTGGGTGATAGACACTGGGGAGGGTATGTGCTATGGTGAGCACTGTGAATTGTGCAAGACTGTTGAATCACAGATCTGTACCTCTGAAACACATAATACAATATATGTTTAAAAAAAAAAAGATAGCAGGAGGGGAAGAATGAAGGGGGGGAAATCGGAGGGGGAGAGAACCATGAGAGACGATGGACTCTGAAAAACAAACTGAGGGTTCTAGAGGGGAGGGAGTGGGAGGATGGGTTAGCCTGGTGATGGGTATTAAAGAGGGCACGTTCTGCATGGAGCACTGGGTGTTATGCACAAACAATGAATCATGGAACACTACATCAAAAATTAATAATGTAATGTATGGTGATCAACATAACAATAAAAAAACCACTTTTGTGCACTTATTATATAGTGATTGATTAAAGAGTACCATCTCTCAGAACTGTATGGACTAGGTGTGGGGGTCAAGGGGTTCACTTCAGTTGTCCTTAAGCTATAGGAATGCAAGGCAAGTAGACAGCACTTAGAGAAGGTGCCAGAATAGAAAATAATTCTGGGGGTGCTTGGGTGGCTCAGTTGGTTAAGTGTCTGTCTTTGGCTCAGGTCATGATCTCAGGGTCCTGGGATCGAGTCCCTCATCGGGCTCCCTGCTCAGCGGGGAGTCTGACTCTCCCTCTGCCTCTTGCTCATGCTCTCTCTCTCCATCTCTCTCAAATAAATAAATAAATAAAATATTTAAAAAAAGAAAATAATTCTGGAAAAAGACAATATTGTTAGGTATGGTCAACAGGAATTTATAAGATGATCAATTCTTTGTGGCATCTCTGTAAAAATTTTCCCACTAATGGCTGTTTATATATAATTTTAAAAACAATGGATTTTTATGTAATTAGAAGTATGGAATGCAGTATTTGGAGGTAATGTCTGGGATTGGGAGGATAAGGCAGACTAGCAAAATGATGGTGCTGATGATTGAATCTGAGTAGCAGGTATCTGAGAAACCATTCTATAAGTCTCTCTTTATCTGAGACGGTTGTACAATAAATAATAACAAAGAGTATTGAGCATGAACTGCAGGCACAGTAAGATTTGAGAAATATTCTTTCAATAGTAACCACAATATTTTAAAATTATGTAATTCTGGAAGTAAATAGAGAAATTGCTTAAAGTATATAATAAACAAGTTCCTTACTAATGTCTTTTTTTAGTGATTGATCATACCAATTTATTTTTTAAAGATTTGATTTATTTGACAGAGAGAGAGAGCATAAGCAGGGGGAGTGGCAGGCAGAGGGAGAGGGAGAAGCAGGCTTCCCGCTGGGCAGGGAGCCCGATGCAGGACTCAATCCCAAGACTCCAGGATCATGATCTGAGCCAAAGGCAGAAGCTCAACCGTCTGAGCCACCCAGGCGCCCCGATCATACCAATTTTTAAACTATATTTTACTGTCTTTCTTACCATTAATCATTTTGTTTGTTTTTATAACTACATCTTTTCTTTATATTTTATTTTTTAATCAACATCAAGCTTGGGTTATGTTAGCGTTCTCTCCCTTAAGAAATTACTTTTCTTTTTACCTATACTCTGAGTTTTCTCATTTTGAACTCAATATCCCAAGGTAACAGGGTGGCTTCAAACCTTTGTCTCATTATTGAGCATGTTGACATACGAAGGGTATAGTGAAAAAGATATTTGTCCTTTCAAGTACCAAAAGTTGCCCGCAGTTGTTTTCAGCAGAGGAGACCCTCAGAGAATAAGCAAAGAGGGAATTATCTGGAAGGATAAACAGCAAAGGCACCAAAGTGTTTGGAGGACCTTATAGGTAGAAGGAATTTAATGGAAACGTCTAAAAAAATGGTTGTTTCTGGGGTACATCAGTCTCAGGTCTGGAGATATGAGTGGCTGCATTTCAAAAAGAAATGAATAAAATTAAAATAGTAACAATAACAAAAGCCTACAGACAATTTGCATGAAAACCACCCTCTCCTAAAAACTTATCCTACTAAGGATTTTATGTCTGAGATTCATTCTTTTTCTTTCTTTCTTTCTTTCTTTCTTTCTTTCTTTCTTTCTTTCTTTTTCTTTTCTTTTCTTTCTTTCTTCCTTCCTTCCTTCCTTCCTTCCTTCCTTCCTTCCTTCCTTCCTTCCTTCCTTCCTTTCTTTCTTCCTTCCTTCCTTTCTTCCTTCGAGAGAAAAGGAGGGGGAGAGAGAGCAAGCACACACACATATGCATGAGTGAGGGAGGGGCAGAGGGTGAGAGAGAATCCTAAGCAGGGCTCAGTCTCAGGCCCTGAGATCATGACCTGAGCCGAAATCAGGGGTCAGATGCTCATCTGACTGAGCCACCCAGGCATCCTTGTCTGAGATTTTCTTATTGATTGAAACTCCTGACCAGTTTTCAGAGAAGTATTTACCTACTCAGGTTACTACCAGACTCAAACACATTTCTTGGTTGCTGCTATATATGAAAAATTTTTAAGGGTTTTATTTATTTATTTGACAGAGAGAGAGCACAAGCAGGGGGAGCGGCAGGCAGAGGGAGAGGGAGAAGCAGGCTCCCTGCTGAGCAAGGACCCCGATGCAGGGTTTGATCCCAGGACCCTGGGATCATGACCTGAGCCAAAGGCAGACACTTCACAACTGAACCACCCAGGCACCCCCCTTGAAATTTTTATAACGAAAACAAGCTATCTCTACAATTCTGTAAAAATGTTCAATTTTTCTATTGAAGAACACTAAAGAACACAGCTCAGAAAAAAATAAGAGGAGAGATGAACTTGGAATTTCATATTTTCACTAAGCTGTCACTCAAGGCCTGCTTTCTCCTGAGAATATCCTAGATATGTCTCCACGGTGAGAATTAACCAGACCAGCTACGAATTTTGGCAGCTATAATTTAACTGCACCGTGCAAGTTAAGTCCTAGATCACTTCCATTCCCCTAAGAGTTACAAAATAGAGACTGAATAAGCTCACTTTCTTTCAATCATCAGGATTCATGATTAAATTACTTCATGTCTGTTGCAAAGAAAGTTCCTCAAGTTAGTAATTCTCATTTCCAGGGATAATAGACTACTGAAGAAAGTAATGTATGTATTACTTGTAATTGTATCATTTAAAATGTTAGAAATTAATAGAAGGGATAAACACAAGCCAAAAGATGATTTTTCAAAGAGTTAAAAAGCCAATTTTAACCTTTATTCCTTAATATGACTTTTAAAGAAAAGCTATTTTATTTGTATGTTTGATATCCACAAGATAAAATACCTTTTCAAGACCTGTACATTTCATTTTTGACACCAGAAAATTTTTGATGCAGAAACTATACCTTACTCATCCCCATGCAATATATCTTTAAAGGGTTTTAGGCTTATGGAACAAATTTGTATATTAGGTTAATTTTATTCTCAGCATTTTATGCCATATTTTCAACCTGAATTATAGATATATGGATGTAACTTTAATCCATTAATGGATCAGGTATGTCGATGTCTTCCCATTTAACACTCAGTAAAATAGAAATAGAGTGACAGATTCCCTGTTATACTTAAGAGACCTTAGAAAAGTATGGCTAAAATTTTAGATATAAAGTTACCTTTTCTTTGAAGGCAGAGCAAACCCTTTTTATGCTTTATTCAAATTTTGTTGTAAAGGAAAGATATTAACTTATATCCAGGATGGTTCTCCATCAAGCTCTTGAAATTAATATTTGCTTCTCAAAAAATAAAGATAGATTAACAAATTCCCTTGGTATCAATACTTATCCTTACACTTCTCATTTTAAAAGTTTCCCTCTCCTAGATATTTGCAAATGACATGTCTGATAAAGGGTTAGTATCCAAAATATATGAAGAACTTATAAAACGAATGAATAATCCAATTGATTATTGGATCAAATGAATAATCCAAATGAATAATCCAGTTAAAATGGACGGAAGATATGAATAGACATTTTTCCAAAGAAGACACACAGATAGCCAATGGACACATGAAAAGATGCTCAATATCACTCATCATCACAGAAATGTAAATCAAAACTACAATGATATCACCTCACACTCATCAGAATGACTAAAATCAACAACATAAACAACTGGTGTTGGCGAGGATGTGGAGAAAAGGAACACTTTTGCATTGCTGGTGGTAATGCAAACTGGTGCAGCCACTCTTGAAAACAGTATGAAGATTCCTCAAAAAGTTAAGAGTAAAACTACCCTATGATCCAGCAATTTCACTACTAGGTATAGTATAAATATATATATATATATATATATATGTATAGTATAAATATATATATATATATATCACTACTAGGTATAGTATAAATATATAGAGAGTATAAATATATATATATTATATATATATAATAAAAAATACTAATTCAAAGGGATACATGCATCCTAATGTTTATAGCAGCATTATTTACAATAGCCAAATTATGGAAACAGCCCAAGCATCCATCAATTGATGAATGGATAAAGAAGATGTGTTATATACCTACACAATAGAATATTATTCGGCCATAAAAAAGAATGAAATCTTGCCATTCGCAATGACATGAGAATGGAGCTAGAGAGTATAATGCTTAGTGAAATAAATCAGTTAGGAAAAGACAAATACCATATGATTTCAATCATATGTAGAATTTAAGAAACAAAATAAATGATCAAAAGGGGAGGAAAACTAAGAAGTAGACTCTGAACTATAGAGAACAAACTGATGATTACCAGAGGGGAGATGGGGAGGCAAATGGGTTAAATAAGTGATGGGGATTAAGGAGGGCACCTGCCATGATGAGCACTGGTGGTGTATGGAACTGTTGAATCACTATATTGTACACCTGAAACTAATATTACATTGTATGTTAACTACCTGGAATTTAAATAAAAACTTAAAAAAATAAAATAAGAGTTTCTTTCTCCTTTTAACGAATGTGATGAGGAATGCCATTCTCTTCAGGATGTACCAGTAGCTTAGGCAGATGACACAGCCATCAAGCCTTTTTAAATAAAACACTATCCCTTTGCATGAACCACAACTCTGAAATACAGTGCCGTGAACATTCTCCTATGCAGAGAGGAAGACTTGGAGGATGTTGTTTAGGCATTTTTTCCTCTAAGTGAAAGATGAGGGGGGCTTGAATATTTTTCAGCTATTCCTTTAGATGGAGGGAGCAAGAGGAAAACACACTGACTATGACAAAGAAAATGACTATGGGCTAATACTAGAAAGAAAAAAGAGCAGATAGAGTACTGTCATTCAGATTTCACAGTGGTATTGTCATAACAAGATCATTTATGTTTATTTTGGAGAGAGTGGTGATGAATGTGTAAAGACAACCTCCATTCCACTCATGGGGAGCCTCAGTGTACAAATAAATCTACTGATGGAAAAAAGAAGACAGAATTGGCCTGCCTATGCATCTCCATCCAAAATACAGTAGCTCAAAGATGCCAGGCATGAATTGATTGAGCTAAAATTAACATGCTATTCAAACCTAAAATTAAAAAAATAGTTTGAAAAAATGTAAAGGCAACCATCCCCAAAATTATTCCCCTTGAATATGGACATATCCATGGGGCTAAAAGTTTGGTTACCCTTGGGAATGGCCACAGAGATGAGATAAAATTCAAAGAGAATGTCCAAAATAGCATTCTAGTGCTTAATTAAAAATTCAACTGTTTGATGTTTTTCTCCTCTCCATAAACAAGCTGAGTGTGATTTCATGTATTTTCAAAAGCTAGAAAGAAAAGAAAGAGAAAGAGGGTCCTGGAGGCATGCAGGTGCCTTTTTCTGCTACCCCCAGAAGTAGCAGAAAAAGAGAATTAAAATAAAGTGCCCGGATGCCTGGGAACAAGAGAGTTAGTCCCGGAATGTGGAGATGTTCAAGGAACATTTGACAGAGCTGGACAAATGCTGTCAGTTTCAAGAAGTTGCATTATCTGAGCCCGTTGCAATACACCTGCTTGGCTAATAGGATGTTTGTCTTGATGCTCCAGAAGCAGACGTGAGTGAACAATCTGGAGGCAAGTAGGTTAATTTGGAGGTGATAACGGGAAGGGCAATGAAGGAGTGGTAAAGTGAGATGGGAGGAAAGAAAGCCAAAAACAGTGTGTTAATAGGAGGTTTACCACTTTGAGCAACTGAGGCTCAATCCATCCAGGGCCATTCCAAGAGACTGTGAAGAACACACCTAAGAATGTTCCCCAAGGAACACTGATCTGTTAAATCCTATCTGTCATTGGTGGGGAGTGTCTCCTGGGGTGCTAACTCTCTTGCATTATGGCCAGAAAGCATTCTCAGGACTATATGGGAACCCTGCAGGTCACCTCTGGGGGTGGGATACCAGTGCCCTGAAAATGTCTGTTATACTGTTGAAGTAGTGACTGGAAGAAATAAGAAAATTTCATCCTGATATTGATTCATCTTCATGTATTCTATGGGATCTGCTTTTGAAGGAATCTCATTCAGGCAAATAGACAGGTTCTAACTATTCAGTTCTCTATAAAAATAATAAATGTATCTCATTGAGGTTTTGATTTGGATTTCCCTGATGCTGAGCGATGTTGAGCACTTTTTCATGTGTCTGTTGGCCATTTGGATGTCTTCTTTGGAAAAATGTCTGCTCATGGCTTCTGCCCATTTCTTGATTGGATCATTTGTTCTTTGGGTGTTGACTTTAAGAAGTTCTTTATAGATTTTGGATACTAGTCCTTTATCTGATATGTCATTTGCAAATATCTTCTCCCATTCTGTTGGTTGTCTTTTGGTTTTGTTGACTGTTTCTTTTGCTGTGCAAAAGCTTTTTATCTTGATGAAGTCCCAATATTTCATTTTTGCCCTTCCTTCCCTTGCCTTTGGCGATGTTTCTAGGAAGAAGTTGCTGTGGCTGAGGTCGAAGAGGTTGCTGCCTATGTTCTCCTTTATGATTTTGATGGACTCCTGTCGGAGGGTGTTATGCTGAGCGAAATAAGTCAATCAGAGAAAGACATGTATCATATGACCTCACTGATCTGAGGAATTCTTAATCTCAGGAAACAAACTGAGGGTTGCTGGAGTGGTGGGGGGTGGGAGGGATGGGGTGGCTGGGTGATAGACACTGGGGAGGGTATGCGCTATGGTGAGCACTGTGAATTGTGCAAGACTGTTGAATCACAAGATCTGTACCTCTGGAACAAATAATACAATATATGGTAAAAAAAAAAAAAAAAGGAAGAAGATAGCAGGAGGGGAAGAATGAAGGGGGGGAAATTAGAGGGGGAGATGAACCATGGGAGACGATGGACTCTGAAAAACAAACTGAGGGTTCTGGAGGGGAGGGGGTTGGGAGGATGGGTTAGCCTGGTGATGGGTATTAAAGAGGGCACGTTCTGCATGGAGCACTGGGTGTTATACACAATGAATCATGGAACACTACATCAAAAACTAATGATGTAATGTATGGTAATTAACCTAACAATAAAAATTTTTAAAAAAATTATAAATGTAATGGCAATAGGTTCATCTAATTAGTAACTTAGTTATGTGTCAAAAACCACTCTCACTGTTCTATATTTCCCCCTTCATTTCATCAACAAATTAACACTGAGAGGTAGCTATTTTTTCCCCCAATTTGCAAATGAGAACTCTGAGGTTTAGGGGGGTAATTTGTCCAGTTTTATAAAATGGGGGGAAGGGAGATTTGATTCCAAGTACATCTGATTGTAAAGTCTCAGCTTTTTGTATATGATCTCGTGTTAAAAAGTGTAGCCAATTGGATGGAGTTTATATAAAAATAGTGCAAATATTTCAAGTTGCAGAATAAACCTCAGTAAATCAGCATCCAGCCATCTCCTGTAGAGATATTTTAGACAGTTCGTAGAAATACAAAATTACCCAAATGTGAAAAAGAATTTTTTTTAAGATTTTATTTATTTATTTGACAGAGAGAGAGACAGCGAGAAAGGGAACACAAGCAGGGGAGTGGGAGAGGGAGAAGCAGGCTTCCTGCAGAGCAGGGAGCCTGATGCAGGACTCGATCACAGGATCCTGGGATCATGACCTGAGCGGATGGCAGACGCTTAACGACTGTGCCACCCAGGTGCCCCCAAATGCAAAATTAAAATAGGAAAGAAATAGGCTCAATGACACCTCTTGTCTTCCTGGGAAAGAGTGGAAGCTGAATGGCCAAGTTCATTCATCATTTGTATAATCATCCTTACTGAAAGTTAAAGGGCATGAAATACATAGCAGTTTTCTTTCTTTCTTTCTTTCTTTTTTTTGAATAAAAAGTCAGTGGGAATAGTAGCTTTTTCCTCCAAATGTAGTCAGTATTTGTCAAACTTAAAAATTCTAAAGTATAGAGAGCTTGTCACTCATGTTTCAAACAATCAGTCTTCTCTGACACATGCCCCCACCTAACCGCCAGCAAAATTCATATGCGCAGTCACTGCCACTCCAGTGCATAAAGATCCGTGTGCCCCGAGGGATCATGGTGCATGCAAAGCAGGCTATTGGACATCATCTGTCCCTTCCTGTTTAACCTCCTCAGCTGAGATGGTGAAACACGTTTTATTTTCCTTCAACTTTCAGGAAGGGAGTTGGTGCTTCTAGATAAGTCTCAATTTTGCTGTGCCCAAGTTTTGGAAGAATAAAGAGGGTTAATTGTTAAAAGAATGCAGATACATTTACTAAGTTCTCCCTGGTCTGTGCATCCTTTATAGGTGAGATTTTTTTTTTTTCTGATTTTGTTGTGATGTCTGCCTCCTCACATGGTACTTGATATATGGTACTGCTTAGATGGTACCAAACGGGCTTCTGGAATCTCAGAACATAAGTTAAGATCAAGCATAACAAAAAAGAAGGCCCAACAATTCCTTAATAGGGACAAACAGAAACAATGCTCCCTTTGCAGTTTCTGGAAAATCCAAGTGTAACCTGAAGACTTTTGACACTTGGAAGGGGACAGTAGAAATTATAAACTGCCTGTTTGACATTTGAGTTTTGGTTCTGCCAATTAAAAGCAATGGGACCTCTTGAGGTTTCCTTAACCTTTTTATGCCTCAGTTTGTTCATCTGTGGGATGAGGATACTAGTTGTGTCCTCTTTTTTTTTTTTTTTAAAGATTTTATTTTTATTTATTTGAGAGAGAGAGAGAATGGGAGGGAGAGATCACGAGAAGGGGGAGGGTCAGAGGGAGAAGCAGAATCCCCGCAGAGCAGGGAGCCCAATGCAGGGCTCGATCCTGGGACTCCAGGATCATGACCTGAGCCGAAGGCAGTTGCTTAACCAACTGAGCCATCCAGGTGCCCTAATAGTGTCCTCTTAAAAAAAGTTTGTTATGGGAATGACTAATTATATGTTAAGGGCTCAAGGCAGCACATAACTAGCTGTGACTACTTGAAAAATAAATCAGTAGCTTGAAAATGAAAATAATACAGGGGTACCTACTGAATAATTTAATCTCTTATAGGCATTAGAACATTTTACTATATATATTTACATATATATTTATTTACTTTATGACTTATCAAGCAAGACATATATTTGTATTTAACATACATGTATGGATTGTGTATACTTGTCTGACTATATTCTAAGCACATGCATTTTAATTTTTTATTTTCTTTAATTTACTCTTCCACAGGGAGTATAAGTCATTTCCAGAACTTTTATGTGTCTGGCTCCTATATTTAACTAGCTTTGACAATTAGGCAACTTGTTTTTTGCTGCTTCAGATTAGTTTCCACACAATATGGGTGATAGTCCTGCCTGCTCACCTTAAAGCATTATAGTGGTGACCCAAATAACATCTGCAAACTGTAGTGTGCCACGTGGACAGAAAGAACTCCTCTATTTTGTGGTGACTGACGTGATTAACTTAAGTATGACATGAAAAGTAGCAGCGAAAAATTATTAGCTCTATACCTTTTCCTTATTACAATTATAAAGTGCTGTAGGGGTTTAAAGGAGAGAAATTTTCCTTTCAATTTGCTATAAATAACTGAAGGAGTCTGAAGTAAATGGATAATTTATCTGTAAGTGTCTAAATATAGATGTGAATATGTGTTTGCTAAAGGCTCTAAAAATATTTCAAGATAAAATATTTCAGATTGATCTCCTTGTTTTGTTTACATCTCTTTTCCTTTCCATGACTCTAGATAAACGAGTTAACTATATTCCATGATGTACAAAGATCAATACTATAATTATTCCTTCAGAAACAAAGGGATATAAAGCTCTTTACAATTCAAAGTCTGGAGGAGGTCTCACGTCTACTTTATAAGAAATAACTAGTAGCATCTAAATAAGCCCCATCTTAAATATGCCTTTTTATGTCTGAGCTTCTCTTTGGAAGTAAGAAAATGTCTTCTAAAATTCTTTACTATCCATTCATCAAAATAATCCAACATTATACAGGAAGACCAAAATTGTCCTAAGACCTCAATTTTCCATGAGAAAAAATTACCTTGAGAGTTACACAAGTGTGGTCTATTTTGGTAAAATTAGGCAGGCTAATTAGATCTCCGTGCCATTAACACCATCACAGATATTTTGTCAGTGTAACTCTAAACAGGAATGAAAAGGGAATTCAATGAATTCAAAGTGCTCTTAATTTTACAAAAACTGTGCAAAAATGCATAAGTATCCCCAGGACATTATTAGCCATTTCTTTGCATTTTCACTTGTCAACCTACACTAATTTTTAGGCAATTGTTTTTATCATTGCTTTCAAATATCACTTACCATCTTTTCACCTGTTTCCCCCCTTCTGACTCTTCTCAGCCATCTTTTCTCTCCCCTACCAAAATTTTCCCTAGGGGATTTTGTAAATCCTTTGGAACCTGGCAAATCAAATGTTTTTATATCATCCTACGAAGACAACATTTAATGCATGGAGTGTTTCAGGTTGAATTGTAACATTGCCCAGTTTCCTATCACGAGAACTCAAATCATGTTATTATCAAGGACTAACACAAATTATTCCACTTCTTGAGTTCTTTAATTCATTTAAATATTTGCTTTATGATCAAAACAAACACTGTCTTAGGTACTCAAGAAACAGAACAGTATATGAAGTGGGAGTAAGAGGATTTTATACACTTTTCCTTTTTTCTCTTTAGTGACTCCCACTCAATACTTTTCTTATGAAATACAGCTTAGAAGATATTGGAAGATTGGTTCACAGTTTCATTTCTACCTAGAGAATCTCTAACTTTGTAATTTCAACAATTAAGTACCAAAAAAATGGATTGAATTGAACCCTGAATAGGGTGCATCTCATGGTTTGCTGGTACACATTTAAGGTTTTCAACAGAAAAAAAAAAAAATCAACAAAAACCAAAACCACAAAGAAACAAATTAACAAGAACAAAACCCCCCATAGCCCTGAATTGTAGCATTTACTGATTTTCATGGTGTAAATACTCCCACCGTAGCCAACTTCAAGCTACTCAAATGACATCACTAAATTGGGAAGTAAAAAGACATGTGCTATGTAGCAGGCTATCATATAGCATTTCACTCTATAGATATAAGAGGTATAAATAGGGCGCCTGGGTGGCTCAGATGGTTAAGCGTCTGCCTTCAGCTCAGGTCATGATCCCAGGGTCCTGGGATCGAGTCCCGCATCGGGCTCCCTGCTCCTTGGGAGCCTGCTTCTCCCTCTGCCTTTCTCTCTCGCTCTGTCTCTCATGAATATAAAAAAAAAAAAAAAAAATCTTTAAGAGGTATAAATAGCCTCAAGATCACAGATAGTGGGAAAATACAACAACATAACTAGAAAGTGAGGAGTTTTGAATACTTACTGCCTTTGTTTCAAAATTTTAGTTGTAAATTCATATTATTTGATTTATAATGATGGCTGTGTTCAAAAACATTACCATAATTACCAAAAATTTAGCAATTGATTATCATGAGCTGGTAGGAGCTGGCTCCAGCACATCACTGGTTGTGTCCAGAGGTGGTCTGTAAAAGTTAAAACTTAGAAGAGAGGGGCGCCTGGGTGGCTCAGTCAGTTAAGCATCTGCCTTTGGCTCAGGTCATGATCCCAGGGTCCTGGGATCGAGTCTCGCATCAGGTTCCCTGCTCTAAGCGGGGAGTCTGCTTTTCCCTTTCCCCCGTCCCTGCTCCTATTCTCTCTCTCTCTTTCTCTCTCTTTCTCACTCTCTCTCATGTGTGCACTCTCTCTCTCTCTAATAAGTAAATAAAAGATTAAAATTTAGAAGAGAGACTGGCATACTACTGGGAAAAAGGAAAAGGTGTCAATTTGAACAGCATGGCCCCAAATCTCTATAGGCATCAATTTTTCCATTTTAGGTACCTTCGGTTTTTCTTCATCCTGGCAGAAACTTGCTTCCCAATTGCTGTATTGTCACAGATCTCTCTCCTCAGGCCTGATCTGAGATGTGAAAGAGGTCCCCACTTTAGGTATTCCAAGAATTGTCCTGTTGGGAAGATCTCAGCTTCCTGGCCTTTGTAACAATAGGGTGGGGTCCTGGACTATCACCTTTAATACAAGATAGTCCAACTCAAAGGGAAGTGTAATAAGGGCATTTCACTCCAAAGTATAATGACTTACATGGCTTTCTCCTCATTAGAGATCTGTTTCTCTAGGGTCACTCTGCTATTGATTGATGTTCCTCCGGAGGCTCCTTTGTGGAAAAACATTCACAGTTTTCCTAGTGTTTGTGGGCATCTGCCTCATGATCTTTTTTTTTTTTTAAGATTTTATTTATTTATTTGAGAGAGAGAGAATGAGAGAGAGCACATGAGAGGGGGGAGGGTCAGAGGGAGAAGCAGACTCCCTGCTGAGCAGGGAGCCCGATATGGTACTCAATCCCGGGACTCCAGGATCATGACCTGAGCTGAAGGCAGTCGCTTAACCAACTGAGCCACCCAGGAGACCTGCCTCAGATCTTTATTTATCCAGTGAACAAGTGTTTATTAAGCACCCACTATTTACCCGGCATTGTGATGGTTGATGAAGCTACATCAATAAACAAAACAGATACTATAAACCCGCATGGTGCTTACAATCGGGTTAGGAAACAAAGCATTAATCAAAGAGTCTGTAAATAAATGTAAGAGAGCTTAGTAGGAGAACCTAATATAATTAATGGATTAAGGGGGGCTTCCCTAAAAAAGTATTATATGAACTGAAATGTGAAAAATGGGGAAGAGTCTTAATCACGGGAATGGGGGGCGGGTAAGAAGCACTTCAGACAGAGAAATAGCATATTCAAATACCCTGTGGTTGGAGAAAGCCCCAAAGTGCAAAGCGAGTAAGAGAGCCTGGGGCCAATGAACCTGAGAGATAGAGAGGGGACCAGACTATCCTAGGAAATATGGTCTGTCCTTTTTAAGGAGTTCTAAACCCTTGAGCAGGAGGGAGGAATGGTTTAAAGCAGGGGAAGGACAGGATGGAATTTTAGAGAATGTGGAGAAAGATTGGCAGGGAGGCACCTGCAGCATTTCCGGAGGGAAGGGCTGGTAGCGTAGTGGTGCAGCTAGACAGAGTTGAAAAGGTAAAGTCAGCTTGAAGTGTTATTGGACCGTGTACTGGGCATGAAGAGATGGAGGTATCAGCAATAACTCCCAGACTCTGAACAACCAAGGCGATGCTGTAGTCAGGAGAGACGGGGATGCCTGAAGGAGGGAAAGGTTTAGGGGGAGTAGATGAAATGATAATGAGTTTGGTTTTTAATCCACTAAATCTGAGGTGTCTTTGAGACTATTCCTACTTGTTGATCATAAATCTGATTGCAAAGGTCTTATCTACCTGGGTGTCGCTACAGAAAACAAAGCCTCTGATTTCAGTTTTATTCTGGATAGGATGCTAAATACAGCGAAAACCACCTGCAGAGCAAGATGTCAAGTAGATTTGTTACACTTTCTCCGCTTCCATGGATTTCAGGTCATTGTTCTTTAATCCCTCACATATCTTTTCTTTTATTCCCATGTTAAAGTCATTTTATATTTATCAAAGTGTAGCCAAAGGAAGCCAAATGAAGTATGTACATTTAAAGAACAGCAGGACTTTGAAGGGACTTAACGAGAAGTGACACATTTTGGATAAGTTTCCACAGAAGACGGATATTAACACCGATTTCTGTGTATTGTTATACTCAGGAGTGGAAGGGGGCACTTGAATTATAAAGGCACTTTATTAAAAGCATTGATTTCTAAGACTATTCGCTTTTATGAGAGCGGTTTTGATAGCGATTTAGAAAAAAAATGCATCATCTAATTGTGATCTATGAGAGGTTTCTCTACATATAACAAAAGAACTATGAATCACTGCTTTCCTTATGAATTTAACTTCCCCAAATCCAAGTGATTTGCAAAATTCTCAAATATTTTAGTAGCATTTTCAGGCCAACATGTAAAACGAAAATCACTTAAGCACACAGAATGGAATAAATAGTATATGCAGCTTTTCAAAGTGATGTTTGTGAGGAATTTTAAAGAATAAGGTACAATGCCTATGGTATAATATTAACTGTAAAAGCAACACTGAACTCTTGTACATGTGGTGTTAATTCTGTGAAACTATAAGTGTAGAGAGCAGAGACTTCAAAGAAATAAAACTAGCAGTGCTTATTTCTATGTAGTGGAATGATAGGTGATTTTTTTTTCATATAAAAGAAACTTCTGAATATGAAGATACTACATACTTTTAAAAAATTCAAGTAATTTAGAAAAGTCTAATGAAATGAAATTAACCCTGAATTCCACCAGCCAGAAGCAACCACTGAAAACATGCTGGAGACCATTTTTCCAGACCGGCATTGTCTAATAGAACTTTCTATGGTAATGGAACTGTTCAGTCTCTGTGCTGTTCAGTATGATAGCCATTAGCCACATGTGTCTACTGAATATTTAAAATGTGGCTGGTGCAGCTGAGGAACTGAATTTTTCATCTAATAAATTTAAATTTAAATAGCTATATGAGGTCAGTGGTGAGTTAAGTTCTAAACATTTCTAGTGTTTAGATCGTATATGTCTCTATACCCACACACACAATTTTATATAAATGGGCTCAAACCATGTATTTATTTGTAACTTGCTTATTTATCAATAGTTTGACGAAATGTTTATTAACACAGGCACACATTCCTCTTTTAATTGATTCTACAGTATTCCACTGTAGGAATTTATTTAACACATCATTATATAATATGTTTAATACACCTCTCATTATTGCACAGATATTACTATTATAAGCAAGGCTTCAATAAACATCTTTGTGAGGGTATTATCATGTACCTTCATATACTTGATGTGATGATCTATTTGGGATAAATTCCTAGGTTTGGAATTGCAGGGTCAGAGGTAACACGTGGTACATATTGCCAGATACTCACTAAAGAGGCTTTGCTAGTTTATAGCCCCACAAATAGCATATAAGAGCACAAATATGAGTTATTGACAATTTTTCATCTTGGGCAGACTATTAAAAATAACATTTTATTATTTTTATTTGTGTTTTAAAAATTACTAGTGGTGGTAAGCATCTCTTCTTGTTTATTGGCATTCACATGTCTTTTATAGTATAAACTATTTGTTCATCCCCCTATTCTATTAGGATATTTCTCTTTTTCTCATTGATTTATAAAAACTTTGTTTTTATTGATGCTTTGCCTAGTAAATATCTTGTAATATTTTCTCCAAATGTATCACTTGCTTTAATGTTTGTCATGATGTATTTTCCCCCCTCAGGAAACTTTAAATTTTTTGATATTCAAATCTATCAATAGTTTAAATTATTTTTTCTGATTTATTGTCATGTATAAAAAGGTCTTCCTTATCCTGACATTAGAAAAATGTATTTATACCTTTTTTATATGAATATATTTTGTCTTCAACCTTTATGTACTTTGCAAATGGTTATAAAGACCATGCACTCTTAATACACTGTTGTAATATTGAGATAAATATAAAAAAGTACTTTAAAAAATAACTAAGAATCAAATTTTCTTTTAAATGGGAATGCTAATAGTTTCTTTACAGTCTATAGATGAGAATTTACAAATGCTTGACGTCATGAGAGAATCTTCTATTGACTGAAGGTTACATACCAGCACAGAAAGGAGACAGCCACTAGCCCGTGTTCTGAATTTCCCTTGTGAGATTATTACAATACTCAGAGGTATGCTTAATGGGCACAGCTAATGTCCCTGAAGTCAATATCCAAATGCACATTGTTTAATTTATTACTCTTAGAAGACCTTGAATTGGCTCTGCAATAGCCATATTCTAACACCTGAATAAAAATACCATAATTAATGGTGGTCATTGGTATCACTTTACATGATTTCTGCTTTGGCTATGTGTTTGGCACACAGCTCTATAATGCATAGGAAAGTTACAAATTCAGCATAGTGTTGGACAGTACTGGACACTCCTTGAAGAGCCTTTAAATGTCTTCTCTTTATTTGTTTTAAAGATTTTATTTATTTATATAAGAGAGAGAGCACAAGCAGGGGGAGCAGCAGAGGGAGAGGGAGAAGCAGGCTCCCCACTGAGCAGGGAGCCAGACGCAGGGCTCGATCTCAGGACCCTGGGATCAGGACGTGAGCCGAAGGCAGATGCTTAACCAACTGAGCCACCCAGGTGCCCCTTTCTTTTTTTCTTTTAGAGACATAAAGAGATGCACATTTGGACATTTAATATTTTCAGTAGAGCCAACATTCACAATTCCAAGCTCTATTGATTTATGGTTAAAAAGAAAGCAACAAGAATGGCCTTGTCCCCATGCATCTCACATCTAGACCCATTCCTACTTGATATGTATGTTAAGCCATGTCATGCACAGGAGACACACTTAAATGTGATCATCCATTTAGGACCCAAAATTCTTCCTGGAAAGTCATTACAGATAGTAACTTCTTCTAGACTGTCTCAGAGAATGCCCTTCATACAGAAGGGAAGTGTGTTTCATTAATTAGGTTGGTTGTTTTGTTTTTGTGTAATCAAGCTCTGTTGGGGAAGGAGCTTAAAGTCCCTTAGGGCACAACAGAGGCTGTGGGGAGCCAAATAAACTGGGACATGTGGCTTAGTCAGTAACTGGGGCAGAAGGGTCTGTGGTAACCTACAGATCTGTGGAGTTTAGTGGGTCCATGATTACCCAGTGCACCTAAGGAACACAGGACATACAGTGCCTCACGAATGTTTAAACTAGAGGGTAATGGGGCCTCCTGGTGAGGCCTCTGGAATTCCACTAGGTTATGGTAGACAAGAGGCTGTTAGACAAATAAGGCCATGACAGGTGGACATGCGACAGGGCACTGACCTGAAAAGGGACAACCAGGTCTCATTTATAGACCACTCTTTCCTCGCTTATCTATCCAATGAATGGCAAAGATGACATCTTAAGGGCTGCCCTCTTCAAAACTGCCTTTTGGATCTTTCTGTCATAGAGTCCCGGGAAAACTCTGAATGTTTCCTTAGGGAACTTTAGTACAAGAATCAATTCACTTGGGGGACCTGGGTGGCTCAGTCGTTAAGCGTCTGCCTTCGGCTCAGGTCATGATCCCAGAGTCATGGGACTGAGCCCCGCATGGGGCTCTCTGCTCAGTGGAGAGTCTGCTTCTCCCTCTCCCACTCCCCCTGCTTGTGTTCCCTCTCTCGCTGTGTCTGGCAAATAAATAAAATCTAAAAAAAGAAAAAGAATCGATTCACCTATACATACATGAATATTCCAGAAACTTTCTAAATACCATAAAAATACTTCTTTCACTTGTATCTTTCTTTTTCATTCATTCATCAAACTTTATGCTTTTATTTCCATTCTCTATGCTAGGGTGATGTCTATAAATGAGGCATAATCTTTGCCCTCAAAGTTCGAATAATCTGGTAGAGGAGAAACATACATACAGCATTTGAGTATAATGGGATAAGTGTTTTGGGAGCACTGAAGAAGGCCACTAAATTGTGTTTAGGAAATTAAAAAGGGTGAGCTATACAGCTGGTTGGTTTCTCAATAGAGGACACTTTGAGATGGCGATGCCTTTTAAGAGTTTGCAAACACAAGAATAGTGTAAAGGAAATGTTCCCAAAATACCAGTAGGAACACTAGGACAGTTGATCAAAGAGTCCTTAAGTATTTCCTGAATGCTCAGTCAATACAACTTCAGCAACTGTATTTGGCCTTTAAAATTTCTTCTAGTCCATGTTACTAGCCCTCTTGAAGAAGTTTCTACAAGCTCTGGAAGTAAAACACATATGAAAATCATATTTTCTGGGATTAAGGAACTCATAATTTTTTTTATTATGAAAATAAAGTCTTGATTGAGTCTCTTAACATTTTAAGTCAACACAGGCTGACAACTAGGTCACTTAATGTGAAATAAATTGACTGCAATGGAAACCTGTCTTGGTGATCTCTTTGTTAAAGACACTGATGTGTTTTTAATTTTAATCTTATATATTTTTAACATTAAACCTTAACCTTATCAAATCCAAAGTATTTCCCTGTATTTTATAACTAAATCAAGAAAACAGACCCCAACGGGCCAGTTTTTTGGCATATGTCTTTTCTTAACCTTGAAAACACAAGGGCTTTTATTTTTAAATGAATTTTTACATTCACATAGAGCTTGTCACATATACTTATATGGGTGCCAAACTCTATCCCACTTCTGCATTTCATTCTTACCCTATATAAATTAAAATAAATTAAATGAAAGTAGAAATTTAATTGAAAAATTGCTTAGTAATATGCAACCTCGATTTGTGTTTCTAGAAAGCCTGAAAAAAAAATTATGGCACATTTCCCAGATGCTTATAGTTTAACATTTATTTAATTTTTTCCTTTTTTTAAAAAAAAGATTTTATTTATTTATGTGGGAGAGAGAGTGAGAGAGAGAGCATGAGTGGGGAGAGGGAGAAGCAAGCTCCCTGATGAGCAGGGAGCCCGATGTGGGACTCGATCCCAGGACCCCGGGATCATGACGTGGCACGTGCAACAAAAGAAAAAATAGATAAATCAAGTTTCATCAAAATTTTACAAAAACTTTGTGCTTTAAAGGACACTATCAAGAAAGTAAAAAGACAACCAACAGAATGGGAGAAAACATTTGCAAATTCTATCTATTAAGGGACTGATTAGATATGCTGCTGATGGAAATGTAAAATGGCACAACCACTTTGGAAAAATTTTCAGTTCCTTAAGTTGTTAAACATGGAGTCACCATAAGACTTAGCATTTCCACTCCTAGTTATATGCCCAAGATAAATGAAAAGATATCCAAACAAAAACTTATAAGTGGAAGTTCAGAGGATTATCATTCAAAACAGCCAAAAAGTAGAAACAAGCCAAATGTCCCCCAACTGGTGAATGTATAAACAAAACATTTCAGTGTTCCCCTTTATTTGCAGGGGTGTGTTCCAAGACATGTGTTCCAAGTGGACGCCTGAAACCGTGGAGAGTACCGAATATTATATATACGATGTTTTTTCGTATACACACATATCTATGATAAAGTTTAATTTATAAATCAAGCACAGTAAGAAATTAATAGTGATAACTAATAATAAAATAGAATAATTATAACAATATACTGCAATAAAAGTTATGTGAATGTGGCCTTTCTCTCTCTCAAGACATCTTACTGTACTTCCTCACCTATCTTCTTGTGATGTGAGATAATAAAATGCCTACCTGATGAGATAGAGTGGGTGAATGACGTAGGCATTGTGACATAGTGTTAGGCTACTACTGACCTATCTGTAGATCAGAAGGAGGATCATCTGCCTCTGGACCATGGTTAACTGAGGGTAATTAAAACCCTGGAAACCACAGACAAGGAGGGACTACTGCACATCTCTACAATGGGATACCACATAGTAATTAATTAAAACAATTAAGTAATCTTGCATGCTACAGCATAAATGAATTTTGCAAACGTTATACTAAGTGAAAGAAGCCAGTGACTAATACCACACATTGCATGACTCCACATATATGAAATGTCTAGAATAGTTAAATCTGTAGTGACAAAAAGTAGATTAATGGTTACCGGAGTCTGGAGGGAGGTGGGATGGGGAGTGATTTTTAATGAGTACAGGATTTCTTTTTAGAGTGATGAAAATGTTCTAAAATTATATAGTGATGATGGTTGCATAACTCTAAATATACTGAAAGCCACTGAACTGTACACTTTAGGAGGGTTAATTCACTGGTGTGTGAATATGGATGTTCATCCATCTGCCCCCTAAAGTACTTTTGAACCCTCATCATGCTGTGAAAGAAGCTGTTTTATGTCCACGGAGGACAGGGGTGAATCATGGATTTCAGTGTTTTTGGAGAAAACTTCAAATTCTTTTACTCTTGGTCGGTGATTGAGTTTTCCTGGCCTAATGATAGGTGGTGAATTGAAGGGAAAGAAAATGCTTAAAATGGCCGAGGCGAACAGGATAGATGTGTTGGAGTCAGCATTTATAACGTGCACAACTTTGAAGGACACATTTTGCTTAACACAACAACTTTTAATTTTTAACTCACCAGTTCCACTTCTTCCAAATGCTGGGGAGCTTCCAAAATTTTAATAGGCTCATTCTTATGCTCTAAGCCACAAATACAAACGCTTGAGACAGCTTCTTTCGGAAATGCAGAGTTAAAACAGATGTCCATCTAAAATCAGTAACCTAATGCCCCGTAGCCAACACTATCTTTGCTCTACTGACCTCCCTGGTGTGCAAATGAGTGAAAGTGAGTGGGGGGGGGGAAGTGGGAGGAAAAGAATACCTTCAGATCAGTAAAGTTTTTCTTATTTTGGCAGAGATTAGGGGAGAGGTGGTTAACTTCCCGTAGGCTCAGAAGCCCCAGAAATGCTGGGGTCAGTTTTTCAGGGTCCACTTAAAAGATTAGGGTATCTATATTTATGTCTCAAACATTTCAGGAGCTAATAGTACTAAATTACACAGCCCATCACTGCTGTACAATTCATCGATAGTTGTTACAGTCTTCTGATTATGATAAAGTAAAAATTGATTTAAAATCTGGAAATAAAATAAAGTTTGGCTTGGAACCTTAAATAATTACCTTGAATATTTATAGTTTTTCTCCTCATTCATTCATTTATTTATTCAGAAAATATTTGTGTTTCTACATTGTGCGTGTCACTATGCCAACTGACTCATATTCGTATTTTTATAAAATGCATTTATGAAATGTTTTATGAAAGGCATTATTGTCCAATGCAAGGAAGCACCCTTTAAATCTAAGTATCATTTTCTAAATAACAGAAAATATCTCTTATTCAGATATTTAACAAAAGTCACATGGTAGGGTAAATCTATCTAATTTAGGTGAACATGGGTGCATCTGGGTGGCTCAGTTGGTTTGGTTAAGTGTCTGCCTTCGGCTCAGGTCATGATCCCGGAGTCCTGGGATCGAGCCCCTCGTAGGGCTTCCTGCTCAGCAGGGAGCCTGCTTCTTTCTCCCTCTGCTTTTCCCCTGCTTGTGCACTTTCTCTCACTCTCACATAAATAAAATCTTTAAAAAAAAAATTTAGGTGAGCATGATAAAGTGTTTTTGGAGCTGCAACAAGATTGCCCTGTGGGCATACCCTCTTCCTTTAAGCCAGAGATGATTATCAGCTCATTTTGAGGTCCATTTACTACCTTGAATAAATAGAGCAATTTTGTTTATCACAGTAGAGCCCAAAATCTTTACAAAATCCCAAAGCTCATTCTCAAAGAAATGTTTAATTTGCATGTGATATTAGCTCCTTAGACTATGTGAAAATGGAAGCTTCTGAGTTAGGCCTATGATTTCAGTTTTGCACTCTAGCTAGCTGTTATCTAAGGATAACATACATGTATTAAAGAGAAAAGAGTGCATTAATTTTACTTGTACAGCTTGATATACATATATCATATTTACATCTAACTTTAAAAATTCTCATTCTTCAATTCTCATACTCATTCTTCAATCTCTCAAATCCATGCATTTTTAATTTTTATTTTTTAAAGATTTATTTTATTTATTTGAGAGAGAGAGAGAGTGTGGGGTGGGGGAAGGGGCAGAGGGAGAGAAAGAATCTCAAGTAAACCCACCACTGAGCATGGAGCCCAACGCAAGGCTTGTTCCCACGCCCCATGATATCACTACCTGAGCCGAAATCAAGAGCTGGACACTCAACCAACTGAGGCACCCAGGTGTCCCTCAAATCCGTACATTTTTAAAATCATCCTGACTGCATTCATTCATCATTCAGTGTATATTTAATGAAGGTAAACCTGTGTCAGGCACATGTGAACTACACATATAATGTTTACATTGTAGAAGAGCAATAAACAAACAACTATAATGAATAAGAAAATTTCAGGAAGTGATGAGAATATTCATATTTCTTCATATTTTCTATTAAGAAAATAAAATGGGAGAAGGTGAAATAGTGAATGTTTTGGGAGAAGGAACACCTTTAGGTGGAGTGGTTAGGGAGGGACCCATATAACAAAACCCAGAAAACAGACAGAGGAGTCACACAAAAATTTGGAGAAGAATGTTCCAGGCAGTGCCAATGCTCTAAGGTGGGAATGCGTTGACTTGTTCAAGGAACATAAAGCTCAGAGACACTGGAACACAGCAAGAGAGGGGACAGTGATCTGTGATGAGATGGGGTTGGGCTGAGTCAAGTCACATGGGCTCTTGAGAGATGGAGTTTGGATTTCTATTTGAAACAGAATAGAAAAGAGGTGGGATTTAACACAGGGAAATGACATAACTTGATTTATATTTTTGGAAGTTCACTTTGAGGCAGCAAGGACAATTAGGAAGCTATTTCAAAGTCTATTTCATGGTGGTTGGACCAACGAAGAATTCATGGAGATGTAAGTGCATGCATTCTGGATGCAATTTAGACCTGGAGCCAATAGGCTTTGTCGAGGCATGGAGATAGTCGTAGGTGATACTGGGGGAAAGGAAAGATAGTCGTAGGTGATACTGGGGGAAAGGAAAGAACTAAGGAAGACTCCCAGCAAGTCATCCAATGGGGAAGATGGTATTGCCATTTATCGAGCCAGAGATTACCAGGAAAGAGGTGAATTTGAAATTGGGGATCATCATCTCCTGCCCAGACTGTCAGAATCACTTCCTTACTGGTTTCGATCTTCAGGTATCTTCTCAGCAATTCATTCTAGAGAAATCTCATTTACCAAAACTGATCCAAATGAAGGAGAACTTTTTTTTTTTACAGGTCAAAAAATCAAAGCAAACCCTGAAATAGTTTTCAAAGTCTTGTTTTCCAGAAAGCTTCAGGGCTTATAAAGGTTTGAAAGAAATTTTGTCAATGTATCCGTAAAGATAAATTTTACCCTTAATAAGATAAAAATAAAAAGATATAGAACTTTGTGTGTGTGTGTGTGTGTGTGTGTGTGAAATTAGCAAGTCCTTCATTCAAAGCCTGGCAGTTAACATAAACATAAGCAACATAGATCGTCTCACTTATGAATATAAATATAAATATCCTAAAAAAATACTAGTGTATTGAGTTGAGGAGGGCAATGGTAATTAAACAGTACAAATCCTAGGAGTAGTAGCAGTAATGATCTATAGCTGACCAAGCGTTTATTTTATGTTAGACACTTTTTAAATGTTTCCCATATATTAACCAGTTGAGGGAGGTGTTGTATCTTCATTTTTTTCAGAGGAGGAAGCTAAGGTACACTTGATAACCACTGACCTATGAATTCAGAAAGAGCTGAACTGACAAGCATTGAATCTATGTTTAAGACTCCCTCCTCTTTGAGGAGAGGATAACTTGTTTTGAGGTAACTTGTACTTTACACACCTAGGCTGATAAGCTTTTTTCCAGGTTGGTGAAAAAAAGATTATATTGTTCAATAAATGGCAGTGAAACATTTTTTTAAAGATTTGGAGAAATTATTTTAGATCTTTTTACCATCTCACAGATCGTAATAATGTTCAAAGACTTAAATGTAAACAAGAAGACCTTGATGACGAAACACACAGGGTTTTTTTAAAAAACGCAGTATTGGGATAGAAAGTCAATACCATGAACGAAAATGTCAAACATAAAACAGATCCTTTCCCCACAAAGGACAATACCCAAGACCTTTGTGTTGCACAACTCAGGGGGCACCCTCACATCATGTTATAAAATACATTCTACCTATAGAATATATTTTCTATAAAATATTCTATATTATGTTCTATTATGAATAAAACGACTTATGAAATACAATTTGAACTGACCTTCTTGAGTTTATGCAACATGAGGGTGGGTGCTATGAGACATTTCCTGAAGTATAATTTTAAAGCCTGGTTTTTATGCTTTCGGCTTTTTCTATAATCCTCAATCTAACAATGATAGGCAACAAATAATGATTTTCCTTGTTCTATTTGTAGTTGAAACTATTGTTTGACTCATCAAGAAATTCTAAAGAGAAACTTTCCATGACTAGCACTCAAATCGCAGAATTACGGCAACTCTATTTTCCATGTACACTTGGGAAACCTTAGTAATTGTGTAATTAAAATATATCTATCATCATATGTCTAGAAAAAATTAGGATATACCCAAAATATGAATGATTAGGGGTGGGAGAATTTGTTAATCTATAGGTTTATTGTCTTAGACTTGCACGTCTGAAGCATTTGATTTTCAAAGTGCTTTCATCTACATTACACCTTTTTAAAAATTTGTTTTAAAATTCGCATTACATAAAATTAACCATATTTTAGAGTGAGGAATCCAGTGGCATTTAGTATATTCCCAGTGTTCTCAAACCTCGTTGTGCATCTGACTCGCCTGTAGGGCTTGTTAAAATACACATTGCTAAGCCCCACCTCAGAGGTATTGACCTGATAGTTTGAATTTCTCTCAAGTTCCCAGAGGATGCTGATGTTGGCCTAGGGACCATATTTTGATAACCACTGACCTATGAATTCAGAAACAGCTGAACTGACAAGCATTGAATCTATGTTTAAGACTCCCTCCTCTTTGAGGAGAGGGTAAATGGCTCATTAGAAGCCAGCTGGTGATGCTAAAACTTACCAGTGGGGATTATCCAAAAGGTTGTTTGAACTGCATCTCAGAGTCCCACACTTCAGGGAAAATGCAAATGTTAACCCAACTTTGGCTTGGAGCCACTTTGAAAACCTTAAACATTGGGCTTAGCCATAGATTTAGAGGATATATACAAAAGGAAGGCACTGGATTTCTAAAAATGTATTTTTAGTGACAGTTTCCATTCATAGTATGTTAAAGTCAGTGAGTAGGAAAATAAAAAAAAAGAAGAAAAAAAGCAAGGCAAAGCATTCTGGAACATTTGATTTCTTTAAGTAACACATGCACTAAGAAGTTAAATCAAATTTATTTTTGCTAGAGTATTTATCCTATTTCTCACAGACAGTTGATCTTCCTTCATTTTTCTAGAGTTCTGGCGTCCTGAATATAGTATAGTGCGAATGGCCCTGCTATACAACAAGGTAAGACTTTGACAGTGAGTTTTATATAGCCAGAGCTTTTTGAAAGCAAGGCGTATTGAGGACAAAAAAAAAAATGCTGGATATTGGACACCTAACAGAGGAGCTTCCACTGCTTTTGGGCCCCAGGTCCCCATCAGGCAAACATTTAGAAAAATTCTATTGCTTGGGAAGAACAGGGAAAAGTTCTCACCTAACCTATCAGTTTTTAATTGTGCTTTTGGCTTCTCTGACTTTTATAAGTCACAGAAATTAATTTTTTTTTAAAGAAAGGCCGACATATTTGACACTACTGTAATTAAAGTAGTCTAACCTGCAGCACACAGGTTTTCTAAATCACAAGAACAATAGATCAAGAAGAGAACAATTAAGCATAATTTTGAACACTTCTTTGAAAACTAACTCCGCTTGCCCTTTCAGCGAGGGAAGCTTTTACGTTAATATTCTTTGACCTGAATGCATTCATCTATTAGAATTCTGGAGAATGTGATTGGCTTTCAGCTAGAATCCATAACCTCTGGTTAATTGTCATGTATTACACATTTTTGCGGGTAAAATACATTTGGACAGGGATAGATAAGTCTATTCATGTTAATTCGCCCTTGACATTCAGTGTTTAATTTAATTTTCAGAAGTGATGATATCCCTGGCATTTCGGTAAGTCCATTTTAATTAATATCTCTACACCTCTTTAAACACCATTTTGCATTCTATATTCCTGCTTTAAATTAAGGTAATTTAAGGTCTCTTAAAAGAGCCCCTCCTCTGGGATTTCTAAGAGTCCACCTTGTCTTTGTCTGATTAAAAAAAGAGAACTTGGTGTCAAACACTGTCCTTTGTGTAGAACATTCTTAGGGATATGGGAAAATTATATTTTGCGTTTCTTACCATCAGCTTTCAAACTAGTCTCATTAGAGAAATTTAATTGTTACCTGATTCGAGGCTAGAAAAAGTAGTGCCCCATGTAAAAACGTGTCAAGTGACATTAGATGAAAAACAGGTCCCCTGAAGTCTGGAACTCGTACATTCCTAGGAGATGAAATGGCGCTGGTGGTGGACACGGTGGTGTTGGGAAGAGGGCAGGAGGGTGGGAGAGGTAAACAAACAGCTTCTGTGCTTCCGCAACAAGCCTTGTCTCAAAGCGAGGGGAGATCCCACCAGGTAACAGGAGGTTTAGATGAATTTTATGATTCAAAGTTGGCTCTTTCGAAATGTCTGAAAACTACGATAGATGTGAATTCCTCCACTTGACTCGGGTCCATAGAACACTTGCTGAGAGGTATTCTAGCTCAGACACGAATGACCCGGTGAGTCTGGCTTTGCCGCGTACTGGCCATGGAAGTGTGGGTAATTGTTGGACTTATCCATTTCCTCATGCGTACAAGGGGTCAGAGCGCACTTACCTCAGAGGCTTACTGCTCAGCGCAGTCCTCAGTACATATTAGTACAAAGGAAGTGCTCAGCAAATGTTAGCTTTTAACACAGCTTTTGACAAGATGCTCTCTGTGACCTAACCAGACAAACTCATCCAAGCCCTGTAGGCCTTGACCTTGGCAACCTCTTGTCTGGCCGGCATCACCCAGTTGTAGCAAGCGTCTTGCTAAGTCAGTTCAGAGAAAACTCCCCACCACTGATATCTGGTCACCCTCAACATCTGATCAAATTCTTCATCCCCCACCCTTGGTATCCCATTGTCCTGGCATGCCTTCAGCAAGAGTCCTGTCAGCTCAGATTAGCCAGCATTCCCCCTCACCCCTGAGGCTTCCTCCTGGCAATTTTCCATCCACTAGCCTGCACCTGCTGCTTGGCTGTACTGCTCCTCTTGTCCTTGCTGTGTTCACAGTGGATCCGGGTCCTACCCTGAGGTGTCCTTACCCCACCACAGTAGTTCCTGAATACAATATGCTTTTGCCATTTTAACTTCTGTCAGGTTCTTTCTTTCTTTCTTTTAAATATTGCAATTTTTACCATTATTATTTTAAAATCTGTGGTGGTAAACATCTTCACATTGGGCATCACAAGTCTGGGAAGTGAATTAAAATCCCACTCTGTTTTCTCTTTACTTGTTTGGTATGTTCTGGTTAGTTTTAGTCTCATTAGAAGTCTTCTTTTTCTCCTTGTATATTGTACAGGCCTATTAATTGCCTTTTAAAAAATCTGTCTTTATTTGAACCTAAAAGGTCGATATATATTCTTTTTTTAAAAAAAGATTTTATTTATTTCTTTGACAGAGAGAGAGAGAGCACAAGCAGGGGTAGCTGCAAGCAGAGGGAAAGGGAGAAGCAGGTTCCCCGCTCAGCAGGGAGCCCGATGCGGGGCTCGATCCCAGGACCCTGGGATCATGACCTGAGCCAAAGGCAGACGCTTAACCGACTGAGCCACCCAGGCACCCTCAATATATACTCTTGAATGAAAATTCATAGACCCATTCTAAAAAAAGTATCTAGGTGCTAGAATATGGGATATAAAATGTAAGACCCACTTTTAAGACAAATAAAAGGTTAAGATAAAAAATGAAAATGCCTTTTTAAGAACTTGATTTGGGTGAGGAACTCTGTTTTCTAAGAATGAATCAGATGTGGTCTTAGTGTCTGAATGATACAAGATGCCCTAGGTTAAATGATTTATTTCTAAAAGAGGTACTGTATTTGCTGTTCTAGTTTCCAAATTCATTTAAAACACTGCGCTCTCACTAATGTCACTGTCTCAAAAGTGTTATTTTTTGTTGTTGTTATTTCCTCAAAGTCATACTAGGGGATTCTTAGAAGTCAATGTACAAAAAGGACACGACACTCAGTAGAGTCAACAGTGTTCTTGGAAAACTTAACGTAGTCAGCAGGCACCAAATTATGACTCAAAGTGTGATTTGTGGACCAGCAACACTGGATATCCTGGGATCTAAACAGGGATGCAGAATCTCAGGCTCAGGCCTGACCTACTCAGTCAGGATCTGCATTTTTAACAAGATCCCCAAGTGACTCTATGCTCATGAATGTCTGAGAAGCTCTGTCCTAAAGTAATATACTGTAGAATGATAGAAGATCCCTGGAACACCAGGTACAGCCAGAAGTTAAAATGAGAGATTCCCGAGTCTCAGTCCAGACTACCTAGTTCACATTTTCAGGAAGTAAACAAGTTGCTCAAGAGAGGTTTATTTTCAGTCAAATTTGGAAAACTAAATGGAGGGTACAAGGTAATATTCTGAGATAACACAGAACTGGGCTTGAACATAAGTCTGCCCCTTGGAGACAGTGTAGTGTCATTTTGGGGTAAACCTGTCTTTGCTCATAATAATAGAACCTTCCCAAAATGGTTGTCAAGAGGCCATGCAAAGCCCATCACAATTCCTGGTATATAAAATAACTTGATAAATTTTGAGCTAATATAATTAATTTTGCAAAATTACTAGTACAATTAATTATAAAGATATCCCTTTTCCAGAAAAAAAAAACCCAAAAAACACTAATAACAGTAAAGTTCCTATTAAAGCTAAAGTAATTTGAAAAATTAATAATCTCAGGTAAGAGTATTATAAGCTGGGATATGATGGTGACAAGTGTACAAGTGTGCTATTTTTTCCCCTTGCAATTTGCAGGATGAATGCAAATGTCCTAGAAAATAGAAAGAAAAATTAGAAAATAAGAAAACAAAAGGCTCAGGATGTCTACCATAAGGAATGGCTCTGTTCTCACACCTGCTTTCTTGTTTTTCCTTAACTCCTTGGAATCTATAGAGGCCTCTCTTGGATGGGCTGGTATATACTCTTGTTAGAATTCCCCCTTGCTTGGGCTATTATGATATTATATAAGAAAGTCAAGAGTGAATTTGCCATGTACCCTCCTAAGTCGGTCCCTAGGCAGGCCACATTAAGAATGGGGCTGTACACGATCTGATAATTGTTTTATTCCTACTAATTAATAATAACCCAACTCATTTAGTATAAACCTTGGGAGAATTCTTTATTGGTACTGCTGGAAGCTAAGTAAATCCTACATCATCCCCCTTTTTGAGTTCTAAACAGTTTTTATATTTGACAGCTCTGACGTTAAGTCCCCCAGAGTAGCAAAGAAAGCAGCTCATGTTTTGTTCTTAAAATTTTGGCACAATTTTACAAACTATATAACACTTCTGGTAGGTAAAAATACTTTCATCTAGTAAAAGATATTTTTAGACCTGGAAATTTAATAAAAATACCATCCTTACATAACTTATACCAAAAGCTCTACCCTTTTATGTGCTCTTGAACGAAGATGTCCCATTTGATGCTGGGTATCTATATCTCAAAGATTCCACAATGTATTTCTAGGGGGGGGCTCCAGCTTTTATAGCTCAGACTTTTGAGTTAATTCCACAGTTCTGGATTTTAAAATCAAAATTTGTGAGCCCAAACATACAGGTATAGAAGGATTGGGAGCAGCACAGTGTTTATGGATTATGGCATACATCTAGGAGAAACAAATTGTCCTTAACCTAATTTCTATCAAATCAAATTTTGCAGAAAATATGCAAAGGAGACCCTTTGAATTTGCAAATTTAATATTCCAAGTTTTTCCTCTTTGTGATTCATCACTAAGGTCTATGGCACGTAGGGATTTGTCATTGTGAATATCAGACTTTACAAGGCCATTAAGGGAGTTAGATTATTAGCAAGCCTGGCCTAGCCATTGGCGCAGCACCTGCTTTCAAATGCAGATTTGTTTGCATGTACTCCTTATGGTGTTGACAATAAATCTGCTACTGCCACATAACAACTTTGTTTCTTTGTGAAAAATGTGCCTGGAACAAAAGCCAAAGGCTAGAGTGGGTGAAGTGATCCAGAAAGATGATTCTTGAGACATATACACACAGTCTTTGTGATATCAAGGGCATGTCAATTTTGTAGGTCATATTGCCTTCCCAAAAGTCAGATAATAGAACCAATATAATAAAATGTCTTTGACCCCATTAACTGATGTGATTAATCCATGAGTCTTGCTTATTCACTCAGGTCTGCCTGCATGCATTCAGTGAACACTTAGTGCAGCTGGGTGCTGGAGTGGACCGTAATCCAATGTTGAATAAGACACGGTCCCTCTTCTCAAGGACTTTTCCACAATCTACCAGGAAAGATAAGATGTGTAAAAACCATGAAAAGGTATTAATAAACTCAAATTTGTATAGAGAGGAAGCAGTAAGCTTGAGAGGAGCTGGAAAGATTTCATAAAGGCAGTATCCACATTTAAATCTAATGAATGAATGAACTTGGACACTTGGAGTTAATAAGGAGCAGGGGCCACCTCAAATTTAGGAAACAGTGGAAATAGAAGAAGCACATTAACATGGGACTCAGGGGAGAGGGACTTAACTGAACTTGGGATTCTTGGATGTGATAACTCAGCTTTGATTTGAGGGAAGAAAGAAAGCATCCAGGTCAAGACAGGTAAAAACTTGACAGTTCTAAAATGTGGTAATAATTTGATGAAAGGCAGATAGACATGAACCAACATAGTATGTTGGGAACTAGAAACTGTTCAGTATTAATGGAATGAAATATGTGTAGGGCACCATGCGAAGAGGTTGTAGTTCTCCCCAACCCCACCTTGACTCGAACAGTTCTGCAAGAGGCTGGTCTAAGGATGAACGAAACTGTGACATTTTCTGAGCTCTCAGTAGACTGGAGATGTGTCAATGGAATCTGTCCTGGCCAGATGACCCAACTCATATTATAGCATCAGACATTCACAGAGTCTTACCTCTGGAATGTGAGAGATATTTGAAAAGATCTAGATACAGGTCCTAGAACATGCATCTAAATATGTACCTAAAACAGCAATGCTGTGAGTCTTGTAAATATTTTGCACCCAGAAAGTAGGCAAAAGGACCAAGGATCACACTGACAACATGGCCATAGCATGGGTAAGGGTACCCAGTGGGGGCAATGACAGGATGAGCTTTTCTGAGTATAATAGCAAAAGGCTAACAAATTCTGGGATCACAGTGGGCTAAAGAGATGCTCTAAATAGGCAGCAAGGTGCACTATGACTGGATTACTCCTGCTGCTATTTAGGGAAATCATTCTCCCACAGAAAATCCAGGAAAATCTACCGTGTAGTCAGAAAGGTGGTTACCTTTTGGTTAGGAGGTAATTGAAGAAGCTTTCTGAGGTATTAGAAATGCTCTATTTCAATACAGGTGGTGACTCTATAAATTCTTCAAGACACACACCTATGATTTACTCACTGTACTAATGTAAGTTATACCTTAACAAAAAGTAAAATTTAAGAAAGAAGAAACTAAAGATGAGGTATTCACAATTTTGGTTTTGAATCCTATTGTTGATATGATTTATGCATTCACCACATATTTATAGAATTCCTACTTGGTGCAAGCCATACCAGTTGCTATTCTTTCACATTTTATTTAATTTTAATTTATTTATTTGAGAGAGAGAAAGGGAGAGCACCAGCTGGGGAGGGGGACAGAGGGCGAGGGAGAGGGAGCAGCAGACTCCCCGCTGTGCAAGGAGCCTGACTCAGGGTCCACCCCAGGACCCCGGGATCATGACCTGAGCCGAAGGCAGACGCTGAACCAACTGAGCCACCCAGGTGCCCTTATTCCTCACATTTTAGATATCATCACATATTTTGACTTGATTATAATCCTTCTTATATGGTCTCTCCTCATTTTAAAAGACATACAATAAAAAAGTTATTCAAAATGATTGTTGTTAATAAATTAATTCCAGAGTGTTCTTCTTGTAGTCAATTTACAAATGCAGATAGAACCCAATATTGTTTTTCTCTGGGAGAGTGCTTCATTTCATTTCTCTAAGGTTCTTATATTTGTGGCCCGGAAACACTCATTTAAATGCAGGTGTGAGGATGCATAAGCTTTTAAGCAGTGACTCAGAGTGCTGACGGACCCCTTTTTATGATTTTTCCAGACAGAGAGGAATGGTTCAGAATGTTAAGTAGCTACAAATGGTATAATTCAGCTGTAAATGGCTGCTTCACATGATTGCCCACTGCCACTAAATTTCTCTACCTTAAATGTCATGCTAATACACTGGAAGTTCATCTCTCCCTCTCACAACTTACTTAAATAAAGGAATATCCAAAGTTCAAAATGCAAAACTGAAAACTCCCCTTGAAAGCATTTTGAGGTTACTACTAGGTATGCAGAAGGTAATGGAGAGAGAACTACAACATGATATTCCAGCAAGCTCAAGAATCAAAGGGATGCTCAAAGGAAGTCTGAAGATCATGTTTTTCTCAATGGTTTGTTAGTTTGCACATGAGAAACACTAAAGATCGTATGTTTATGCCATTGACATTCTCCTGGGCTGGAATTTAGGTCATGGTCCCTAGAAGTAAAGTCTAAGATGGTGCTTCTTAAGCCAGTGATTTATTGAGAGAGGCTCCTGGGGAAACATATAAGAGAATAAAGGAAGCAAAATAGGGAAGGGGAAGCAGGTAGGCAAGGATGTGGGTTCAGCTGGAGACTAGTCTCAGCCTGATCCTAAAGGCAGTTCTGGAATATGCATGGTACCACAGTATTGTCCCAACATGAGAGAAAATTTACCAAAGGTAACTTTGATAGCACTCTTCTAGTCAGTTGTTGGCTAGAGGCCACCAGTGGATGTAGGATATTACTTCTCAGGTATTTCCATGTAACATAGCTACTTTCAGGACAATTGTCCTGTAAGGACAATTCTCAGAAGGGGGTGGCTATGAATTGTTAGCAGCCAACACACATAGCATCTGGGAGATAGATCCACTGCCTAAGTAAAGGGATGGGATAGAGCACCAACTTCATCTACACTGGGTTTTCCCCACAATGCAGTATCTGCCAAACTTTTTCAAGTCAGCTCATGTCACTGTCGTGTTGGCAAATGTTTTAAAACCACCCTTGGGATTGAGAGTGAGGGACAGAAGCCTTGATTTATAGTATTGCTGGTTTGCACCATGTAAATTCTTCCACAATGCCTAATTTCAATCTATTAGTGTGACTCATTAAATGTGGGAATGGGAAGAAATGAGCACAATCAGCTCTTGAGAGTTGGTGTAAATTGGCTTCAGTACAATACTGGCTTACAGTATCCATACTTTCTTGCCTATTGCGGTTCGTCAGGATTCATTGTCTACAAAACTGAGTGGTAGTTGAGATACAGAAGTTTGGAGAAAAGGAGTCCAGATCTCTCCAATCCAAATTTCTGAGGTCAGAGGAGAAAAACTCAATAGCTATTCTTTGCGGATTATATGACACAGCAGACGTGGGGGGCCAACCATCCTGATTTGCCTGGAGCTCTCTTGGTGTGGGCACTAAAAGTCCCTCCTGCACCATAGGAAACCCCTCAAATGCTGGATGGGAAAACCTGCACGGTGGGTCACTCTAGCAGATCCAGAAAGCACTACATGTTTTACCACCTTTTCTTTCTGATTGCCCATAGTGATTCCTGCCTGTACCATACATTGTAGAATTTGGCTCTATTCCAATTAAAACTTCATCTTATAGATATCTTGAAGTGGGATATTCAAAATTGAACTAATTATCTTTTTTATAACCATTTCTGAACCACTCAAGCAAGATTTTGAGTCATCCTAGATTTTGAGAGTCATCTCTCATCTTTACATCTCATATCCAAACAGTAACCAACTTACTTCTGCCTATAGCCATTGGCCAGAACTAGTCTCAAGGCTCCAATTTAACTGCAAGGAGAAATGGGAAAGATAGGAAAGCATATGGAACATTTAATTGGCAAGATGGTCTCTGCCACATGAATACCTACTATGAATCAGCCTTCTTATTATGTGCTAAGGTATTGAAGTGAAAAAAGACAGATAGGGTCCCTGTCCTCAGAGAGTTGATGGTCCTCCACAGTGGAGCCCAAATGACCTTTTAAAAATTCAGATTGTTCATACTATTTCTCTGCTTAAAGCTCATAAATTGTTCCTTATTATTGGTGGAGTAAAACCCCAACTCCTTAGTATAGCATTTAAGATCCTCCTTCATCTTGAACTATTTCCTGCTTAACCTCATCCCTTCATCACTTTTTCACAGGTATCCCAGGTTCTGGTCATACAGGAAGTATTTGCACTTCCATATGACATGTTAATTTTGACCTTTGTGCTTTGCATACACAGTCCCTCTGCCTGAAATGCTACCTACAGTCAGGTGTCAAACTCATCCATGAGGTCCTACCTGGAGTATCTCTTCTCGGAAGCAGTCTGTGACTCAGTTCAAGAGAACTGATTTCTAACTGTAGCTCAATCATTTGTTTTCACATAATTCATTCATGCTTACTGAACTATGAGCCCCTTGAGGGCATAAATGGCACTTGGTTAAAATCCTCCAGTACCTATTGTGTTGCCTGGTACCTAGTAGGTGCCCAATAAATCATTGTTAAAGTGCATTAAGTTGATACTGCTTTCTATTTATTTCCAATTGCTATCCCTGAAGAAATTCAGAGAGCGTGGCATACATTTTTCACACACATTTAAGTGGGCACTCAGCAGAATGCTAAGATGGTCCTACATTAATGTCGAACGTTGGAAAGAAAATCCTAGAAAGGAGAGAGAATAGCAAGAAATTACTGCTATAAACCTCAGGACTGAGAAATCCTTTAAAAAATATTTTAAGGAAGTCATGGTCATTGTATCCTCAGCAGGTTCAATTTACATGATTTTATGACATAAAGTTCAGACTCCCCAAACCTTCTTTTCTTAGAAGAGTAAAATATTATTGCTTAAGGAAGCTAATTTCAAGTAGGGGTTGAATTAATCATGTTTTTCTATTTTCTATATTTCTGATGCTTTGAGATCTAAGGCCTGCTGACCCTGAAAGGACTGCCTCTCCCAGGGCTAGGAATTCCTAGAATAACAATTCAAACTAGAGTCTTGTATGTAAACCAATCCCAAATCCATCCCCTCACTTTTCTATTAGGCTCTTAGACTCCCCTGCCCTAATTGCCCAGGGCCAGCTGCTGCACCCCAGAGTCTCCTAAAGTTATTCAAACCAACCAATTCTAAGCCTGCTTACCCTATCTTGCCCATTCATTCCAGTGGAAACCAAGAAAGGCTCTTGTCTACATTTTCCCCTCACTTCCTGTGCCTCCTGACTGATTCTGGTCCTTCCTGCTATGGCTCCCTATAGTGTAGCGTGCCCCCTTCTCTTGGGAACCGTGACTAGCAAACTATATTTTCAATGGCAGCCTTCTGATCTGTTGGCCTTACCACACCTGAATAATAATGAAATCTATATTTTAAAACAGGGGTGAAATTGTCTTCCATTGGCTAGCCTGTAGGGCTCATTGAATAGCTTAGAGGAATGGGCATGTAAGGGTTCTGGTCCCCCATCAAGAAGAAATAAATGTGACATAAGAGGAAGACTGTTTTCAAAATGGCTGCCATAATTCTTTTCTCTGTAACAATGCCCTTACAAGCATCCTCACCTCATCCTTCCCCATACGGATTCTGGCTTTGGCCAATGGGACAACAATACATGTGATACTAGAAGTTTGAAAAGTTTTTGCGCAAGGGGGCTTACCTCTCTTGCTGCTGGGAACTCTTCTGCTACCATGTGAATAAGCTCAGGCCTACTGTAGAATAAAAGACTTTTTAGAGAGAAGTCTCAGCTATCCTAGCTGAGGCCCAAGACATGTGAGTGAGGCTATTCTTGGCTATCAAGCTGCTTTGAGCTACCCCAAACCAGATCTCCCTAGTCAACCCACAGAATAGTGAAAAATAATATTCTATACTCTATTCCATGCAACTGAGCAGACTGCCTTCTAGAGCTTTACTAAAATCTATTGTCATATTATCAGTTGGAAACATTTTATATAATTCTAGAAAATTCCAGATAAATGCCAGGTGGATTCTTTTGTAGTTGCTCATTTTTTTTTTTTTTTGAAAAAAATGAAGAGACCACAGTTTGAACTTTCTCAGAATTTTGGAGAAAAAAATCCATTGTATTTTAAATTTAATTTGATACCGTATCTGTAGAATAGAAGCATGGACATATTTGAGGAATTACTATTATGTCCATATGTTTCTGTATTTGTAATTAATAAGCTATGATTAATTACATATTTGAATACTGAAAAATCAAGGTATAGCAGTCCAGTACTGTCATATTAATGCCATGTTAACATACTGCCCCAACATACAATGGCTTAAAACAGTAGGCAGCTATTTAGCTTACACATTCGTGGGTTGTTTGTGTGGTTCTGCTGGTCTTGACTGAGCATGCAAGTAGAGGTGCTGATGGCTGACCTAGGATGGCCCTGGCTGGGACAACTCTCAGTTCTGCTTCATGTGTTTTCTCCTCTGGCAGGTAAGCTGAGGTATAACCATTTCCTGGCAGTGTCAGAGAGCAACTCTAAGAACAAGCCGGATTGCACAAATGGTTTTCATACATCTGTGAATGTCACATTTGCCAACATCACATTTGCCAGTGTGAGTCACACTGCTGAGCCCAAAGTCGGAGCGGAAAGCAATTACAAAGCTACATGTCCAAGGGCATGGTTACAGGGGAGTGGTGATGATGAAGAATTGGAGTCAGTCATGCAATCCATCTTCCAACAAAGTAAATACCAGCAAGAATACCTAAAGGAAAATAGGTGCTCTGAGAACAGATTAGTATTCTGTCATCTGTCATAATGCTTCAGAATCTAGATGTACATTTATTAAAAATATTTCCATTGAACTAATATTTATTCATATCAAGTTGTTGTGATTGCTAAAAGAAATTTCCTCAGGTCTGTATATGAATATCCATCTTGTTCTCGATTTACTCACTTGTTATTACATATGATAGGCTTAAAGAAGTGTTTGAATCATTGCTTCAAGTTATACTGGAAACTGATAAGAGATAGTGTGATTTATTTCTCAGAAATTCAGGTCATGGTTGATTTCTTTTTGATGACCCTGTGTGGTAATGGACACAGAAGAAAAATACAGTGTTTAAAAACCCAGAGAAATAATGGGGGAAAAGGAAGGGTTGCTTCCCCTCAGAATTTAACCTGATTTCTGTAATCTAGATAGTCCTTTAAACAATATTGGTTAGAATAATCTTTGCACAGAACTTTCTATCTGTAATATATTTATTCCTCTTACAAATAACACAGACATCACCATCATAAGTTCTAATTATGGCCCCTTATAATGAACCAACACATCCTTTATATTCAATTTCTTATTTAGGAGAGGTAATTTTTTATTATTAATTTTTATGGTTCAACAGCTTTGTTCCCTTCACTCACTATGACTCAATAGAACAAGAAGTGTTCCGATCCTATCAATTATTTATTTTTATTTATTTTTTATTTTTTTAATTTATTTATTTGAGAGGAGAGAGAGAGTGGTGGGGGAAAGGGGGGAGAGGCAGACTCCCCTGTCCAGCAGGGAGCCCAACACTGGGATCATGACCTGAGCCAAAGGCAGACGCATAACCGACTGAGCCACCCAGGCACACACCCCCCTTTTTTTTGATCCGATCATTTATTATCTCCACATACTGAAATATTATTTTAGTCTCCATGGAGTGAAGACTGTATCACACAGAAGTGGCTATCTCATGGCCATCCAAAGGAAGTTGGTTCATTCAACAAAAATATTAATAGCAGATACATTACGCGCCAAGTGCTGAGTTGATGTCCGGAAAACACACACACATGTGCACAAAGTTTGCACTGTCATTGTTCTAACTAAGCCATTAATCAGTGAAGACAAAGAAATGAATTTACCAAAAATAAATTCCAAAGGCAAGCAAAGGTTAAGATTATGAGTTAATTGTTAGTAAGTTTTATAAGAATACAGAGATGAAAGAGATCCCTATGGGCTGAAGGAGTCAGGTTTATTAGTTACTGGTGCAACTTTTAAAAACATGTTCACAAAGGCAGAGGCCCCACAGTCCATACTGCATAAACCCAGCTATAATGAGAATCTGATATACATAAAAACACAAATGGTTTTTGCAGGACAACCAAATGCAGTAAATAGTAATAAGCTCCTTGATATTTTAACTTTGAAAATGGGGAGGAAGGCTAAAATTAATTGATAATGTATAAATTAGCTAAAAGAAGACAATTAACATGGTTTATTGTGTCCATGCATCTACCTTTAGCTTTTTTTTTTTTTAAAAGATTTTATTTATTTATTTGTCAGAGAGACAGAACACAAGCAGGGGGAGAGGCAGGCAGAGGGAGAAGCAGGCTCCCTGCCGAGCAAGGAGCCCGATGTGGGACTTGATCCCAGGACCCTGGGATCATGACCTGAGCCGAAGGCAGCCGCTTAACCGACTGAGCCACCCAGGCGTCCCTAGCTTTTTAAATTTATTTAAAAATTTATTTAAGCTTTCATCGGATCCATTAGATACTAAGTCTTCTAAACTACAAGATAAAGACACCATATCTTGCGGGCATTTTTAATTTTTTTTCTTTTGCCAGGTTAATATTGCTTACATTAGAAGGTTATCAGAATCTGTGAAACTGTCTTAGGACACAACATGGCTGTTTTCAAGACTGAAAAGCAGTTATCTCTGATATGACTACAGATTACACATGATTTGATGGTTGGTTTATTTCTTTAATAGTATTTATTGCTGACTTTCATTCTTTCACCCTCCAGCTCCTCTGTTGGAGTTCTGTACTCCCTTTTCATGACCTGCCTCTATAGAATTTAGGTCAATTCTGCAATATTACTTTTTTACTTCCTATCTTTTTAAAGATTTTATTCATTTATTTGAGAGAGAGAGCACACACAGAGAGAGTGAGAGGGAGAAGGAGACTCCTTGCTGAGCAGAGAGCCCTATGTGAGGTTCGATCCCAGGACCCTGAGATCATGACCTGTGCCAAAGGTAGACGCTTAACCAACTAAGCCACCCAGGCGCCCCTACAGTGACCTCTCTCTTTTTTTTTTTTAAAGATTATTTATTTATTTATTTATTTGACAGAGAGAGAGATAGCGAGAGCACGAACACAAGCAGGGGGAGTGGGAGAGGGAGAAGCAGGCTTCCTGCCAAGCAGGGAGCCCGATGTGGGACTCGATCCCAGGACCCGGGGATCATGACCTGAGCCGAAGGCAGACGCTTAACGACTGAGCCACCCAGGCGCCCCAGTGACCTCTCTTTAATCCTCATCTTAAATACATGTCTTATTCACCATCACACATAGCTTTTAAATTCCCAGGTAGAAATTTAGATGATACAGGAATTCTTATGTAGTTAGTTATTCACTGATGGCTACAACTTAAAAAAAAATTAAAACAAAAAAAACCCCAGCAGAAAACACTGCCCCGCATTTAACTTCAGTTTAGCTAGATAAAATAAAAAGCAAATGAATGTTTGAAAATACTATTAGGAGAAATGAATAATAAAGTATTTTCTGTTTCTTCATAGGTACATATTCTCCAAATATTTCTAGAATCAGTTTCCATTATTTAAGTACACACACACACACACACACACACACACATGCCCCTACTTATATTAAAAACTGGAAAATAATGCATTAAATTATTGTCTGGAAATATCTAGAAGTATGCTAATGTTAAGTGTCATCTCCAAACCTTCTGCTAAAACTGAAAAGAGAAATTCTTTTTTTTTTTTTTTTTTGGAAAGAGAATTTCTTGAACTATATTTAGAATTAGGAATGTTTGGTCAGAGAGAGTTACTTTATTCTCCTTGGTCTCTTATTTATTGCTTTATACTTTGTTCATCCCAGACTAGAGGAATTTCATCAATAACAAAGATGTGCTCTTAGGAATTCCCTTTTGAAGCATAGCACAGTCTTTGAACAGCTAAGTAGCATTCTTTTATTAAGATATGAAATCAGGTTAAGTGCTTCGGCGGGGGGATAGGCCTTTAATGAAAATTAGGCAGAAGTGCCCACCAATTATCAGATGTTTTCCAAATATTAATTTGACCAACTCTGAAGTATAAAATTAAAGAAGCAATTATATTTTCTTAGCAATTTTAAAAAACTGTACGGCACTTGAAAATATGCAGGCTTGGGTGTGATTTTAACTGGGATTTTTTTATTGTATTATATAAATTAGTCTATTGTATTTATGACATAATTAATATGCAACTGTTTGAGATGGGGTGTCCTCCATGAGACAGGAGTACTTGTTTCTTCTTCAGTTGGGTCAGTCAGTTTGAAATGGTGACTGATATACATCTCTAAGCTTGTTACTGGTATAAATTAAAGGGATCAAATAAATAGCATAGACTACAATCTCCGGAGGTGGGGTGGATATCAATTCTTATGTGATGTCGGGCCAAAGGGAAATCAAATCAAGGTGATTAGAGATGCGAATTCCACTTTGAAGTTTGATCCAGCCTGACTGCTTAAACAAGTCAGATCAATGTGAATCCCTCTGCTAGCACTCTTGGGTGAGTTGAAAAACAGCCAGGATTTTTCCCACTTACCCGTGAATCAAACCTGTCCAACAAAGGGATGATCAAAACCTCAGAACAGGAGAATTTAAATCCAGTTGAAGTGTTAGGATAGGGACATTGCTTGATCCTGGTCTAGTTCAAAGGACAAAAGGAATGTCTTGCCCACTTCCCATGACTCTCCTTTGCCAAATTTATATCTGAGTTGAGAAAGAAAACATGTTACAGTCACAGACACCCTATCTATCCACAGATATATTCTGTGGGCACAAGAGTTATCTTCCATGGCAAAAGGAAAACTCCTGTTGGGATCCTGGATGTTGTCTAGTCTAATATCCTTGTCTGTTTCTGAGTCTGGTTGGGGCTAAGTATAAGTTAAACAGTTTCCATTTTGAAATGCTTTGGTTGAATGTATAAGACAGCTACTTCCTTCATCTCTGTCAAATATTTGAAGACACACAATTTATTGATGATGCTGATCAGACTCATATATTAATACATCAAGATCTCTGATTTCCCTGTTGTATCTGTGCATCCTTGAACAAGTCACTTAAAATATTACTGAGCCTCCATGTCCTCATATGTCAATCAGTGGGTTAGACTCAACAGCTGATTTCCAAAGTGGTTGTGAGAGGCCCCCATGGTAGTAGTATCAGAAACAAGTACTGGAGGAACATTGTTTTAACTACTATTGTGTCTCCCCAAGCCAACCCTCTGTTGATGCCCCTTTTGTGTCCTCCCCTTACCATTTTATTGCATTTAGACTTGACTTCCAACTGCCACCCTTGGGGTCTTTTTGGCTGGAACCTGCTTAGTGTCCAACAGGCTGAAAGTGCCACCAAAATAATGTTCCTTGGAAACAACCCTCAACCAACGACTAAAGGAGTTGGTGGATAAATACCCCAGCTTCTTTGCAGCTCAACTGGAAAAACTATCTCAGTTTCCAGTGGGATTGTCTCTGATTGCCTACAATGGTAACTGGTTTAATAACACATCTTTTGTTGACCACATCCCTTCCCTGTCTCACTTTCCCACACCTCTAATGCTATTTCCTCGGAACTCCTTCAAAATAAACTACTTTCATCCAAATCCTTGACTTAGGACCTACATCTGGCCAACTCAAATTAAGATACTTCCCACCACTAAGTGTTTTGTGATGGAAAATGATTAAGAATCATAAATATTTATTATTTCTATCTTTTCTAATGACTCTAAAGTTCTATGATCTTAGGATTCCCTAGTCTTAACCCTAGCATTTTTAACCAGAGTACTCTCTGGCTCTTGTTTCCTTCTCTTTTGCTGTGTATACTGCTGGAAACTTTTGAGATCTAATCTATATGCTTCAAATGTTAATCAGACTTTAAAAACAAAGTCTTAGAGGAAATTCTAAAAAGATCTACATTTATCTTATTCCTCTTTCCCCCATGAAATGATGTTCAACAACTACAGACTGCAAAATGTAAATGCTCAATTACCCTGAAATAACAGGCTTAAAGAGGCATGGAATTCTTGGCTTTTTGTTTTGTTTTCATTTGATCGTGGCCTGAAAGCCATAAAAGAAACTATTGCTGTAATCACCCATTGATAACCCAAAGTCCAGCTCAGAGAGTAACAAGAAACAAAAATTTAAAAAGGCCTTTATGTCTTGGGGAGCTTAGAGTAAAACTTGATTAGCAGAGATCAAAATGAAACTCAAAGTGAGATCATTTAGAAGATGGGTCTTTATAGAGAGGTCTGAAGGATCATTTGGTCAGTTCTCACACTCATGAATTAGAATGTGAATAATTGGGAACTCTTTTCTCTGTTGATGGAAGTGTAAATTGGTACAACCACTTTGGAAAACAGACATATATATGAACATTCATGAAGTATTGTTTTAAAATACAAAATATAGGGCGCCTGGGTGGCTCAGTTGGTTAAGCGACTGCCTTTGGCTCAGGTCACGATCCCGGAGTCCTGGGATCGAGTCCCGCATCAGGCTCCCGGCTCGGCGGGGAGCCTGCTTCTCCCTCTGACCCTATCCCCTCTCATGCTGTTTCTCTCTCTCTCTCAAATAAATAAATAAATAAAATCTTTAAAAAAAATCAAAATATATTTAGAAACAGTCGAAATGTCCAATAATTTGGAAAGGGCATATAAAACTTAGAGGGTTCATAGAATGGAATAACTACAGCATTAAAATGAACTGCAACCATATACATCAATATCACTTCCTTGATACCCCATCCTTTTGCAAACATAGCCCCATTTCTCTGTCCCTTTTCCTGGCAAAAATTCTTGAAAAAGCTGTCTTCATTTCTGTCTCTTTTCTCATGGAACATCATCTCCTGAAGGTTTTTTTTTTTTTTGGTCTCCCCAAGGTTTAGTTTAACAGTTATCTCCACTACACAAAAGAGATTGTTTCCATCAAGATCACTGATGACCTCCATGTTGCCAAATCCAATGATGACATTTCTGTTCTCATCTTGCCTAGCTGCTCAGCAGCTTTCAATATAAGTGACCATGCTCCTCTACTTTAGATATTATCTTCTTATGGGTTTTGCAATACTGAAATTTTTAATCACTTTATCTTTGAACATGTGTTTTGTAACTGAAGTCCAAAGGGACAATGAAGACGGCACATGAGTAGAGGAGATATGTGTAATATGCATCCACTATTCCTTGTTGCACCAATCACATATAGCATTTGCAATGCAGACAAGCATGCAATTCCTGTGGATCCACAATGCATGAGAATTCAATGAGACTCAATGTAAGCACAAGGTAAGTTATATCTAGAGGCACTGAAAGCCATGAGAAACCATGTTTTCCATTAGAATCAAGACTTGCTTCAAATTAAAAAAAAAAAAAAGGCAGCAATGTTTTAAGAAATATGGATGACCAAGGAGTCCTACCTTATTTGTGTCAATAGGGAAAGGAGGGGCAGCCAAAATATATATGTATATATGAACTATGCAATATGAATTGCATGATTTGGGTGATTCTGTATATGAGTTAAAAGTTCTTATGTTTGCTCTGAAAAAACATTGCATAATATAAAGATGAATAACAAAATTCATGCCAATAATGTACAATCTCATTCTTTAAAATTTAGAATGATATTAAACAGCAAATTTAAAAATCCATGACAAGTCAAGAGAGAAACCATAGAAGAAAAAAAAAAAGTTTTATACTTTAGTACCTATAATGGCATTTCCCCCCCTGCTTTTTGAATGAGTAGACCTTGTTTATATTTTTGCATTGGGCCTGTAAATATATATTCATGAATGATGAATAGACATCTCAGGCTTCAAATTTTCATAAAGTATTCTTAATTCTCCTATTTCCTTCCTTTCCAAATCTTCACTAGTCTTTCTCAGCTTAGTACCAGCTCATTAATCCACCAGTTGCTTAAGTGAAAAAAAATACAGTAGTCATTACTCTATTTTCTCCATCAGTATGACATATAGCATTACCTCTACAAAGTACATCACAGGCTGTCCACTCCTCTCCATCTGCTATCACCTCTTCATTCAAAGCACCACCGTCTCTTTCCTGAACTAGTAGAGCTATTTCTTAAATGCATTCCTTGTCATGTCTCCATGATCCATTTATAAGCAGCCCATAAAGAGATATTTTAAAGACATAAACAGATATTTATCTTTCTCTACTAAAGATACTCCAATGTGTCTCATTGTTCTTTGCATGAAACTCAAATGTCTACAGTGGTTTCTGTAGTTCTACATGGCCTGATTATCTATGTACCTCTCCAAACCCTCCTCAGTTGAATCTATTTCATACCCATATCTCTGCCTCACAGGACTTCCTGTGTTTTCTCCAGAAATCTCAGGATTGCTTGTACCTTTAGGCCTTTTGTAGCAATGGGCCTTCTTCTTTGTGTGCTCTATACTCTGATCTCTGCCTGGGTGGCTCTTCTTTTCATATACATCTCAGCTTAAATATTTCCTCCTCAAAAAGTCCTTTCCTAAACACTCCAAAAAAAAAAAATCCATCTTATTACTCCAATAAGCATCTTGCTTTAATTCCTTCACATACCTTTTTTGTTTGTTTGTTTATTCATTTATTTGTTTATTGCTTGTCTTCTCTCACTGAGATCAGGCACCTTATCTGTCTCACTTAATGTTGTGTCTGCAGTGCCTAGAATAGTATCTGGAACAAGATAGGAGCTGAGTAAATACATATTGCCTGAATGAGGAAATGAACAAATGAATCAGCTTGGTAGTTCAGTTGTGTTTTCTCTGTAGATGGGTGTGTATGTATGCATGTATCTATCTGTGAGTACATATACCCACATGTACAAACACATATATATTTATATATCATAGTAGATATTGGCATTGCTTCCTCAGCATTCATGCTATGTCTCCCTTACTGTATAGCGGCCATGGATGTAGAGTGGAATTGAACTACCCACAGTTGCACACGGGTGCCCAAATTGGCTTAAGGCCAATCTTATCCTCTGGCCATATTTTTTTGGTTAGTGATAAACATATAACTCAAAACTTTGGGATTTTGTTCAATGTTTGCAGAAGGGAAGCCCTTATTTTGACCCTTATAGCAACTAGTTCTAGTTTCTGCTGATGTCAAAGTGACATCCAAGAGGAGAGCCTGATTGAACATGAAACAGACATCACAGAAGGCAGAGTGAAGGGAAGGAAACTAACTGGTCTTAATGACCTGGCTGAGCTGCCGGACAAAACCTGAAGCTCAATTGCTGGGTTCCCAGTTACACGGGCAATAACTTTCATTGCTAAAGCTTGTATGAGCTGAATTTTCTGTTACTTGTAAATAAAACATTGTAGTTGACACTGATGCTAAATTCTAATCTCTGTTAGCATTTTGGGTGTACTTTCTTTTTTTTTTTTTTTAAAAGATTTTATTTATTTATTTGACACAGAGAGAGACAGCGAGAGCAGGAACACAAGCAGGGGGAGTGGGAGAGGGAGAAGCAGGCTTCCCGCCGAGCAGGGAGCCCAATGTGGGACTCGATCCCAGGACTCTGGGATCATGACCTGAGCCGAAGGCAGACGCTTAACGACTGAGCCACCCAGGCGCCCGTTGGGTGTACTTTCTTTAATAAATTTTTAATGCTGTTGAAAGATAAGATAGCTATAACCAAAATGCATGAATATTATTTTTACAAATTTTTTTCCATTTATTGTTACAGTAAAGCATTTATTTTCATGAAAATCTTCACAACCATAACCTCATTGGTTATATAAATATCCATTGCCTACACTATAACTTACTTAATAGCTCCATTTTTTGGATATATATCACTCGACTATGTTTTGATTAATTTCTTTAATGCTTATTTCCCAGAAATTTGGTTGAAGGTCAAAGTGTATGGAAATTGCTTTAACTATTGAAAGACAGTGCCAAATTGCTTATTAAAATGATTTTAATATTTTTAATACCACCTGACTCTATTAGACTTTATCATAATTTTACTTTTTACAAAAATTTGACAACTAAATACACCAATAATTGGTTTCATGTTATGTCTTAATTTGTATTTCTCTGATTACCAGAGGGCTTGGATAATTTCTGATATGCATTTTACAGTTGATATTTATTCTTTGGGGAAATATTTATCACTTTGTAGTCGGAATTTATATTCAGCTTTTCAGACTCATTGGGGCAGATGTGGTCAATGTCCTCTCAATTACTTCTGGGTTCGCATCATTCCCACGTCCTCAGACCAGTGATTTTCACAGCAAAGAGCTAAAGTTCTCTGCCTAAGGGCTCTGTTGGTGATGCTCATTAGGTCCAAGTACGGGAGGAGGAGTAGGAAGTTGTTGAATCAAATGCCCTCTCCTTGAAACCAGAAGCATTGGTCAATCAAGGACTGATAGGAGTTTGGTCTATAAATACCCCCAGCTCCCTTGCTTCTCATGTGGGATAATAATAAGGTCTATGCTTTACATTCTCACTCAGAACACTCCAGTGGGGTTCAGTTCTAGTTGTCCACAGCAGTAATTCACCTGATGAGTTGCATTATACTGCTTGACTTTATTTCCATTTATCATTCCCATTCCTATATTGTTGACATCACCTTTCAAATAAATTCTGTACCTAAAACCTTCTCTCAATCTCTGTCTCTAGGTAATCCAATTTAAGACACCCATTATACCAAGATTTACTATAGTGTAATAACTTAGGCTTTAAAAAATACTACTGGACTCTGAAAAACAAACTGAGGGTTCTAGAGGGGAGGGGGGGGGTGAGAGGATGGGTTAGCCTGGTGATGGTATTAAAGAGGGCACGTTCTGCATGGAGCACTGGGTGTTATATGCAAACAATGAATCATGGAACACTACATCAAAAACTAATGATGTAATGTATGGTGATTAACATAACAATAAAAAATAAAAAAAATACTTACTGAACATTTGAAGTCTTCCCTACTCAATGCAAGGAAAGAAAGAAAGAAAAAGAAAGAAAGAAAGAAAGAAAGAAAGAAAGAAAGAAAGAAAGAAAGAAAGAAAGAAAGAAAGAAAAGAAAGAAGAAAGAAAGAAAGAAAGAAAGAAAGAAAGAAAGAAAGAAAGAAAG
>NC_058412.1:104437105-104438657 GCF_002201575.2 Neomonachus schauinslandi
AAAGAAAGAAAGAAAGAAAGAAAGAAAGAAAGAAAGAAAGAAAGAAAAAGGAAATCAAAACAAGGCAGTTCACTCTCCTTTGGAAATAAACAGAAGTACTTTGTACATTGTACACCAACCTTTTAAAATTCTTAAAAGACTTTCAAGAAAGAGGAGCAAAAATAACTAATGATTTGCGATGATTTTTAAACTAAAAGGAGTAGTTATTCGTTATATATGTGGCTTCACATTGTAGTTTTTTTTCTGTGGGGTACTTAGAGCTTTTGAAAAGTACAAATTTCTTTCTCCCTAGGCTTTAATCATCATGCTTTAAGGAAATCTTTTGAAATGAAGGCAGCATATGTTGCAATAACTAGGCCCTTTCATTAAATTTATCCCTTAGGAAAAGCCCACACAGTAACTGATTTTTGACCTCAGTTCAAATAGAACTTTGGCTAGAAAATTCTCAGAGGTAAAATACCAAGAGTAATGGGAACTTTTCGTATTTTAAAGTTTTCCAACAACCACAATATGCTTTATCCAACATATATTTTGTTGGGGCTGTTTGAAGTTCACTTGGAGTTTAGATGGTGTTTGACAGATTGTATGAATAGCCTGTTTTCCAAGCATATATGAACCCCTGCTTTAAAGACTGATAATGTAAGAAGAGATTCTTCTTTCAAAAGCAAGTTCATTGCTGAGACAATACCATAGCTATACATGCATGTCCTTTCCAAACATTGCATTTTAGAACTTCTAATTTCTTCAGATTCCCAATTTGGGTATGAGATCTGAAACTCAACTGATGATAAATTTCCCTTAAAGTAGAAATTTACTTCAAAGCTATAGCTTTGGTTGCTAAGTCACAACTTCTAAATAATATCTTTTTAAAAATTTTAACAACTTCAGGGCCGCCCGGGTGGCTCAGGTGGTTGAGCATCCAATTTCTGCTTGGGTTGTGATCTCAGGGTCCTGAGATCAAGCCCCATCTCACACTCCTCACTCTGCGCAGTCCGCTTGTCCCTCTCCCTACCCTTCTGTTCCTGCCACCACTTTTGCACGCTCTCTCTCTCTCTCAAATAAATAAATAAAATATTTTAAAAAATTGTTTAAAAACTTCAAATGGGCATTTCAACACTGGTTGCTTTTAAGCAGAGTGGGAGCATACACCACCTACTAATAATGATTATTGCTTAATCTATTTTAAATTAAAGTAGCATAAAATGTTTCTGATATGAAAGTTACAGTTTTGTACATCACAATGTTCACTCAAAATATATGGAATTTGAAGGAAGATTTTGCCATCCCAATTTAGATCTTCCATCAAGATCTTGATGTTATTGTAGAATATTCAATTTATGAGCTTCATGTCCTCAGAGGTCAGGCTATTTATAAGGGCAAAATTAAGTAGAGATTTGGGTCTCTGGATAATTTAGGGTAAAAATTGTTAATATAACTGAGTTAATGTAATTGAGAAAGAGTTCATGAAAGAAGGGAGACAGAATTAAATTACTCAGGAAGAAAGAAAAGAAAGAAAGAAAGAAAGAAAGAAAGAAAGAAAGAAAGAAAGAAA
>NC_058412.1:104438667-104521401 GCF_002201575.2 Neomonachus schauinslandi
AAAGAAAGAAAGAAAGAAAGAAAGAAAGAAAGAAAGAAAGAAAGAAAGAAAGAAAGAAAGAAAGAAAGAAAGAAGAAAGAAGAAAGAAAGAAAAAAGGAAATCATATCAGAGTCACCATTGTAGCAATCCTCCTATTTTTACTTTAACTACAGTACATTTCATAAGCTCTAATACTACCAGACATGGCCCACCCTCCCTGGGGCTCAAGGTTAAGAACACACAAATCAAGATGCTACCCTAGGACCCCTTGGCTGAAAGTGCTACTCCTTTCCAGCGTTTATGAGACCTATTCCCAGGTCAGTATCACATAGTGACCCAAAATGCCAATAGTATCCTCATTGAGAAAAACTAAATGTGGTCTGACAAGTTACCCATCTAGCTAGCACAGGGCCAGAATTGCAACTTTTGTGTTTTTTCTTCTCCATATAACAATTCTAAATTAATTGCTTATTACATACCAATCTAGGGAATCCCCAGGTACAAATGACACTGGCAAAATCGTATTATCAACATATCCTTTTGCTTGTAGGAACACTGAAGGAGTCTTCTCTATAGATGCTATATTTCCTGAAAGGGTGGTTTTTAAAAATCAGAGGTGACATATTTTCAAGATAGTTCAAGCTAGGTAACTGAGGTCCAGAAAACCCAAGACTCGCTTCACCACCCTTAAGTACTATAGACAAATAGTCATGTATCATAGCCAATTGCACACTAAATTTATGTTGCATCAGCAGGAACATTCCAAGAAAATTCAATAATGTCTATTTATTAAATTTAGCACTATAATTACCAACCAAGCAAAACAAAGCTAAAATATATTCCATGGAAAATCTAACTACTTAAAAGGTGTCTAACGGAAATGTTATGTTTATTTGGTGATATTTAAATAATGTTCATCATCTCATTCATATTCATGTGATTCCTAAGAAATGATGTCTTTCATACTTCCAAAGATAAGTTATGCATCATTTCCCAGCCTTCTTTGACTGGGTGCTAGGGTATCTGTTGTCATATTATTAGAAATAATAATAATAGTATAATGTATATAATATAATAAATTAATAATATTTATTTATTGGAAACAAGCAACTTTTTGATGAAATGTGCAATTGGTTCATATGCTGAAAAACCAATATAAGTTAGGGTATTCTGTTCTTCCATTCACTTGACACATTAAGCAGATATCCTCTGTAAAGCTACAAGCTGATTGGGGGATTAAAAGTAATTTTAAAAATTAAAAAGTAATTATTTAAAAATACCTACATCATATTTTAATTGTATAATTAATATCAAATAAATAATGAAACATTTGAACTATTAAATTTTTTTAAGACATAAGGATTGACTTTCCTTCTTATGGAACAAGCTCAGAGTAGGGATCTAGGGCTGATGTAGTGGGTTCAATCACTAGGGACCCAAGCCCCTTGTAAGTTTTTGCTCTATCAATCATCCTTAGCAATGACTTTCAAATGCAAGGTTTCTTCATCCAAAATGGCAGCTGCAACCGAAGTTTCAATCTTCACCTCTGCATTATAAGCATTAGGAAGGAGAAGGAAAGCAGGATAAAAAGCAAGCCCCAGCTGTCTACACCCACTTGAAAAACCTTCTTTAAAGTTCAACCTTCCAATTTTTACTTACAGCACATTGGTTAGAAATTAGTCACATGGCCAAACCCAGTCTTTTAGCTGATTACATTGCCACCATGAATAAAAATGGGGTATGTTACTGGGAAACAGATGGAAAGGATATTGGTTGAGCAAATATACTTTATATTTTCTGATTGCCTATTCAGATGCACTTTCCAGCCTTCCCCACCCTGTTCTGTGCCCCAGGGGACAGACCTCTGTGAAGAGCATTAGCCAACCTTACTTTGGCTTCCTTTTGAGTTTGGACAACAAGGCACACGAACAGGAGATTGAAAGGTAGGGGGAGGGAAATGATGAGGTTTTTATTCCCTCTGCTCTAGCTAAGACCAGAACCCCTGTAGATGGAAACTAAATTATGTGTGCAAATATGACTTTTTAACTTGATTTGTTTTCAATAGAGCTATCCTACTACCATCACACCATTTTAAGAAAATCAACTACTTGTTTGCTAATTCTTAAGCAAACTTTTTAATTTGTTGTATGGATGCAAGTCTTACTGGCCAGTTCACACAAGGACTGTTCCAACTGAGAATTATTTACCAATTGGCTATCTTCCTACCCTGTGACTTAAGTAATATGTACACTCCCTTATTGGTTGATTGATTGCTTGATTGGCTGTCAGTCTCATAAGTCACTTTAGTTTATACTCTGCAAGCTAACAAGAAGATGTATTTTCATGCAAGTGGCAGAAGTGATGTTATTAATGGCCCACAGACTGGTTAGCAGTATATATCTCATAAAGATGAGAGACTATTTCAAAATGCTAGCCCTCGAGTATGTACTTCTCCTGGTTTAGAATTTATTCTATTAGTAAAAATGGTGTATTGACCAAAATGTTACCAAAGGTAGTAATTTGAGACTAGAAATATTCTAGAAATCATTTCAGGTATTATTAATGTTAATATTACGTCCAAGTGAAACCACATTGCCTAATTGCTTAGAATTTCAGTTGGTTATATTTAAATTGGGGTTATGCTTATTAAAAATGCCACCCATTTTTTTTTTTTTAAAGAGCCATTTCCAGGGCACAGAGGAGTCCATGTACTGTTTGGCAAAAAAGACTGCACACCATTCTGTTAGGCAGGCTGCTCTTCATATAAATATTAGCATGTGGCCGGAGCAAACACGATTGCCTTGGCACAGATACTACTTAAACATGCAACAAGACAGAGAAATATTTTGATGAGCAAGGAACACTTAGCTTGCTTTTTGTTCTTATTGAGACAACCATCTTTTCTTTCCCAAAGTCCCCAGGCAAAAGGTATAACACTGTTTCCTGTAAAGCAGCAGCTCTCAAATGTGGCCACACATTTAGACTGCTGGGCAGCTTTTCAAATTCCCAGTGCCTGGAGGGCATCCCAGCCCAAGGACATCAAAATCCTAGAGTAGGGACTGGAAACTGGAATTTTTAAGGTGCCTCAGGTGATTCCAATATGCAGTCAAGGTTGAAAACAACTGCTGTAAAGAGACAAGCCTCAAGATGTTTTATAAAACAGATTTGCTGAGTTATAAACAATGAAATCCAGTAATACAGTGAATCCCCTTACAAGACCTAGGCTCATCCCCATTTCCAAAACCTTATACTCTTAGGTGAGTATATGTTTGCAATTGTTTTATATTTGTAATGAATTTACCCTTTTATCAGTATTTGTTGTCATTTTTTGGTCACTTAAAACAGTTTGTGACTTACAGTCGATTTTGTCTGATATTCACATAACCACTCCAGCTATCTTTTGGAATTCGCATAGAATATATTTTTCTGTTCTTTCACTTTCAACCTGTTTGTGTCTTTGGATCTAAAGTGAGTCTATTGTAGATAGCATATAGTTGGATCTTTTTTTCTTTTTAAAAAATCCATTCTGTCAGTCTCTGCCTTTTAATTGGGGAGTTTAATTCATTTACATTTAAAGTAATTATGGATGAAGAAGGAGGAGCAAAATGTTTTCTATTATCTTATATATTTTTTTGTTCCTCAATTCCTCCATTATTTCCTTTTGTTCTTAATTGGTTTTGAAATGTACCCTTTTGATTCCCTTCTCATTTCTTTTTCTGTATTTTTCTTTTTTTAAGTTATTTTTTAGTGCTTATCCTGGGGATTGCAATTAACATTTTAAATTTATGATAATCTGGTTTGTTTGAATTAATACCAACTTTACTTCAATAGTATACAAACATTCTGCTCCTTTACTCCTCCATCCCTCTTCCTTTATATTGCTATTGTCACAGATTACATGTTCATTCATTGTGTGCCTATTAACATATATTTATAATTATTATTTTATAATTTGTCTTTTAAATCAGATAGAAAAAAAAAGAGTTACAAACAAAATTATATTGAGTTTTTATATTTACCTATGTAGTTACATTTACTAATGTTCTTTTTAGTTTGTATGGCTTCAAGTTACGGTCTAGTATCCTTTCATTTTACGCAGAAAGAGTCCCTTTTTGTAGAGCAAGTCTACCAGCAATGAATCATACTGAAAAGTTGAATTGTTGGATCATATGGTAATTTTGAACAGTGATTGCAATATTTTACATTCCTACCAGCAGTGCACAAAGTTTTCCATTTCTCCACACCCTCACCAACACTTGTTATTTTCCTTTTTTTTTTTTTTTAGTAGTCATCCTAATGGGTATGAAGTGGTATCCCACTGTCATTTCAAATTGCATTTCCCTAATGATTAGTGCTGTTGAGCATCTTTTTATGTGCTTATTGCCCATTTGTATATCTTCTTTGGAGAAATTTCTATTGAATTCCTTTGCTCATTTTTCTAAACTATTTTCAAAAGACTATTATTTGCTATATGTTGTCTCTGAATCACTGTTCCTTTAGCTTGTGGTTAGCTATTTTGTTTGAATGCCTAGAGAAAAATAAAAACAAAACAGAACAAACAGTAACTATCTTAGATTTTATAGATTGGCTTTGTGTTGGGGCATTCTTTGTAATGCTTAGATAGGCTGTTTATAACTCTAACTTAGTCATTACTTCCTGCTGGTGTGGAGCCTAAGGATCAGCTGAAGGTAAAAGTTATAGGTCTTCTCAAATCTTTTCTGGGCATGGGTCCTACTTTGGGCATATGCATGGCTTTTTAGATTCCTTTATATTGGGATGTTTTCAAAACCATTATTTTCCAAAGTAACTCTCTCTCCAGCTTTTCCTCCTAGGCTTTAAGCATATCTATTGTTTGTCCCAACTGTAACCTTTTGTCCCTGATGGCAGCAGCTTATTTATTTGCCTCTCAAAAGTTTTGAGGGACACCTTCTGCATAGCTTCTTTTCTGCTGTGATGGACCTCTGAGTTAGACAAAAGAAAGGCAAGCACCTTGTGTCATTCCTTCAGGGAACCCTGAGACACATCAAAACAAACACAATTCCTTGATAACAAGATTCACTCTGTTCCTTATAGAACCAGGTGCCCATATTGGGAACATGGGCTGCCATCTTCATCACTGCTGCCATGCTGAGGAAAGTGTGTGGCAAGGCTATGTTAAAATGCCACAAAGCTTTTTCATAGTGTTTAAGTGACCTTTTTCTCAATGTAGCATTTGCTTGGTTGCTTTAAGCCTTTAGCTAAATTCCAGAGTTCTGATAAAGTTGATTATAACAGTTTTTGCTTGTTTCATTGGTGTTTCTCTGGAGGGATGGACCCCTGCAGCTCCCAACTGCCATTTTTGCTGAGCTCACCACCAAACCTCACACCCTTAACCCTGTATCCTTAATAGGATTGAATGGAATTCAAGAAGCAGGGCAGGCAAAGGATCATAATGCCAGCCAGTGGTATGAGCTTTGAAGTGAGAAACAATTCTGAAACAATCTGGTGACACATTCCCTCTCTTCTCCCCCTCCCTCCCACACTTATATAATCCAGAAGCATGAGGAAAACACCAACTCACAGATTAAGACCATCTACCACCACCTACAATGCTGCACCTCACTCAACAGGGGCTCTTGGCTTGAGCTTCTAGAGGCAGCTTTTATGATTTAAGCACTTCAGAAGGCATACTTTCTTCCTCCTGGTTGGTTTTAAGCCTTCTCTGGAAAGGTCATACATTTGCATTTTCTATAAATCTCTGGCTTTCTCTCCATTCTTAAGTGTTTCTTCTAAATGTGGCAAATAAAAAGCAAGTAGAAACATTTTGTTTTAATGATAAGGTAGGGCCCAGTGTGTATGTCAGGGTATAATATGGCATGTGCTCTTATCATAAGTGTTACAGGTGCTATTTGCTTGTCAGGCCTCCATCAAAAGCATCAGAAAATCAATAAAGTTGGAGGGGAATAGACTATAATTTCCATGTCTACCCCAAATAATCCATCACTGACAACTTAGACAATTCTTACCAATAAAGATGGATCCAATTTTCTCTGTTCCATCAAAATAAGCATATTATTTTCAGAAAGAATTTTAAAAATCATTTCTAGACCTAACTAAAATTACATGAAAGAGATAGTGAGTCACAAGAATGACTTTTAAATGAAGAGAAATTTAATAAGTGACCATGAATGTATGTTGATATGCTGGGCAGCCCATCTTTGCATGATCAAAGACCTATCTAGTAATAATAAAAACATCGAGGTTAATGTTGAGATTAGAAAATTCAGAGCTAGTAGGTCTGATCACTTGGGTGTCCCTCAGCTTTCATCAACATGACCCTGTGCTCACATTCATTTCTTCTCCCTAAGTTTAATCATTTTGCTTTTCTCAAATTCCTCCAAATTATATCTATTAGTTGATACTAAGCAACCGGACTAGAGAAAGGCACAAGAGAATTGTGGTACATTCCACACAGTGAAAATCTTTCTAATGTATGAAATATCCTAGTGAATAGAAAATACTCGTCTGGCTATTCTGAAAGAATATTAAATATGTCAGAAAATTTTTTGTCAATGCCACCTGAGAAGATGACCAATATGAGACCCTACCAAAAGAAAAAAGCAGTCCCTGGAGATGCCACAAAACTGGTTAATTTTTTGTAAGGCTTGGTACTTGAGGGGGGAAGTTTTGATTTTCTGGAGAGTTTCCTTAAGTGGAACAGTACATGTCCCAGTAATTTCACTTAAATTACATCCTGCCATATGCTGAATTTGAATTTAGCTTCCAAGCTAATGTAGAAAAACAACAGATAATATCAATATTGTCAAACAGGAACTCAGAAGCTGGGAAATAGCTTTTGTTAGTGTTATAGAGCTTATTGAGGTATAATTTATGTACAGATAACGTAAATCTTTAGCAAACAGATCCATGTAATTTGGCAATTGTATATGATATGTAATCATCACCCAGACCAAGATATAAAACATTACATTTCTCTAGAAGATTCTCATGTTCTTTTCCAATGAATCCCTCTGCATTGCAGAGTCAACCATTCTATTTTGGTTTCTATCACTATAAAGTATGTTGCCTGTCTTTGAGCTTAATATAAATGGATTCATGGGTTGTGTTCTCTTTTGTATCTCTTCAACTCCCTTGTAAGAGAGCTAAGTAGTATTCCATTATATTATATACCAAAATTTTGTTTATTCATTCACCGGTTGTTGGGTTGTTGACAGTTTGGTGTTATTATGAATAAAAGTGTTATGAACGACATTTTACAGGTCATTATGTGGATATATGTTTTATCTCTTTTGTGTAAATACCGAGGAATGGCATTTCTGGGTCAAAGGGTAAATAGGTATATATTAAATTTTATTAGAAACTGCCAAAAAGTTTTCCAAAGTAGTTGTATTATTTGTATCACCATTGCATAAGAGTTTAGTTATTCTACATTCTTATTAACACTTGGTCTTGTTAGTTTTTTATATTATTTTAGCCATTTTAGTGAGTATATGGTTGTAGAATAGATTTTGGTGGGTTAATAAATTATTTTATTAAAGCTCCAATTTTTTTCTAATTTACTTGTTTGAGTTTTGCTTTACTTGACTTTCTGATTTTTAAAACATTATCACACCCCAAGTGCTATCAGCAGTTACAGATGACAACGAAATATTTAAAATGAACTTCACTGTATATAAGTATCTGAAAGACCACACAGGAGAAAAGTTGTATGCTGTTTACATATATAAGAATCAATTTTTTAAAAATAAAGAATCTTCAAATGTTGAGAAGTTTGTAGATCTGAAAACAAGATTTCTGGGCACCAAATTCTTGCTTTATTTCACGAAATAATTTCACCTTGAACCTGGAACTTTGTTGACATCATTTACCGACACTCACTAACGGAAAATTTTGGCAGTCCACTAAAATTTCAATAGCAAACTTAAATAGTGAGAAACTATATCTAAATCCTGCCTTGCAACAGCAGAAACCGAAAAGAACCCTGAAATTGCCTTTTTCACACTTTTAAGAGTTTGCCTTTTGAATTTTGGGATTACTGTGTCACAAGAAACTAAAATGCATGCAGGTTATAAAATCACTCTGATTCTGATATCTGATTTATCTCTGGGTATTTGCAACAAAACTCAGCTTCTGAAGCTTCAGCCCTGCTCTAGAATGAAGCAATGGATGAAGATAAAACTGTTTTCAGGGATCGTCAAATCTATGAAGGATGCAACTCAGGAATAGCTGTCATTTGGATACATGCTTCTGCTCAACAACCCAAGTTTATCCTGAATTCTATAACTCCCTGAGGTGATTAACACATAATCACCATGAAATCAGCGTGAAAATGCTTTTCCAATTATAAAACTTACAACTTAGAAGGGGAGCTGGGAGTGCAGGACCAGATGTTAAATGTCTGATGCCTGAGGGTGGCAATGTGGGTACAAGTTCTGGCATCTGGCTCTGGAATTTAATCCACCACACGTACCTGGCTAAACTGCAAATGTCCGCAATGAAATTTTGTATGTGTGTGTGCGTGTGTGTGTGTGTAGGGGGTGTGTGTGATCCTTGGTCATACATTTCTTTCCACATGAAATTTTTGAATCTAAAAAAAAAAGCAAAGGCAGGAACGTAAGTATACTCTCAGGGAAGTCCAGTCCATTGTACTCTGCTCGGCATCCCATTGCAAGTACAGTGGGGCTACCAGGCAGGAAATGCTCTGTTTATAGGGTCAGCTCAAGTTGAAATGCTGACAAATTTCCCAGAAGATCATCAGGTATTGATTTTTTTCTACATTCTTCATTCTCTTGTCTGTTTCGTCTATTCCCTAAAAAGCTAGAATGTGTTAGTTGTATAAGAGCCAAAGGATGTCTACACAGAGAAATAATAAGACTGAGTTAGTGGGTCTTCAAGAAGAATTTCAAGGTCTTCTCTACACAGTAATCAAAGGACAAGCTCTACTTTAAGTCTGGTCCTACCAGGTGCCAAGTTAACTACAAGGAATATTAAAACATTTGATAACCCGTATGGTAGGTACACTGATCATTTGGGACAGTTAGTGCTTATAATACCTGATGGGGGTCTTGGAAGCTCCCCATTATGGTCAGTATTAACCCTTAGTTGCTTAATCATGGGAAAGTACTGGTGACCAGGGCAGTGGTCATACCATCTACAGACTTTGGGCAGCTCTTTACAAAGTGGAATAAAAGCATTTCAATATTTTAATAGTTGGTTAGACATAACAGTCTTATAAGCCTGACATTAAGCCTCAAATCTCATTTTACTTACAGCCTTTCATGAATACCAAGGCCCTCTTTCTTAGTTTGGGTCCCCCTCCAGAAGCAGACCCTTTTACAGAAATTCAAAGTCATTTCCTTTTACAGAAAAATCTAAAGCCTGAGACAAGGGTGCTTGCATGAGTAGTTTATATGGGAGGTGATTTCAGAAAATACTGGTAGGGGAAAGAAGTGAGAAAGGGAAGGAGTCAGTGAAGGTTGTACGGCAGAGCACTTACCACTGTGGGCAACTGGGGTTTAATCATTCAGGAGCCCTCTGGGAATGGGGTAGTTAGCCAGCTAGGAGATAAGAAGCTGGGTATCATCCACCAACTCCCATAGATCATTGTCCGAGGGCTACTTCTGGAAGTGCTCACTCCCCAGCACCCAAAAGACATCGAAAGTCTCAGGCTAAGGAGGTCCAGTTACAGCTAGAAAACAGTGGGTGTGCATAATGATAAGCATTAAAAAGGAGAGCTGAGTATATATTTTACCTAAAGCCAAGAAGGAGAATAAGTATCCATAAACACAAAAACGATTTCTTATAAATTATAATAAAAGTCTGAGGATATTTCTTTCTTCAAACCAACCTGTACTACTTTGTCTTCCAATGGAAAGATATCTTTCTTTTTTTTTTTTTAAGATTTTATTTATTTATTTGTGAGAGAGAGAATGAGAGAGAGCACATGAGAGGGGGGAGGGTCAGAGGGAGAAGCAGACTCCCTGCCGAGCAGGGAGCCCGATGAGGGACTCGATCCAGGGACTCCGGGATCATGACCTGAGCCGAAGGCAGTCGCTTAACCAACTGAGCCACCCAGGCACCCGGAAAGATATCTTTCAATAGAAAGATTTTTGGCTCCATATTTTTGGTTATAACCAACCTTAAGGTAAAATTCCTACCCTTCAGTTATATTAAATTGAAAACCCACAATTCAGCAAGAGAGGAATTTATAAGTGCTTTTTGGTGAAATGCAGTCACTAATATTTTATGATGTTATACTCAATTCAATTATTCCTGTTAATCAGTGAAAAGGGCCATGGGAACAGAGGACAATTAGCCTCAGACCTTATTTGATACAATGTCTTAATGTCTGTTCTTTGCTCTACTTGTCATTCCTTGTTATAGAATCTATAGAAACTAGATAGGTAGATAGATGATAGATATATAGATGATGATAGATAGATAGATAGATGATAGATAGATAGACAAATAGAGGAAGACAGTGAATGAGCCATCAGCTAGGATTCTCTAACCTCTTAACTACAGAGAGTTGTTCTTTTAATTCGTCATACGCAATGAATTGTAAGGTGCACAAGAAACCATGGGAAAAACTTTAAAGCAAAGCACTGGGTTAAAGTTTGATTCTAAAAACATATTCAAGGCATTGTGATAGCCCAGAGAATGAAGGGAGATTTGGGGATGTACCTGAGCTAGGGCTTGCTTCAGTAATGAAAATCAAATGTTATACAGTCCCTTGGCCATCTAGACTTTCCAACGGGCCCTAAACTGGTCCTTGGCTATTTAATTACCTAAAAAAAAATTAAGATACTTAAAAGCAAGTACTGGCATCATGGGCCTAGATAGTCTTCTTTAATTCCACTTTATCTGTTTCCAATATAAGATAACTGTTGCTGAGAGGAGGGGTTCATTTTATGTGCTTCATTGGCCTATTCATTCCATTTTTAATTTCTTTTGGTCTTCAAGAATTATGTCTTCCCTTTCCTCTCTGCTTCAGTGAAAGCCATTTGATGAGAAATATTAAAATATCTCGTTTTCTTGGAATCTAATATTTTTCCAGTGGTTACTGCTTCTTGATCAACATTCAGAGCTCAGCAGAACACTTCAATTTATTGTCCTAGTATTTATTGAGAACCTACCTGTACCTGGCATTGAATTAGGTGTAAGCAATACCACAAATAACCATTATTCTCATGGAGTTTACAGTCTAATGGTAAAGACTGTGGACACAAATAAATATAAATTTATAAATGGAAATAAGCATCCTGAAGTACAAAGATTCAGTCCTGTTGAATATGTACATATAAATATAGATCGGTAGACAGACAGATAAAGATTGGTCCTAGAGGCAGATGTGTGGGATGGTTAGGAAGACCTCTCTGAGGAAGTGGGACTTGACTTGAAATATAAATATAAAGAAGAGACGTGGGAGAGGAAACAGTCTTGATAGAGTGGATTTCTTCCTCCCAGAGAAGAGAGAATGATAACAAATGATATGGAGAAGTAAGTGGGCCTACAACATGCAGGGTCTTCAAGGTCATGATAAGGACTTCAGTCTTGATATTCAGAGCAAGGAAAACCATCGAAGGATTTAAACCTATGGCTCACTTGATATACTAGTTAATCTGAAAATAACACTTTCAGTAAAGTGTGCAGAAAATACTGAGAGAAGCACAAGTGAGGGGTTGTGGAGACCAGTTAGGAGGCTACAGCAAAACATGGAGGCAGACCAACCAAGTGGGAGCAGTTGTGAAGGTATATCCAGGACATCTAGCATGGATTCCAAAAGTACCACTGAAGAACAGAGAATGGGTTGGAGATGGGTTGGAAGAAGAAGAAAGGATAAAGGATGACTCCTAAGTTCCTAGATTACAAAACCGGTTGAATGGATGGAGGTGACACCATTTAAACCAAGGAGGTGATGTTTTTATAATACATTTGACATGTGTTCCCATGAGGGACTAATTTCCTGAGATTTAACCTTAGGTTTCATGAAGAATAACTTCATGGTCCAAATCTGTGATAGAATTAGATCCTTCCTTTGATAACATTCTATTTGAAGGCACCATAATTGTTTATTTAAAAAAAAATGATCCTAGAGTCAGCCGTAGGGGTTCAGTGCACACAAGAGTGAACTATGAGCAGACAGAATGAGCACAGAAAACAAATTGCTTGATGCTTGGTAGCCCGAAGAAACAATGAGCCGGCTTTATTATAAGTTTGGGGAAATGAGAAAGTTCTGTGAAATGACAGCCTGCCGCTTCAGATTCTTTAAGAGAAGAATTGAAGTTATTATTCTAGAAATGTATGTGTTTTTATCAGTGGGCCATTTCACCAGTAACTGTTAATTAATGCCAAACCTTGGTTTCCAACTAGAAGGTGCAATTATACATCTACAGATACATATAGCAAAATATACTATCTGGAAACAGCAGAATAGGGATAAGGCAAAGCCATTGCCAGAAGATGCTATTCAGAAAAATATAGCTGAATTCAAAAGAACTCATTTATTATGCCATAAAAAAACCCTCTTATTGGAAAATAGAAATGATTTTTGTCGGGGAGGTTTATGATACTAGTCATTTCCTACAAACACATAACTTGAATAAGAACAACCAGCACACAACAATGGTAATGGTGTTTATTATAATATCATCCACTGATGATTTCAGCCACAGATCTGAGATTTGTCAGCCATGCTCTGAATATACTTATTTTGGCAGCAAGGTCTGTTCAGAAGGTGATTGAGTTTTGAAACACAGGTTACATGACATTACTTCTCCTCCAGATCTTAAGTGTGTGGTATGGGCTTCCATGCAGAATCAGAGTGGTATTTTTGGCAATATAAGAAAATTTCTGGATCATGATATATTCCCAAAACACAGTTTAAGAATGAATTTGTGAATGTATCATATGTTAGCAAAATGCTATTGAAACATTCTGGAATGATTTATTGGTATCCATTAGAAATGATCATTGGACCAGGAGATCACCTCTGCTTCTCGAATTTGTAGAGTATACAAACATACTGAATAGATTTTATAGGGCTCTTCAATATGTCAGGGAAGGGAAGAAATTCATTTCTCAATAACTTTAGGTAAAACCACTATGTGCATTCCATGTCCATCTATCTGCTAGATTTTTTGCCATGGTGATATACCAAGAATGCAATATTTAGATTTCTTCTTGAATGACAATTTTGCCACTTAGGCAGGCTAATTTACTTCTTGGTCTTTAATTTCTCTATCTATAAAACTAGTATGATCTTACATTTTGAAGATTAAATAGGATAATATATGTGAATGTGTAGTGTAGAGAAGGTTTTCAATAATATAAGCAGTACCAGTAGCACTAACTATTTATGTCTTAAAAGTAAGTCTACTGTCTTTCACCCAATGCAGTGTTGCAAGATTTTTCATTTTGGCTGGAAACCTGAGAGTCTTCTTTGATACTTCCTTCTTTATTACCTCCCACATCCAATAGGTTTTGAAGTCCAAACAATTTTTTAATACTGTTATTTCTATTTGTACTAATCTTCCTTCCCTTATACCTATTATACCCATTCAAATCCTCATATTCTCTCCCTTTGATCATTACATTTGTTTCTAATTGGCCTCCCTAATATTGGTCTCTCTCAACATGAGCACATACAGCTGCCAGAATTCATTTTCCATTAACATACTTTGAGTCATACCACAGTTCTGCTCAGAAACCTCCAGTGGTTTTTCATTTCTAGCCAAGAAAGACTGGCACATAAAGCCTTCCGTGGTCTTGTCCTCACTTCACCTTCTTCAGTCTGATCTTCCAAACTAGTGCCCCAAACATTAGTTTTCCCCCTGCCAAACTGGCTGTCACAGCATTTCAGAAATGCCTTGTATTTTCCTGATTCCATGACTTGGCTCAATCTATTCTTCCACTTGGAATGCCTTTCCTGTTCTCAGTGGATTCCCCCTCATTCCTTACTGCTCACTTCAAGCACCACCTCTCTCATGAAGCCTCTAAGAGACAAGTGTTTATCCCTTTTTCCAATTCCACTGTACTTGATTTTTCTTATAATGTTTTCCATATATGGTTTTGCATTCAAGTTATCTTTAGACCTATAGTATCCATCCTTCTAGATTATCATCTACTTGACAGTGAAGACTGTTTTACTCATCTTTGTATTATCTTTGCGAGCCTTCCTCAGTGCCAGATGCTCAAGATGTTATTGGATACATGAATGTGAAAATCTCTATCAAATCTGTTTTGGGACTTTCAATTTTGTTACATATGCTGTCTCTTTACAAAACACATTTTTGTCTTTCATCATTTTGTCTTTTATCAAGAAGCCTCTACCTAAGATATCTTAGAAGTGCGTGTGCTGGACCTGTTTTGGGGACACGTCGGCACATGTAATAAACAGAATTTGTCATGGACATCAGCAAAAGTTGACTATATCCTGAAACTGTAGCAGTGTCAGTGATGCCTGATACCTGGAGTCCTTTCCAGCTTCTTGGTCTCATTGATATGAATGCAACTCAAAAAGGAAGTTTAGCAACCACTTAACATTTTTACAGTGCCTTCTAATTTTCAAAGCACTTTCCTAGCCCCTGACCCTTAAACAGCAGAGTGGGGAAAGGTGCTCTAATCACTACCTGGAAGAGAAGAAAATTGTCTTCCCAAGAAGTGACTTGCCCAAGGTCACAAAGCTAGTAATAGAAGTGGAAGCAACAATAGAATCTTTAAGATGCTGATCATATCACTTTTGACTCTCCACTCTCTCTCTCTCTCTTTTTTTTTTTTGCTTTTTTAAAAATTTAATTCCAATATAGTTAACATACAGCATTATATTAATTTTAGGTGTACAATATAATTATGCAATAGTTCTCTACATTACTCAGTGCTCATCATGATGAATGCGTTCTTAATCCTCTTCACCTATTTCATCTATCCCCCACCCCCGTCCCCTCTGGTAACCTTCAGTTCTCTGTAGCTAAGCATCTGTTTTTTGGTTTGTCTCTTTTTCCTTTGTTCAGTTGTTTCTTAAATTCCACATATGAGTGAAATCATGGTATTTTTGTCTCTCTCTGACTGACTTATTTCACTTAGCATTCTACCATCTAGATCCACCTGTGTTGTTGCACATGACAAGATTTCATTTTTTAAGGCTGGGTAATATTCCATTATATATATATATATGTTCTTTATCCATTCTTTATCCATTCATCTATCAATAGATGATTGGGCTGCTTCTATATTTTGGCTATAATGCTGTGATTAACATAGGGGTGCATATATCTTTTTGAATTCATACTTTCATATTCTTTGAAAAATGTCCAGTAGTGGATGTACTGAATCATAGGGTAATTCTATTTTTAATTTTTTCAGGCATTTCCAAACTGTTTTCCACAGTGGCTGCACCAGTTTGCATTCCCACCAACAGTGGGCAAAGGTTTCTTTTTCTCCACATCATCATCAACATTTGTTGTTTCTTGAGTTTTGATTTTTACCATTCTGACAGGTGTGAGGTGATATCTCATTGTAGTTTTGGTTTGCATTTCCCTGATGATGAGTGATGTTGACCATCTTTTCATATGTCTGTTGGCCATCCGTATGTCTTCTTTGAAGAAATATTTGTTCATGTCTTCTTCCCATTTTTAATTAGATTATTTGGCTTTTTGGTGTTGAGTTATATAAGTTCTTTATGTATTTTGGATACTAACCCTTTATCGGATATGTCATTTGCAAATATCTTCTCCCATTCAATAGGTTTTCTTTTAGTTTTGTTAATTGTTTTAGACTCTCCACTCTTTTATTCTGCCAACTCCCAAGCTTTTTTGAGGTCCTGAAATAATCTTTTGCAGCGTACAATCTTGTACATGACAGACACATCTCCATCTCTCCTCTAGTTTGTAGAGAAGTTTGGTTTCAACTGTTGCCTTTTGTCACAGCTTTTCTCTCACCTGCTTTTTTTCTCTTACATAATTTAAGTTATATTCTGTTTTGTTGTGCCTAACATTTTTTTTCTTTATAACTTTTGGAGATAATTTGCATATAATAGAATAAACTCATTCTAAGTGTACCATTAGATGAGTTTTGACAAATAGATACATTGATGTATTGCCCTCAGTCAAGATATAGAATATTTCTATCACCCTCAGAAGTTCCCTGTGCCTCTTTGTAGCCCATCTCCCATTGCCAGGCCATTAATAATCTGTTCCCTGTAACAGATTAGTAACTAACATGAAAAGCTGTGCTACATATAATTTGTATTTGAGTCATATTAGGCCATACCTTTGCTCAGAGTCCTCTCTAGGCTTCCTTGCCTGCACAGAACAAAAGCCCATATCCTTCAAAGGGTCCACAGAACCCTGGGGACTCTGCCTCAGCATGTCTCTCTTTCCTCATTTCTCAGTATTGTCTCTGAACCCTTCCTATGTCCCTTCTTTAAATTATTTTTTCTATGTCTTCTCAACTTCAATATGCATAGGTAACCCCAAAGGGTATTTTAAAAGGATATTCTGATTCAGTAGGTCTGAGGTGGGCCCTGAGATGCTGCCTTTCGATCTAACTCCTAGACACTGTGGACACATTTTGACTAGCAAGGAGCTGGGTATTTGTCACCCCGTAAGGGCAGAGACTGGGTCTGTTTTGTTTACCACCATATTCCCAGTGCCTAGGTAGTGCCTGCCACACAGTAGCTGTTCTTTCTCTCTGCTCTCAACAATTTCTAGTCAGGGGCTTCCAGCATATGATACTAAAATTAGCTGTCTGCTGAGGATCATAAAAAATGAAAGAAAGGTCGCAGACCTTTTCACAGCCACAAGGAATCTTATGCAAATAGACCTAATACCCAGTGAGACTTTTGACAGGTGTGAGCCATTAATGTGGAAAATGTGGGGGGAACACTCATATTGCTTAAAATGATCAAAGGTGGATGCCAGTTTCACCAGCCCATTGCCAATCTTCCCACTCACCCCTGCTTTCACATTTCACGTGTCAGGGTTCAAGGTGTTCTGCCAGACAAAGACTAAGGGAGTACCTAGGGCAGAATGTCCCATGGTCAGGTTCACATCTGTGAGAGGACAGGTCATGGAAACACAGGAGCCCGGGGACCATTCACTTCTGGATCATTTACCTGGCCATTCAGAGAGAACAGAGCACTGCAGAGAGAAGAGGAAGGGTGTCTGTCTGAGGCCACTACACGAGTTACATAAATGAGCGCCTACACTGACAGAGCATTCTGGGCACAATGCTCCTGCTATATACAAAACGTGCTTTCGGTCTATTCAAAATTCTACCTCCGATTGGGAGGAAAATTATTCACAGCTGGGTAACGAAGTGGCATCTCTGTTCTGCAGCTAACTGAAGTCACCTCATTCCTCTTGATCTGATCTAAATTGTGCAGCTATTTCAAAATCTTATGCAAATGCAAAAGGGAGGGAAGTTTGAAAGGAAAGTTACATCTCAGAATATCTTTGGGCTCCTGGGCTTGAGACATTGTTCCAAGGTTAGTGTTAATTCAATATGTGATTATTAAACTGTTAAGTGAGGCATGGGGCAAATTATGTATTTTACTCTGCTAATGCTCCCAAAGTGAAAATAAATTATGCAAAAGAGAAGCAGATTATGCACCATTCCTGAACTCTCATCAGTCAGTCAACATGTACCCATTTCATCATCTTTCTTTCCTGACCTGGGTTTGCCCACCAGTCATTCAATCATCCATTTACAGCACTCTTTATAAGAGTAGGAGACTCGACTGCCAGCCACAGAGTACTTCTGGTGTGTCCAGAAAGAGGGTGGACCTTAGTGACACCTTGCCATCTATACCTCCCCTTTGGGAGTTATCTTAAAGCTTTTTCCCTACGATGTTACTCCTCTGTTCCATGACTTTCCAAGCCTGTCTTCTGCCAGTAGAATACTAGATGTCTCTAGAACCTTCTTCAGTGATTGAAGGCAGGGGGAGTGGTTTGCTGGCAGTCACCGTGCTACTAAATGGTGGGGCCCAAATACCAACCCAGATGCGGTTTTCTCTAAAAGCTCCATTCCTAATTTCTATTCCTATAACCTCTCATACAATCTATGCTTAATCCTGATATGTTTAACCGAGGTAAGATCCCCACAACTTACAATGGAAGAGACAGTAGAAAACAATTTTGACGTCTTTCCCTTCTCAACTTTAATGCAAGATCTGTATGCCTTTTCTCTCCATGTATTTGTGCATACAACACACGTGCACTATGCAGGGCCAGGCGGTTGTAATAATAATAATATGCCTCATTGCGTGAGCAGTGGGAGAATTCTTTAAAAAAATAAATATAGCGAATCAGGGCTCTAAATCATTGGTTTAGAACAGGCCTGGAAGAGGTTGTATTTTCAGGAGTCAAAAACAAGTCCTAACTTCAATAGATCGATTGTAGGTGTAACAATGTTGCCTTTATTCACTGTCTGTCAACAACATGGGGAAGGTGGGAATCATTTTAGTCATTAGTTATATCTGACACCACCTCCATCCTACATTTCATCAATGGGGGTCTATGATGAGGTGTGCTCCAGTGGTTTGGAAACATTTCAAAGGAAAACTAAGATTTGTGGAGTAATTCGAAAGACAGGAGGGAGGGAGTTGTCTGGAGGCTCCAAATGAATTGGAAAAGTTTGTGTGAAAGGACCGTTCAGCCTGACAGGTACAAGGGGCAGGCTTTCCGAGATATAACGTGCTTCTGATTGCTGGCTGACAAGTTATTTTCTTTTCTGTCTTCTGAAATATGCGAGACTTTTTCCATGTTGTGATTTACAACTGGGTTAGGTTTCACCCACCTGTGGGTCGCGGCGAACTGTATAGTGTGCTATTAGTGAGAGACCACGTTTTGAGAGAACCTTTACCACATCAAGGAAGCTAGAGAAATGGGAGGTCCCACCCTGCTTTCTAGATGAGATGGTTCTTGATTAACAAGAGAATATCAAGTAATAGCTCATTCATCCGGCACCAAAGCTACATGAGGACTGGGTCGGACCTGGTTAGTACTTGGATGGGAGGACTTCTTTATAAATGAATTTTTCAGATAAATGAAAAAAAAAAGAGAGAGAGCTGTGAACCTTGTTTTCTTGAGTGGAGTATAAAGAGCATCATTTAACATTTTCGTGACAAATTGATATCATCCCTATGAGCTTCAATGGCTATGTTGCCCTATTTTGATATCAATTATTAATTGATTAGTTCTTTTGTCATGTCATTGGAGGCTGGAGGTTCAGTGGGGGAAGAAGACTGACATAACCTCTAGCCCCATGAGCACTGCTATGATATGGAAGACCATCTGGTCAAATCCCAGTCTGGTAAGATCTTTATGTTCTTACTTCTATTTATTTCTATCAGAGTTTGTGTTTTTTAAAATGTCACCCATTTAAATAACAGAAAAAGAAAGACAGACAGAAGAAAGAAAGATGAGAAGGAAGGATAAATTGAAGAAGAATTATATCTACTCTGTGCCAACCATAACCTTAGGCACCAGGGTTATAACTGTCTAACAGCAAACAAGACAGGTGAATTCTTCCCTGTCTTCTAAGGGGGAGATCATAACTTATTAATCATCTTTAATTCTATTTTCCTAGTATCAGCATTGCACCTAGAATAGTCAATAGATGTGAACTGGGTGGCTGATTTGATGAATGACTTCGGTAAGTGAGTATGAATGAGTATGTTACAGGCTGGGGAAACATATTACACAAGTTCATTTAAAATGCATCCAAAATCAAATACAAATGGTTTTAAATTATTTCCCTAAAGAATTTCTTTTTTTTTAAAGATTTTATTCATTTATTTGAGAGAGAGAGCACATGAGAAGGGGGAGGGTCAGAGGGAGAAGCAGACTCCCTGCTGAGCAGGGAGCCCAATGCGGGACTCGATCCTGGGACTCGATCCTGGGACTCGATCCTGGGACTCGATCCTGGGACTCGATCCTGGGACTCGATCCTGGGACTCAAGGATCATGACCTGAGCCGAAGGCAGTCGCTTAACCAACTGAGCCACCCAGGCGCCCTCCCTAAAGAATTTCTTTACTGTAGAGTCTTGATGACATCAGGTCCGAGCCCTCTTACAGATGGCTCTGTTTGCTATATAAGTGGATGAAGACACTGTTCTTTATTAACCGTAAATGGTATTTCTGCTACAGCTGTGGTAAACTGAAAATGGGAATTAAGGATATGGTGTGAATATGTGATGACATTTTTTAGGGAGAGGTGGTTAAAAAATTAGTTGTAAAAATTAAATGGGGACGGGAAAGTGTAAGATGGTCATAATTTATTCTCTCATTTTCTAGTCACAGAATCAGGCATTGTATTTTGATATCAAGAAATAGGTTGTTTGATATCCTTGACATAGAATGTCAGATGTAGCATTTAACAGGTCAGATAAAAGTGAGGTAAAATAATAGTTAGTGTTGGTTAATTTGTGGCAGACTAGCATGCTTCTAATAAGTGGATTGAATCTTTCTGTATTGATATTTGCAAATATCTCTTTATTCATTATATATATATATTTTAATTATCTTGACTCTTTGCTCAGACTGAATCCAAGAAATATCAATCCTCCAGTGTAAGTAACAGTCCCAGTCATTTACTAATACATTTAGAAACAGAATAAGAATTCCTTTATACAGCAAAGAGGTACACTAGTCAACAATTCTGATTAATTTAATGCTGATTCAGGAGGCTTTATAATGAGTTCTACTTCATTCACTTCTTAATTGCTCTACTGAGCACTCTACCATCATGGAAAAGTAGTCTCCTTAAGACATGCCTCTTCACTAGAAAGTAGTTTGTATCTTTTCTTTTTAAGAAGTTTCTAATGCAAACATTAGCTACTGTCCATTTAAAAAATACAGAAAAAATGATATTATTAATAAGTATCTGAAAATTTCAGCTATTGATTGATTGATTTCCATGATAGAAAATTCTACTGGAGGATTTTAGGAAGGTCCTTTTTTAAGAGCATTCTAACTGGCAAAGTGCTACTTAAGAGCTTTTACTTTCTATAGCACCTGTCAGAAATGTTCATTCCTTATCCAGATGTTCTACATATCATAGGTATGGATACGTTTTGATACTGTTTTTTGGGGGAATACAACTCAATTCCACACATAATTATTCATTCCGCATTCCCAGGTGAATCTGCAAAACCCTTTAGTCAAAATTCCTCATGCCGTTATGTTGCTAAACCCTTGGGGAAAAGGCTAATTATAAATTCTTGTGTAAGACTCTCTCATTTTCCTTTCTAATAGATCCATTAACTTTCAAAGATTTTTTTTTTTTGTACACAATGAAAGTATAACACAGGCTTAAGAACAGAATCAATATGAAGGGCATGAGTAGAAGGGTAAATTTTGACCAGCTGTGGAAGTCATTTACTAACAAAAAGGGCCTTATTTTGAGAAAGGAGAACTAGGTGTGTACAGGATGCTAAGACAAGTGATATTTCAGAATGCAGACCATGTAAATTTACTGAGAAACAAGAATGTCGAAGTCTGACATCTATGGAGCTTATTCCCAATCCTGAGTGTTTTTCTTCAGAAACGTCCCTAAACTTAAAGAAAACAAGTTTTGAACTTCATACACTCCTAGTTCATGGGCATATGGATATGGCCATGAACCATATGGTAGGCATTTTTATCACATCATATTTGTAGGGAAGGTGTCTGTTTTTCCTTGCTGACCCCTCCCTAGCTTATGGTAGTTCCAGAAACCAAATGTCTCTTGCTATGGTAGCTTCTGCTTAAAGATGCCCACCATCAAGTCCTTCCTTGTATGTGCATGGCAGTCCCCCCATGGAGAGGAGCTGTCTATTCTTCCACCTTCTACCCTCTTCAGTCTGGAATGCCTTGTGACTATGCTGAACCACAGAAAGGGGTCAAGGTGATGTGCTCCCAGTTCTGGGTCTAATTGTTAAGGGGACTGGCACTTTGGCTTCTTGCCTCTGGAATACTAAATTGCCATGTAGGGAGGCCAGGCTACACTGCTGAGAGACCACAGGCAGGAGCACTGAGACACCAGACATGTATGTGACAGTCATCTAGGAGCCTTCAGATGACTTCAGTTCCAATCGCCATCTTATCGAAACCATGTGAAAAGTCCCAAATAATCACCCAGCAAAGCTAAGTCAACATTTTAGGTTGTGAGGTGGTTCGTTAAAAGCAATAGGTGCCTGGAACACATGCTCTCTTAGTGAAATAGTTGAACACCACAACAAATGAAAGCTGTGAGACCAGGGTGAACTACCAAGCCAGAAAGGACAGGATAAGAACATCAAGATTCAAACCACACAAAAACTCATAAGGGGGCTTAACACGGTGGGTATTTTCCACATTTTTTCTTCTTGTGGATCGATAAATTTTTTTTTCTTACAAATAATTTCTTTCATTATAAACTGACATGACAGCTTTATAAAAACAATTGGGAACTAGAGAAGAGAAAAACATTCCCCCTGAGCTCACCATCCTTACATCATTGAAGTTAGCTGTTTCGTAATTTCCCATCAGATTTTTTTTTTCTTGATCATATGCATCATGTTTCACTTCACTAAAATTATAACCAAAGACAGACCTGGCTCTATGGTGCCTGAAGCTTGCACCTACTGGGGCAGGGGGAGAAGAAAAATCTTACTTCAAGACAAAATTTAAATAATATTTAAAACAACTTTTTTACAAAAATCTGTAACCATATGAAAGACATTGCCACAGCCTCTCTAAGAGACTTTGAAAAGCTTTGTGGTGAGAGGCCCTACAACTTAAGTTTCAATAGCTTTATTATAAATTACTGTTGGCCATAAGGTACATATAAAATTGCAACTTTTATTTTCTTTTGTTATATCAAAATAATTTTTCATGTTGAAACCTAGCCTTTATATATGAGCTTTAAAGATTTCATATTTTTATATTGAATCAGTATACCCTAATTGCCCTAATATAGGATTTTTGAAACTTGGCGCTACTGACATTTTGTGCTGAATAATTCTTTGTTGTGAGGGACTGTCCTATGGATTACCAGACTGCCCTAATAAATCCCCTACTCTGGTTACTTATATCAATTTCTTTTTTATCATTATTAATTGAAAAATATTTTCATAAATATGATTTTATTCAATTCTTAATTTTTTCCCCCTTAAGACTCTGAGAAATGGAATTACTATGTTAAAGAGAATGGTATTGACATGGTTTTTGCCAAATTTCTTTCCCCTAAAGGCTTACAGTTATCTGAAATATAGGGCAACACATTTTACTATAGATGTAGATATATTTATTATAATTAATATTACAATTAATTATAACAAAATAATATATTTAAAGTATATAATATACTTAGGATATTATAATTAAAACCATTTATTTTGCTAATAAACTGTAATTATTGGCTGAGAATCTACCCTCCTATAGAATGGTCATCAAAGAAATTCGAGATTGACTCTTTTTTTTTTTGTTTACTTTAAAATTCTAAAAATTATATTTTGAGAAAGAATTGCTCTATTTCCACTAACCATGAGAAGGGACTTGAAGATACCATTCTGGTTCATTGTTTTTCTTACCATCTGCCTGGTTTAGCCCTTCACAGGGAAAGTCTATATTTGAATTCGGAAAGCAAATGGTAAAGCAGTTTCAACATAATGGACTTGCAGGGATAGGAAAACTGTAGGCTTCCTGCTCTGGTTATGTTTAGTGAATGGAGAAGACAGACCAGACTTCCCAGCTTGTGTCTACACCTGTCAGGATGGCTAATTAACTGCAGCTCTCTTTTCTCCTAGTCATCACTACAAAAGCCCCATTATCCACACCCCTAAAGATAAACAAAGATATCAGTTGTTTTGTGTCGTGAATAGAATCTAGACAAGCGACTTTTTGTTCTCTCTATTGCCTGCTGTGAACAGTGTGAACATCCCCTGTCTTTGAGGGAAGGTTCTCCACCCTCTTTCCCAGATGGCTGAAAACACTGCTTTCTGTTTTACTTCAGTCCTACAATGTTTAAGGTGTAGAACAGATGTCTTCCGGCTGGCAACCCCAACAGGCTTTGCTTTTAAGGAGTCCACAAGCCTCTCCTACAGGACTGCCTCCTCCAGGGTATGATCCCAAAGCTCTAAACAACTAGAAGGGTTGGGTTTATCCCTGCTGAAGGAATTGACATAGTAGAGGTAGCCAATGAGCTTAAAAAGTCTGTTACATAAGGAATATTCCACGACAGTTCACATTCACATGTAACATTTCTCAAGGCTATAAAATAGTGCAATTCCTCCTTTCATCGGTCCTTCCTTCCTTCTCTCCCCGCTTCCTTCTTTCTTTCCCTTCTTCCTCCTTCCTTCCTTCTCTCCCCGCTTCCTTCTTTCTTTCCCTTCTTCCTCCTTCCTTCCTTCTCTCCTTGAGTCCCTATCTTCCTCCCTCTTTCTCCCACTTTTTCTTCTTCCTTTAAAGTTTTTTCCCCCAATTTCATGAAAGTGGAAGTATAATACAGATTAGAGTCTCTCTTTTTTAGAGTTTTATTTTTCACAACACCTGCCCTCCTTAATACCTATCACCCGGTGTTATACACAACTAAGGAATCGTTGAACACTACATCAAACACTAATGATATACTATATGCTAACTGAACATAATAAAAAAAATTAGAAAAAAAGTTTTATTTTTCATTTTTATTTTTTTGTTAGCAAACTACCCCCAATGTGGGGCTCAAACTTGTGACCCTGAGATCAAGAGTCACATGCTCTACCGACTGAGCCAGCCAGGCACCCCAAATATGAATTGCCTCTTAATCTTAAAACATTCTCCTCCATACTCTCAAATTCTAAAAATGGCTTTATGGCTCTGCCCTACTTCTGTTTAATGTGAATCTTCAGCATCAGTTAATACCGTATTTAGCTCCTGTAAATGTCCCTGATTAAAAGTTAACACAGAACGGATATGCTCATAACAGGGAAATGAAAAACAAAGAAAGAAACACAAGAACCTGGGAAATTTGGGGAGATTGGTGTGAAATGCAGGTGGCATGAGCCACAGATCTGGAAGGACTGCTTCCCCAACAGATGCTTAGCAACCACAACGTGTACCTGACCTGGCTTTTAATGGACAACGTTATGCAGTGCCTGTGTACTTAGTAACTGATAAAACAGTGTTCTACCTGAAGGATCTGCTATTACTAATAGCTCAGAAGAATCCAATAGGTTTCTGATTTAAATGTTTGTTTTGTTTTATTTAAATAAAAATACTCTCAAAATGCAAACAACACACAATTGGTTCATAAAGTATTAGATTGACAAATAAGGTTTTCTAGACTAAGGTAGGAAACAAAATACTGTCCCAAAGAAGTTTGTGTATAGGCCTCTCCATACCCCAACTTCCTTATTACTTGGACTTTGGGAATTAGGTTAAGCAGAGCCCAGCACATCAGATTTCACCATTAAACTCACAATTATTTCTACATTGCTATATATATTATTTTCACTTCTAGTTTTTAAAACATAGGCAAGTGAAATTAAACTAAAAGTTATGAAACAAAATGACTTACCCTTTTAAAAAATGCATGTCCTAAAATGTTGGATGAGTGGTAACAAATTTTGTTTTTTGATATAACATCATCACAATATTTCCAAGATATATATTTTTTAATCTGGAAGAATTTGTCAACTCTTGGTGAACTGTTTTTCCTATTCTCTTTCTCTTCTACCCACAACTTCCTGGGGTGGTCAAGATTAAATTTTTGAATACATAAAGAGGGGCAATCTAAAGGTGGAATAAGCCTTGCTAAAATTTTATAAGTGAGCACTAATTTGTATGAACTCCCCATATCCTGGAGAATAGATTATAAATACAAACACAGAACATTGGCTTAATTTATAGGGAATCTGCAGGGAATGTTGCAGGTATGAGGGATGTATATATTAACTTTAATATCACATGCCAGTTGCAACCATTAGGTCTTGTCATTTTTGTTCAAAAAGTAAATTTCTTATTCTCTGTGGTTTAGACCATAGTAAAACACCATAAAACACACATTAACTATATTCACCCATTTCTCTGGAGAGATGAGTAAGTATTGCAAGTATAATTTAGTGTGATGTTTATCTCCATAATATATGATGCTTTTTACACAGCAAAGAATTACAGCGTTTTTTGTTGCCCGGGTTTAAATAATTGCTAACAATGTGTACTTCCCTATGTTGAAACTTGCATTTTCATTCATTCTTGTACATTCTTTTTTAGGCAAAAAGACCATCCCCTTATCCATTCTTCCAAAGTCTCTGCTTCACTTTTTTGACTTGTATAAGCCCTTCAGTATATCATTACATGAAGGATTGTTCCAGTTTTCAATGCTGATTATTATCTGATCAAAAAGTCCCATCCTTACATGAATATAGATCGATGGAATAGGATAGAAATCCACAAGTAAACCAAAATTACAATAATTTTGTACATAATAAAGGTGGCCTAACAAATAGGTAGTGAGAAAGATGAATTATTCAATAAAAGCTATTATTACAACTAAGATCTGGAAAAAAAAAAGTTGGGTTCCTACCCACACTTTACATCAAAATGAATCCTGAATAAACCGAATGTTTGATTATAAAAACTGACAGCATTAGTTATATTAATAACAGACAAATAAGACCCTCTCGTAATTGATGGATCAAACAGTACAGACATAGAATAGTTGAAAAGTACAATCTACAGTTTTGATTTAGGAGAATATATATTATGTTCAAACCCGTGTGGGTAGTTATAAAACCTGACCACATCTTAGCAATAAAGCTAATGGGATCAAATTTCAAGGTATTGATATCACACTGAACACATTCTTTGACCACAGTGCAATTTAATTTAAATAAAAAATAAAAAATTATAAGAAATACCCCATCTTTTCTATAAATATAAAACATACTTCTGAACAATTCATGGATCGATATGGAAATAGTAATGGAAATTAGACTATTTTAAGAACTGAATTACAGTACACACATGATGTATAAAATTTTGTAAGATTAGTTTAAAATAATACTTAAAAAGATAAATAGTCTTAAATATTTACATTAGAGAATAAGGTTTGAAATTAGGAAATACTGCATCTTACTCAGGGATTTAAAAGATGTAACTGACAACAAATGCTTTGATCCAAAGTGTATAGGGAACATTTTATGGGTCAATAGGAAAAAAAAAAAAAAGAAACGGGCAGAATAATTGAAGAGATAATTCACTGAAGTGAAAACCTGAAATAAACATCTGAAGAGATGATCAATTTTATTAGTATCCAGAACATGCACATTTTAACCACAGTGAGATATGATTTCACACTCAGTTGATTAAAAAACTTGATAGGTATTAGCAAGGATGTGGAGCAAGAATATCTCTCCCACTCCTAATGGTAAGGCTACTTGTCTGGAAAAAGTTAATAATTACATAGTTCGGCTGAAAATACCCATAGCATAGAATGCAGAAATTCCACTCCTAGGTATACTCCAGGAGTCAGAGAACTTTTGAAAACACGTACATTGGGAGACATTGTCAAGAATATTCATAACAACATTGTTTGAAATAAATAAAAGAATGAATCAGTACAAAAATGTCTATCAGTAAAATAGATGAATGAATTACAGTGTGTTCCTACAGATGCACAACACACAAGTGAAAAACGGAAGAACTCCTGTTGTATGCATCACCCTGGATGATCTCAGAACATAATGTTCTGAGGAAGAAACAAATCACAGAAGAATTTATACTGTATGGCTCCATTTACATATGACTAAAAAATAATTTGCTATTTAGGAATCTATACATAGAGAGAGGTGGTAAGAACATAAAGAGAAATGGGGATCATAAATAAAAATTCAGTACAGCACTTACTTCTGTTTGAGATGAGAAGAGTGTCAGGGATGGGTGTTTGGAGGGGCCTAGTGTCTAGGGTTCTGGTGACATCCTTTGGTATCACAGAATAGCTTTACAGAGTGCAAGTTGACAATGCCTAGTAAAATTGCCAAAGCATATACCCTTATAAGAATGAATACTATAAAAATAACCCCACTAATAATGTACATCTAAGGTTATTCATTGCAACACTCTTTGCAATAATAAATATTGGAAACATTCTAAATGTTATTCTAAATCCTATCACTAAGGGATTAGTTGGATAAGTTATGGTTTATCCACGCAATGGAATGCAATGAAGCTATACAAAAGATTGTTGAAGCTCTTTATGAATGGATAGATAAAGACAAAGATGTTCTTAAGTGGAAAAAAAATGTTTAAAACATTGTGTATAATCTGTCAATATTTGTATAAAAATAAGATGAAGAATATATATTTAAAAATGTATGTAAGTTCAAAATAATATATTTTAAAGTGTATGCAAATTAGGATTATTGTTTGAGGGGAAGTAAACAGGGTAAATGGGAGACATGGACAAGAGGGGGATTTTCAGTATTTATCATTTCATACATTTTCTATGTTGAACCATATGTAAATATTACTTCCGGGGAAGGCAACAGGATAGCTGGAGAAGGGTAGGAGGGAGGCTGGTTTTTATCACTCATCATTGATGTATTGCCTTTGAATTTTGTGACTGCAATGCAATGCTTATATTAATTATTGATAAAAATAAATATACTAATGTTAAAACAATCAACAACACAACCACTTGGTTCTCATTCACCAGGACTCTGTCAAGAGTGAACCAAAAATGTCAATGACTAGCCAATGCTATGGAAATGGCACTTCCTTAAAAGCTGGAACTTCCCTTATTTGTAAAAACATATTGCAAAAGCAATTAAAACCCCTACCAATGTTCCTTGAACATATGTCAGAAGCTGTGGGGAAAGCACTGTTGTTCCTACTCTCCTGGAGAAGGAGAAGTGAAATATATTTAAAATAACACAGGAGAAAATTTACTCAGAGCTATATGGAACTTAATAACGACTTGAAAAATCCAGAGGGGCCTTCTGGTGCCCATTTTAATCTTTTGGAAGATGACAAACGGATGCATAATTAAATGCAATCATGTAACGACTAAAGTCTTTCATAAATTTCTCGATGAGAACACAATTCAAAATTTATTATCAGCACTTCCTGAAATAGAACAAGAACAAAAAGGTAAAAAGAAAATTCAGTAAAAGTAAAAACATCAAGTGTGAGTGTTGGAGATATGATAAACATCTGATAGTGAAGGGACTGCGAGTACAAACCACCTACATGTGCACACTGAGAAATCATTAGGAGCCTCTTGTGTAGAATTGTATTTTCACTGGTGAAGCACCATCTCCTCGGCAGCTTGTACTTAAGCTTTCTCATCTCATATGTTGTGCTCTTGGAGTACCGTATAGAAAATACCCTCTCAGTTTCTCTGGGAGCTATCATAGTCCTTTTAACCTCTCTTTTTCATTAAGGAGATGGAGAATTGGATGTATATGATCTAATCTTGGCTGTTTGTGTCCTTGGCAAGACACATAACCTTGCTGGGCTTTAGTGTCATTTTCTATAAATGCTAATGTCCCTTCCAAGCCTGTCATTCTATAATGCCACAGCAAGTGACAGAAGGCTTCTGGCATTCTTGCAGCTTTCTCCACTGACACAACTCCTTTCTACACTGATATGGATTGGAGCAGCATTTCTTTCAATCTTCTCTTAATGGGATGTTCTCAGCTACAGTGGTTGAACAAATAGGACTTTGCCTTCTTTTACATAAGAAGTATGGAAGTATATGGACGCTGGAATTGTTCACCAGCTCAACAATTTTAGGACTGGTACCTTTGTAGTTCTACTGGGCAGACCCTCAAAGTCACAAGATGGCTGCTGCAGATCCTGTCAAACAAGACAAGGACTCTCTCCATCACTAGGCATTCCCCACCTTCTTATAGTAGAGGCAACCACTGTTTTGGTGTCCTCCATCATGGACTAATTTTGTCTCCTCCGGAAGCTCATATAAATGGAATCACACAGTACAGAATCTTTTGTGTCTGGTTTCTTTCATTCAACATGTTCTTTTGGCAATTCACTCATGTTGTAGTAATTCCTGACTAGTAGTATATTATATGAATATACCACCATTCATTTATCCATTCTCCTACTGATGTGTGTTTGAATTGTTTCCAGTTTGGAGCTATATGAATAAGGCTGCTATGAACATATAAGTCTTTTGTGTGGACCCATATGTCTCCATTTGTATTGCATAAAAACCCAGAAGTAGAATTGCTGCATTATAGGGCCAATGTATGTTTAGCTCCTGCCAAGGAGCCCTCTAAAATGGCTACATCACTTACATAGTTATTTTCGACGACTGCATAATTCTGGAAGGGATGCATCATCAATTATGTAATTTTTTCTAGATTACTGGACATTTAATTTATATTGCTTTCAATCTTGCTTTTTTAAAAATAGGAAATGTGACAATGAATGCCTTTATGCAAATGACTTTATCTATTACTGGAATATTTCCTCTATTAGAATATTTACTTGAGATCATAGGGGCAGAGTTACTGAGTATTGCCATGATTTCTCAATTTCCCAAAAGCCCATAGTAGTTTGTATTTCTTTAATATGTTTGAGAATATTGCTTTTAAACCCCTTTCTTTTTTATTGAGTTTTATTTTACTGAGATCTTAAGTGTACAGCTCGATGAATTTTTACACATGTAAAATTCACTAGCTATGGTCTAGATCAAGAAATAGGACATCTTCAGCCCCACAGACCCTCATGCCTCTCTACGACTATTCCACACCTCACAGAAGGTCCTACTGTTCAGATAGTGATCCCATAAAATGATTGTGCTTCTGTTTAAACTTCATATAAATTAAATCATACAGTTTATATTTACTTACTCTCATATGCATGACTTGAGAGACCAAATACAGTTTTTATTTTGAGTACAGTCTTAATTTCTGCTATTGATGAGAATGAGCTATCATATATTTAATAAAAATAATGATCAATATTTGTTGAGCTCAGGAAGGCACATCAGCTCCTACCTAAGGAATTTACATCCATAATTTCACTTCATCTTCTCAATCACCTAATAAGATGGACTATTCCCACTTTCTGGATAATAAATATGAGGCTAAGTTTTGAAATTAGCTTGCCCAATCTTGTAAGGATAGTATGTGCCTCAGCAAGAAGGCATATTCACAGCTCATGCTTTAAACTATTACTAGAAACAAGTCCTTTAGAATTTGCAAATGCTCCATCACCAGATAGAAGATCTAAACAAGCATCAGAGGTTGCTTGTACTGGCCCTACTTTTCTCGACTCTCTAATAAAAGCTAAAGACAAGCTGCTAGAGGTGAAGGATCAAAAGTCAACTTGATAGATGCAATTGCCAGGCATGATTTTCTCAATCACCCATGTTTTTCAGTCATTATAAGCTTTACTAGAAAATTGAAACAGTAGGTGTATATTAACATTGCAGCCCACATCTGGTCATATTACTGCTGATCGGGGCCATTTTTTCATTAAAATGCAATTATTACCCCCAAGACATCACTATACAAAATTATATAGAATGTAATGAACAGAGTAGCTAATGATGGAAAAACAGCATGGATTCACAAAGTATACCATGAGTAAGGACGACTCATACATGAACATTTTACCATACTGGAGGGTAATGAGGAAGCTCACTGCCTAGGAGAGGAGCAGAGAAAGGTAAATCAAAGCCAGGGCTTCTATCTGAAGGCAGCTAGAAGCACCAGGCACCTTTTAATCCCAGTGATTTTTCTAATCCCAACTCGGAAGAAGATATTAATTTGTATAATATATTAGAAATCACAAATAGGTTTTTGCATTAAGGAAACAAGGTCCCAGTAAAAAGAAACAAAGAAAGATGGTAGAATACACTTGATAAAAAGGCATGCATCCAGGAAACATGACATCATCAAAGAAAATGATAGAGCCAGTACTTAAATGAATATAGGAACCCAAGTGGTGTTTTATAAATTCCTTTAAAAACTTTTGGGATATGAAAGAGGTAACATCGCAAGTGCATAAATCATAAGTGCACAAGTCAAGAAGTTTCATAAAGTGAGCACATTGGGTAACTTCTACCCAGATCACAATATAGAACATTTACTGTGTCCCAAGAACCACCCACATGCCCCATTCTTGTTACTACCACACTCCAAAAGTAACCACGATTCTAACTTTCACCTTAAGGAGAATCAGTCATAGGAGTGCAAAACTTCAAATAAATATAAGATGCTTTAGGAAAAAAATAATGAAAATTGCTACCTAATCCTATTTGCATTTGAGGAGTTGAACAAGTGTCATAACAATTTAACGAGCTAGAGCTACTGAAAGAAAATTCGACATCTCCCTCCAGCCCCCAAGCAAAAAGAAAATTTCATTTTTCCACATTTGTTATTGATTTTTCTGAATTTCACTTTATTTAATTCAGCTGTTAGTAATGGATAACACAGAGTTGATTTTCTTTGAAGTTCTACTTTATCTATATGACAGCAACACAAATGACTGTTGGTAAGACTTGAAAATTAAATTTAGTTTTTCCAGTGTCTGTGTGAAGTGATTTCCCTAAGGTCTGCTTTTCAAGATCTCCTGGTGCCCAAAGGCACAACACGGCCAGTAGAAATGCAGTGAGTTTTGTCCTCTAGGTAGTGTGTTTTAGTGTGAAACTAACCAGCCTAATTGCCACCTGAACTTGGCCTTATCAACATCACAAAATAATTAACTAGAATATTACCATGCAGACAAATATTTATGACATTTCAACTCTTAAAAATAATTGCAAACCTTGAAAATGCTTTTGAATACATAATACTAATTATCATTGAAGACCATGCATTTCTGCCAAGGTTAAACCTCTTCTGTAATTGGTCTGCAACTAGCTCTTGTTTTTCCTGTCTTATGGATGGGTTGAGAGGATATCTTATAACAAATTTCTGTTCCCCTCTCCATCCACCAGTCTTCAATCTGAGACTGAAAAACTTACTATTTTTTCTCCCTTTTACATAAATGACATCGCCAGCAGCTTCCTGGAAGACACTAGAAGGTTTTATAAAAGCAACGGAAAGGATGTTGGTTGCTGATCAGGATTTTCTTTTAATTGATTAATTAATTAATTAATCTATTTATTTATCTATTTTTCTGAAAGCAAGTGATCAAACATTTAACCCCTGGTCACACCTCTCCAAATAATTTTCCCAGGCCCCAAAGGTGTGTGTGTGATGACATCCCGGAAGAGGACACTGCCGATGTTCCTAGCCTAGCTGTGGCAGCCACCACCTCCCTCTCCCACATCCCATCCCTGTTGGGGAATGGCAAAGTAAAACTATTTCTGGACAGAGTGCAGAGGCATGAGTTACTCAGAATGTATTTTTAGATGACTTCTGAACATCGCTTAATACATCTTAGAAAGCACTGTTCACTTAATACCAAACAACCCAACTCTGGCTGATAAATAGTGCCCAAGAAAAGTCTTACGATTCCAACGTTTTGTATCATTTGAGGAGACCCTGCTGGATGACCCTTGGTTTCACTTCTTAATTGCACCTTCTGTTCCATTTAACTTTACCCAACCGGACTTATAAATATTTAATCAGATCATCACTGCCTGCTTAAAAAGGAAGGAGAAACCCTGGCTGATCCTGTTGGTCAAACATGACCTTGAGAAGACGAAGACACACTGATAATGTTACTTTCATCCCAATTTCCGTTTAAGAGGGGAAACAAGCACCACAACTGATTAGCAAAATTGAGTTATTAAAAAAGATTGATCTAGGCTTAGGTAGCATGGGGAAACTTTTTTAAAAAGCAGTGTTTCCATCTTTCTCAGAAAACCCCAGAGAGGTTAAATTTTCTCATGACTTACTGAATCCACTAGATTGCCAAAGTCACAGAAATGTATTTAAATATTTTTTTCTTTAATATCTTCCCTAATATTAGTTTATAGAATATTACAAGTTGTGATGAAAGTATGACTATAACATCCCACTTTTTTGGATATGGAGGCTTTTAATACCTGCCTTTGAAATGAATTGGGATTTTTTTTGGTCTTTTATATTTTTGTTTTTGTTGTTGTTGTCATTTATATTTTTCAACTTTACATCAAACACTGAGATGAATGTTGGAAGGTTTTTTTTCTTTTTTGTATTTTAAAATTAATAAGTTGAACAATGAATTAATTAACTATTGTGAAATCTTGAGTACTAACACTGCCCTCCCTGCCTCATTCCCTAGAACACGTGCTCCGCATGCTGGCCTCTGGGCACGAGAAGCCACAAGCATAGTTTTCAGACCCCTTCGAGCAGCTTCTTCTGTACCACTGGGCACCTCTTAGGCACTCAAGAGTCACTAGTCTTACCACAAACTCTAATAATGCACAAGCGACTCCTTTCCTCCCACTCCACATTGATCTGAGAGCCATCTTGATCCGCTAGATGTTGAGTAAATTCCACTTGTGCCTTTTCAGTGGATCTAAAATTGAGGTTTGATAACTCAAATGATGTTCACTGATACCATCATTGTAGCTAAACATTTGCTCTATCTCACACCTTTCTGAGAGATTCAATTAGATCCTCATACTATTTTATTTGTTGATGATCATGTGCTTTACCTTTGGAGGTGGTATATAAATATACATATATATGTATATTTGTATTTATATTTAGAGGATTAAGTGGTATATATATCTGTATATATATATTTAGTAGGATTAGATATATATCTGTAAATACCTAGATTGGATATAGATATATCTATATCTAATCTATTAAGTGGTGTATATATATTTAGTAGTATTAGAATCCTTCAAAAAACTTCCACTTGAATCTATTATTGTTCCATGGACATACTTATCTTTTTTCTGAATCCTCACTAAATCACAAGCCTCCTGGGCCTTGTCCATCCTCTTCCCTACCATATGCCAATTGTCTAGATTAGTATCTGGCACAGAGCAGGAACTCAATAAACACTAAGTAAGGGGCTGTTTGGATGGATGAATGAATGATCACAAGCAAGGCAATCAGACTTACCTTCTTTACCCAGATAGTAAGTCCATCAGGATATCACATTGGACCTATTTTCTTCTGGTGGAGGATGGTGAGAATCTACAGTGATCTCAACCCAAGCTGCCTATTCCACTGAGGACCATTAGCCATGCTCTATGACCAACATTCCGTTTGATAGCTTGGCCTGCACATTTCAGCCAGGTGAACCTGTAGAATGTGGCCCATGCTTACATACCGGTGTATTTGAACTAATACTCCACTGGATGTATGGCATTCTGCATATCACAATTTACTGAAAGATTTATTAACATAGGAGAAAGCACACTGGACCACCAGCACATTATAGATCTCAATACATTTACTTTTTCTCTTCCGTCCCTTCCTTAGGTCTTAAGATAACTCTCTAGAACTTCACCATTTTGATTTGCACTTTCCTAATTTGTATACATGAGGAGGGCCTGACTGAATTAACAAAAAGTTCTAACTGATTAATGAAAATTATTGAAAAATGAATTTTTGAAGTGACTGATACAATGAAGCATTGCCTAGAACTGACCCTTAAGGGAGCAGCCTTAATAAATGGATAAGAATAATTTATAATTAGACTTTTCTTCTTGCACTTGAGAGGTCTTTAAAATGAGCTCATTTATCAGAAGGTTAAGCAGATCTTCGATTGCCTGCAATTGTATTTCTATTTTTAATTTGTTTCAGGGTAGTTTTCTTCAGTAGTGTATAACTAAACTAACACAGTCCCTTCCTAGAGTAACACTTCATTGTAATCAGAAATTTTCAGGTTAAGAACAGGGTTTAGACAGATGAGTTGCATACCCATACAATATTTACAGGAGCTCTGGCTTATCCTCAACACTGCAGAAATTCTTAAAATGCAGAGATTTTGAATAAAAGGAGCCAAACCCCAAAGACTACATACTGTATGATTCTAATGATATGAAGTGCAAAAATAGACAGAAGTAATGTATGGTCACACAAATTGGATAGTAATTGCCTTTGGAGGTGGTAAGTTGGTTAGCTAGACTTATGGGGGTGGTGTTCTATATTTTGATCTGGGTAATTTTTATATGGGTTTGCACATATGGCAAAGTTCTTTGAACTGAATGCTTAATGTTTGTGGATTTTACCAAAAGTAAGTTATATCTTAATAAAGTATTATTAAGGTATAGAATTCATAGGTTGTTACTTGGATCTTGGATCACACTTAGAGAGGAGGTTAACACAGGAAAAAAATAATTGGATATGGAAAACTGAAAGACTAACTAGATAAAAGTGTTGCATGCTTATGTGATTTATCCAACCTCTGGTCTTTGCCATACCATCTACTATGAATTTTAGATATTGATTATGGTGAGAATTGCAATGACAATCTGTTATCTTTTCAAACCAAATGTTAACTTTATTTTTTTTAAGATTTTATTTTTTAAGTAATCTTTCCACCCAACGTGGGACTTGAACTTACAACCCCGAGATTAAGAGTCGCATGCTCCACTGATGGAACCAGCCAAGTGCCCCTGAATGCTAACTTTAAATTAACCAACATGATACACCGAAATTCCTGAAACAAGATTCCAAAATAAACTCATTCACAAAAGCTTGGTCTCACCAAGAACTTGTCAACAACATTGCCTCCCCATGCTAAAAAGCTAAGAAGATCCAATAGTTCTTCTTCAAGCAAAGTGCTAATAACCCCTATGGGGACTTGTTTTATCACTCTGTCACCTAAGTGTGATTTTCGAAGTAGCATTACTTTGTGTCTGCCAGGTTTGAGAAAATCCGAATGCCCTGCTGATGAAATCATGAACTCCAAAGCACTCATGATTTAAGAAGGAAACTATATATTAAATAGCTGAGTCAGGCTGTCTTACGATAGAGAGATGTATCAAGTGTTCTTTCTGGCCAAATATCATGTCCTTGTTAACATTATGGGTCAGGAAATATCCAGCAAGAAACCTGAGAGCTAGACATTCTGCAGGATTTAGTGAATAATGTCCAAATGGTGCCTTGAAATTATTGAGCTAACTGAGAGTACAGACATAGAAAATTAATTTTCACTTGGGGGTTTTTGGGATAAAAGCAAGACATCAGTATAGTAATATTTGTATATCATTTTAGTAGGTGTTTCTGGGGTTCTGGAGTTCTTTGTTTGGCTCCTAGTGTGTCTTCTGTCTTACCTGCTCTAGTAAAACTAGGCAATTATAAAAAATAGAAGCATTATACAAATATTTAGACCCCTAAAAGTAACTCCCTTTCCCAAATGTTTAATCATTATTGGGTGGGAAAGTAGTTGCAAAGGATGAAGAGGGCTTTGTCACTATTGATGACATTTTATCTTTTGTTTTGTGTTGTATTCTGTACCTCCTACTCCCTCTTTCCCAGCCTGATTCATCTAGCTTACTTTTAATCTTTTTTCAGCTCTCAGCTTGAAGTCCTTTCATCAGAGAAGCTTTTCCTTATCTTTCCCTCCTATGGGTTTCTGCCCCACCATACTAAATGCACTCACTTCTTGTCTATTTCTCCTGTGTAGTACACAACACAGTTGTAATATCTTTCTTGCTCTACAAACTATAAGCTACCAAGAAGACAGGGATTGTGTCCTTTTTTTTGCTCACTTTGTAACTTCAGTTCCAGGCAGACTGCCTGGCACATTGTAGTAAATACTCAGTAAGTATTTACTGGATGAATAAATTTAAAAATAACCAAATGAATTAATGAAAGCTCCCTCCAAAACTGACAAGGTTCTGAACTTAAACTGTGAGGATAACATTAATTTCCCTTAGTGAATAGTGGAGATGCCATCCCATGATACCCAGTCTCCACCGGCTGTTTTTCCCCAACTGGGTTTTCTTTCTTCAGTCCTATCTCACCTCCCAACTCTTTGAGAGGATCCTTTGTGAGCTATGAGAGAGTTCTTTATCCATAAACACAGTAGTATTCCTGAAGCTGGAAGAGAGAAGGTGATAAGAATCAAATTAACATTTCTGATTTTATAAGTCAGTGTAGGCTAACAACGCTAAGAAACAACTTCCCAATTCAAGTGACACAATGAAAGTTCACTTCGGAGCTCACATAAAAGTCCAAGTGGGTTGAGAAAGAAGTGGTTCTCTTCACCACAGAGTCATTCAAGAATCCATACTCTGTCCATCTTGCTCCTCTGCTCTTCTCTAAATGGGCTGGAGCTCGAGGTGGGCCCCACCACTTCCTCTCACATTCTGGTGACTACAGAGCTTAGTTATGGTGCCCCCACCACCACCACTTCTAACTACAATGCAGCTTGGAAATGTAATCTATTGTATGCCCGGGAAGAAAATGAAAGCATATGAATGTTGCTGAAGCTGCTGGAGCTATTTCTGCAACACAGGGATCATTGGCTCCTCTTTCCTCATTTCCCTCCAACCTGAGTCAAACTAACACCACTGAAAGAAATGCAAGCTTTCACTGGTTGTCAGACTCAAGTGACTCTGACTGATGACTGCTATATCATCAATTGAGCATTGGTTCCAGTTTCAAACATAGACAGTGCCTCTCAGAGCATCTACTGTTTCCTATCTTTTGTGAGGTAGTAAATCCTGTCTTGTGTCTGTATCTTGACCAGGGTCTAAGCCCACCCACCACACAGGTCCCTTGAGGGTCCAGTACCCTAGGCGAAGGATGTCAGGGAGAATGTATCATACACAATCAGCACCTGAATGGGGCATGATGTCATCTCTCTAGACAGAATGTCCAACTCTATCCTCCTGGTGAGTTTTTCCTCATGTTTCAATATTCCGGTTTAGCACCCTATCTTCTGTAAAGTGGCTAAACTTAACTCCCTAAGAGAAGCAACATACACCTAGTACACAGAACTTCATTTGTCTGTAAACATCATAAGAATTGTAAAGCCTGGAACTGGCTTGGATTCATCTCCATGGCCATACTGAAGGGCACATGGAAAATATTTGAGGAATGTTTTTTTTGTTGAATGAACACATTGCTGCCTTAACCATGACTCAGCTACTACACCTATCTTGCCTAAGACTTTATTCACCAGACTTTTTAGAATTTAAAACCCTCACATGTGACTAGCAGCACATAGAACCAAACAAAAAATACCGCATAAGTGGATGTTAGGACCATATTTTTTTCACTTTCTATAAAAACCTGAGATTCTTGAAGAAACAAAGCAATACCAATATTTCTAATTTAACTAAATATAGCTATGGCTATTTGGCATGTTACAAAAATAAACAGTTCACAGACTTTAGATACTACTTGTACTTATATGTTTAAAAGGGGAAAGTGGCTCTGATAGATAAGGTTTTATTGTGAAATAATCACTCATTCCCTTTCACTTCTGTGGGAGGGTAACTTTTCTCTGATCCATTTAAGTTGACTTGCTTTAGCCTCACCATGAGCAAAGTGGGTACACACTGGGCTCAATGGTCTGACTGGCTATGACCAATGTAATATTAGCAGATGTAATTCAATAGAAGCTTGAAATGTGCTTGAATGGGCTCATTCAGCCATGGAAGCACTAGAATGCTTGGGCCATCGCAGGACGAGAACATGGGCTCAGAGGAGGTGCATGAGACATACGTGGAGCAGAACAGTTTCACCCAATACACCCAGCTGAGCACCTCCAGCTGACCTGGCAGGAGTGTTAATAATGGTTTTTGGTTTAAGCCACTTCACTTTGGAGTGTTTGTGATGCCTCACCATTTAATGTGCACAGTTCTTATAAGAACTCTTCTTTACATTGTACCTCTCTCAAAGCCATGCCCAACTAGACTGCAGATTATTTCTGATTAAGGCACTGAACACTGAATTGATCCAGCCCCTGAGAAGTAGAGATTGAGAAGGAAGTTCTAATTAGCTAGCTGGTAACACAAGTTTTTGGATAGACCACGTATCAGTTTGAATGACTATATGGGATACAGGAGAAGAGCTATGTGAAAGCTTTCATATACGAACACAAATTCACAGTGCATGTGATAGAAGGAAAGTTGCTGGAGAGGTAAATAATTAGGGGAAAATGTCTATTAATTGTATATAACCTGAGTATATTTAGTGCCATAATTACAAATGTAATTTACCCTCATGGTATCTTCATGCTAACAGTTATTAGTTCAATAAAACCACCGCTCTGATAAAGCAGATGCCATTACTGAAACAGCTCTCTCATTGAACATTCAGCTACTACTGTAGTCACTTTAAAATAGGAACAGTAAATAAGTGGCACTTTTAAAGTGTGGGGCTTTACATCCAGAGCTGAATATATTGAATCTTCTACCATGTTATATATAACATTACTTTGAGTCTTGATTAGTATTTTGCCTCCCATTCTCCCCTCCTTGACTTTTATGAGTTAATTAATGTCAGTGAGTCTAAATGTTTTAAAATCTAAGATCTTGTTACTCAAAGTGTGGTCTGTGGGCCAGCAGCGGCAGCACCCCTGAGAGTTGTTAGAAATGTCAAATCTTGGGGCACCTGGGTGGCTCAGGCCGTTAAGCATCTGCCTTTGGCTCAGGTCATGATCCCTGGGTCCTGCGATCTAGCCCCCCATTGCCCTGGGCTCCCTGCTCAGCAGGGAGTCTGTTTCTCCCTCTCCCCCTCCCTTGCTTGTGCTCCCTCCCCGCCTTTCTCTCTCTCTCAAATAAATAAATAAAATCTTTAGAAAAAAAAAAGAAAAAGAAACGAAATGCCAAATCTCAGGTCCCAACCCAGAATTGCAGAATCAAAATCTGATTTTAGCAAGATGCAGAGGTACTTCATATGCATACTAAAATATGCAGAACACTGCTCTAAAAAATGGTTCCTTTATATGATAAAGAAGATGAATTATAATCTAATACCCAAAATTCTATGGTAAAAACCTGAAGGCGTTTCCGTATAGCTGAATTAAAGTCCTATTACTCCCAATGCAGTGGATGGACCAGCAGCTTTAGCATCACCTGGGTATTTGTTAGAACGCCAGGATCTCAGCCCACCCCTCCACTACTGTAGAATCTCAGTTTTAGCAAGATCCTCAGGTGATCAGTTTGACTATTGAAGTTTGAGAAGCACTGCTCTAAGGTATCCTTTCTAAGGAACTACTTTACATATAAAGCAAGACAATGGTATTAGAATATTCATTCATACATACTAAATGGGATATATGATGAAGCTAACTAAAATATATTGTTTTCACTTTTAGCAGGGATTTTCTTTGTTAGGGCAGAAACAACACTATAAACGAAAAAAAGGGCTTTACTCTCTGGGACACAATTTTGCTTGGGGATAGGATTTCTTGCCTTATTAGGATAGTCTTTCTTCTTAATGACAAAGTTTAGAATGCTTTTGTTTCTTCCGTTCTGGTAGCTCTTTGCCATTTCCTTTGAAAGTATTTTTGGCCTTATCCTTATCTAGTGGGTATTAGGGAACACAATCTTATTTCAGGGGATATTTAATGATAGCAACTGACAGAAAGGAAATAGAATTCTAACAACACTTTAATGGGGATATAACTCTTTGGGCTTCAGCACCTGTTGTATATATTGTATACATCTTCTTTTGGAATTGTCCAATGAATTCCAACACACTTGGTGCATTTAAATGAGGGAAACTATTTACACTGTGAGCAAATGTAATTTGTTTTACTGCAAGTTACCATGAAAACTGATCATTTTGTGCTCTTGTGTCACGTAATAGATTATCTTTCCTGTGGGTGTAAATGAATGAGTATATATTATGCCCTTCATTACTGAACACCACATATTTAGCCAGGGACTCTAATACTGAGGACATAGCTTACTGAATTTGTTCACAGCTATACCCCTGTGTGACCTTCTCTGAGGTTAAGGAGTATGTGCCCTGTCTCCAAAGGCTTCTTCAGGTTTCTTCTTGTCTCTTCTCTTTGATTAATATTTCCTGTTCTTGTATGTCATATATGCACAATAACAGTATGCATTCATTTGTTTCTAGATTTATCTATTGAAATCTTTTGTTTGAACGCTAAAGAAGGAAAGAAAGAAAGAAACCACAATGTAAAAAAAATAAAATAAAAGGAGAGTAAAGTAGACATCATGAAAGTTCTCCAAAAATTTAAAATGCTTGATTAAAAAATAATTTGGAGAAGTTTTAATAGGTTTATATTTACAAGGCTTTAATACCTCCCTCACACACAACTACAGAGAAAAAGGATATTAAACTATAGAGTAATACTAGTTAAAAATATTTGAAATATATTAAAAGAACATAAGAATTGTAAAATACAGCACCTAAGTCAATTTTTATTTTTGATATTGAAATACTGACTTATTTACAGCTAATTTACATACTTCCCCCATAAATTCTCATATCATTTCAATGAGTCAGAAATGTACTGAAAGTAATGATTGTGCACTTGATTTTACAGATTTCTGATTAAAACTTCATCAGTGTCTTAATTTCAAAAGATCTTATCATTTAATCTCAAATTCAATAACTATTTCAATCCTATGGGCTGAAACTTTGGGATACAAAGCTTTTTTCCTGCTTCTGTTTAAAGTAATGGCTGTCCTATCTGAAAGAGTTCAGGTGAGTACACTGTAAAAAACCTCTTCTTTAGAAATAGTCCAGTTGAAGTTTAATTAGCTTCTGCAGAACAATAATTACAAATCATTTCACTTCTTCTGTGAGAACAGTAAACTTTTAAATTACAGTTTATAAAAGATCAGTAATAGCCTCCACCCAAAAAAAAACTCAGACATTTCACTATGAATATAGAGGACTGGATTTGGTTAGTAGAAATTTCTAACATGGAAACAACCTGTCCCCAGTTCTGAAATCATTTGGTTGATACAAGAAACAAGCTCCTCATTAAATTTGATACTTGACTCACTCTACAATTATCAGTACAATGATCTTTGGGTCTCATACACAGTAGACAAAATGATGGTTTTACATTCCTAGAAAATCTTCTTAGTCTCTTTGCCCCTTGTTTTCCACAAAATTGACATTTATCAGTCCATCAATCAAGATATTACGCTGTCCTCCACTGTGGGTCAGAAATTATAATCACTGCCAGAAATGACGGCGAATAAATGTTCCATAAGTCAGTCCCCCAAAAGAAGGCAGAAATATAGCCAAGGATACAACAAACAAAGCAGATGGCAATGGTTTTTTTTGTGCCCACGCCAGTCCTTACATGGCCTAATGCAACATTATCATTTCAAGCAGTCACTTGTAAAACGGACAATTATTTCCGCGTCTTCAGAAGGACGCCTAGATTGAAGTCACCTCAACAGTCTTTTAATACTGCCAAAATAATTTTGTACTGACTTCTCATCTCTAATGGCTTTTCTCATGCCCATGTCCTTACTAGAGGGTGCCACTGTCTAAACGCTAAAACAGCGTTAGGTTGACTTACTGTCATATTCACGATCTCTTTACTTTCTCTTCTTTGAATTTTATAAGCATAAAGAATCATATAGGTTTTTTTAAAAAAATTCTTATTTATTTTACAAAGAGAAAGAGAGCATGAGCACAAGTGGGGGTAGGGGTAGAAGGGGAGGGAATCCCAAGCAGACTCTGTGCTTCACTGCAGAGCCCGGGGCTTGACCTCAGGACCCTGAGAGATCAGTACTGAGTGGAAATCAAGAGTCAGATGTTCAACTGAATGGGCCATCCAGGTGCGCCAAGAATCATATAGTTCTGATGAATAACATTAACTAGCTTTCTTTTAGAACCCAAACAGAATGGTAAACATTGACTGACTTTGCTTTCTACCCAGTCGATTAGATCTCACCGAGGAATTTTTCATTTGAATTTGTGTTTATTTCAAAAGCACAGAAAATATAATCTCCCTTGCTTCGGCTAAAAATGCTGACTTCATTTCTAAGTTGTCTTACAAGGATTAGTGCTCTCTCATGTGAAATGTGTTTTGGAAGCACTTTGAATGAAGATACCATTTCTACCGTCAAGCCAGACACATGGGGAGGACTTGTGTGATTTCTTTCTGCAGCAGGACAATGCAAAGACCTAAAATATTATTGGGTATCAGTGAAGTTTTAACATTGAACTGCTACTACTGCAAAAAGGTTAGGCTTTGATAGCCAATGGATTATAGTGTTTTTTTATCAACAGTAAAGGAAAAATATAATTAAAATATGATTATATAATTAAAATAGTCAGTAATGTATACAAGGGTGGAGCAGAGGGAGTTGTCTGCACCAGGTGCAGGTAACAAGGGAATATATTATCTGAAAGAATTTCAAATATGATAACTAAAAGTTGGTTGTTTTTTATTATCAGCCTTCCCTGGCAATTTTTTTTTTTTTTAAGATTGATTGATTGATTGATTGATTGATTTTTGAGAGGGAGAGAGAGAGAAGTGGGGAGGGGCTGAAGGAGAGGGAGAGTCCCAACCAGACTCTGAGCTGGAAGCCTGACGTGGGGCTTGATCTCATGACCCTGAGATTGCGACCTGAGATGAAACCAAGAGTCGGTCAGTTGCTTATCCCAATGAGCCACCCAGGCGCCCCTTCCCTGGCAATTCTTAATAAAGTCTGTAATAAAATACTCCCACCTCCCCCCAAAAAAACGTTTTTTTTGGTTTTACTTTTAAACAATTGCTAGGGTTACTGTTGAGTTTTCATTTTATATGTGTATATATACATATAAATGTATATAAGTATATATACACACACATACTTTTAAAAATATATATACATTTTAAAAAATATATATACTTTTAAACAATTGTTCATTTTGTATATATGAACATATATATGTACACATATATACAAATATATATATACACTTTTAAACAATTGCTAGGGTTACTGTTTAATTTTCGTTTTATATATATAAACATATATGTGCACATATATACACACATATATAGACATATATAGATATATACACATTTATGTAAACATACATATATACACGAACATATATATGTATATATCTCAATTACAGCTTTATCTATAAAATGCATTTATATATAAGTATATATTTTAATTATATGTACATATAATTTATGCATTTATATTATATTACATATTTATAGATGTTAAACATATATACATTTAAAAATATATCATTCATATATTTATTTAAATTAAATATATACACAAAATATATACTCTATATGTATGCTTATACATATATGTCTTAAGTGAGCACATTTTTATTACTTATTTTTTAATAACCATTGCATTCTATGTGGAAGTTATTTTGGAGAACTCCTACTTATAGTTGACTCCTGACACACAGTTGACATATACAGACTCAACACCACACATTTGTTTTCAAGACAAGAAGTAAGTAACATTTTGGTTTGAATTCACTCAGTTTGATTAAAGGCCTTGTCTCCGGCCTCTGTGGTATTACATATACCAGAGTTTAAATAGTAGATTGGAAATAAGCAAGGACTGCTAAGGATGAAGAAACAGAACTTGAGTCACTTCAAGTCTGTCATCTGATGTGACCACTTGGTATTTTATCTGTATTTCAAATTTAAAGCAGTGAAAGAAAGTGTGAACTTTGGGGTGTTATATATTTGTTGGATAAGTCAAATTTTAGTTCTTATATGAATGTATTTGTTGTATTTCAGGTTGCTATTTGAACTTAAATCCACATATTGTTTTACTTACAACACACTCAAAATCATCCTATTATTTGGTAAGGTAGTCTCCATAAATCTATGCTAGCCCTGATAGAACTGACTGTTTTCTAAAGGGGCTTGAAATGCAAGTACTCAATCATTTGACATGTCTTTAAATTATGTAAAGACACTTTTCGTCGTTGTTAATTCTATAATTTTCTAAATTACTTCTCTCTTCTGAGATATTTTTTAAATAAATTAATTTAGAAACTTAAAAATTATCTTGGACACCACAGTACACAGCTATCAAAGATGTCTGACGTATCTATAAACCTTTCCTTTTGAAATGAGTTGTCCACAAAATAATACAGAGGCTAGAGTAGCAGCTATAGGGTGCAGCTGTTAGATGCTGCAAGAGTCTACTTTGAATACGCAGACCTCAAAATTACAAATAAAAATAAACTGCAAAATCATGGCTTTAGAAGAGGAGATACATAAAATTCCAGTTCTCAGCAAAGAGTATTTGATAATAATGTATTTTTATTAATCCATTCCTTTTGTATTGTATTTATCAATGCCTATTATTAAAACTTTTACATTAGAGGACTGCATTCTTGACCTCTTTATAAGTGCCTAATTCCTCTACCTAACTTTCTGATACCAATCTCTACAATCCCTTCCTAGATAGGAAACATACAAATACCCCTATACCTACTACCCCCATGAGGAAGCTCTAGCTTACCACTTACTTGCAACAAATTTTCATTGCCTTCATTCCAAATCTGCTATTTCTCTGATATCCATTTAGTCTTGCTTCGTGGCTTGAATTAAGTTGATGGACTGATCTCTGTTATTTCCCTTCTACCTTGACTTTGATCTTTGCTATTGCACCTGGGAAAAACATACTCCTTAAAATTTTCACTCTCCTAAAATTGATTGCAAATTATTACTTACTCTGATCTTTGGCAACTGTTACTTCTCAGTTACTGTTTCTCCGCTCTTCATAGTCATGAAGTAACCTCCAATTTATTGAAATCAACAAATTTCTACCTAGTGTGACCAATGTGACCTTCACAATTTGTTGTTGAAACCATGATACTTGTGAGACTGAAACATTTTTTAATAAAAAATTGGTCTTATTATAGTAATATACCTAAATAATAGTTCTATTAAAACTATTTTTAAGATAAAATTCCAAGAATAATATCCTATTAAAAATTTAAAATCTGGGACAAATGATAAACTGGACAACAGATGTCACCTGAGATTATATCAGATAAAGTGGGGTAAAGCGGCTCTCTTTTCATCATTTTTCTGGGCTTATAGAAAGTAGTTTTAGATTAGTTGTGGTTAGGGACACCTGGGTGGCTCAGTCGTTAAGCGTCTGCCTTCGGCTCAGGTCATGATCTCAGGGTCTTGGGACTGAGCCCCACATCAGGCTCCCTGCTCAGCAGGAAGCCTGCTTCTCCCTCTCCCACTCCCCCTGCTTGTGTTCCCTCTCTCACTGTGTCTCTCTGTCAAATAAATAAATTAAAAAAAAATCTTTAAAATAAAAGATTAGTTGTGGTTAGTTAGATGAACTGATTATTTGAACTCTATCTTCTTTGGAAATTCACCACATAAATAACCAGTCAACACCTGGAAATTCATTTACAATGGCTTAGTGACCTTTTAAACACATCTACAATTGTGGCTTCATTAAAGCTCTGATTTTTCCTGACATGTGCTTTGGATTATTAAAATGTATAATTTTCAAGTTCATTATTCATTCTTTGCTAGTTGTTTGGCATGTTAAAAGATGGAATTTCCATCTTCAGTATAGAAAACACCATCAAAAAAGGCTGATAAAGATAATTTCACATTGAGAAAGAACGAGTTGTTTATAAAATCTAGTATCAGGGTGCCTGGGTGGCTCAATCGGTTAAGCATCTGCCTTTGGTTCAGGTCATGATCTCAGGGTCCTGGGATCGAGTCCTGCATCAGACTCCCTGCTCAGTGCGGAGTTTGCTTCTCCCTCTCCCTCTGCCCATCCTCCCTTCTCATGTGTTCTCTCTCTCTTAAAAATAAATAAATAAAATCTTAAAATAAATAAATAAAATATTCTAGTATCTCAAAGACAATATTGGAGAGATAAACAGATTTATCATTAGATAAGGAAGTTCAATTGAGTTAGGTTCAAGTCCATAGAGCTAAAAATACTAAATTAGAATTACTGACCAGGTGCTAATAAACAAATGATTTTTTAAAATCAAGCTTTTTATTTTTATTAAAGGCAAATGATTTTTTCTAAAATTCTTGCAAACCATAGAAGGCAACCAAAAACCAGATAAGCTGTGTTAGCTTGAGTGTTATGTTAAACCAAGTTATGAATGACGAGCACCTGAGTAAGAAAGGAAGACAGAGAAACCAGGGAAATGCACAGACCCAGGACAATGATCTCCATCACACACCAGAGTTAAAACTTACACCCAAGAAAGCAAGTTAAGTTCTCCTGCTGTGCTGCGTTATTCCCTGAAGAAAAATGGAAAACAGTGCTTTCCCAGTTGTCCATTTTGACAGATTCCTCCAATAATAATAGCAAGTAATTTGCATGTAATCTAACCCATCCTTAATTAAATTGGTACCCCATTCACTTTCTTAAAGGCCAACTTGTTTCTCCAAACAGATGTGACATAATTACCAGCTCCAAAGGATTGCTTCTCTATGGAGCCAACTGTATTTTTCCTTCTATCTCTTTTAGATGTTAAAATTTCCAGTGGTCTCGGGGCGCCTGGGTGGCTCAGTCGGTTAAGCGTCTGCCTTCGGCTCAGGTCATGATCTCAGGGTCCTGGGATCGAGCCCCACATCGGGCTCCCTGCTCTGCGGGAGGCCTGCTTCTCCCTCTCCCACTCCCCCTGCTTGTGTTCCCTCTCTTGCTGTGTCTCTCTCTGTCAAATAAATAAATAAAATCTTTAAAAAAAAAAATTTCCAGTGGTCTCTTGGAGAAAAGTTAATCTCATTGAGCAATTGGACAATTTCAGAAAATTGTCTCCATCCCATCTAGCAAAACAAGATATAGTTTACGGAGCATTTCACTTGATACCACCATAATGAGAAATCTGTCACTGCAAATATTTTATTTTATTTTTTTATTTTATTTTTTTTTAAAGATTTTATTTATTTATTTGAGAGAGAAAGAATGAGAGAGAGCGAGTACATGAGAGGGGGGAGGGTCAGAGGGAGAAGCAGACTCCCTGCCGAGCAGGGAGCCCGATGCGGGACTCGATCCAGGGACTCCAGGATCATGACCTGAGCCGAAGGCAGTCGCTTAACCAACTGAGCCACCCAGGCGCCCTGTCACTGCAAATATTTTAAAGGCTTTTATATTTATATTTGAAATGAGCACCAAACAGATGAGTAGGCTATATTTCTCTTTTCTTTCTACCCCTTTCCTCTGATAACTGGAGAAGGACATAAACATTTGATTGCTGCTTTACTCACCAATTGCATTAACTCAAAATGTCTCTGATGGGGTAAACAAACCAGTATCCATTCCCTACATCCCAGCCAATGTTTCCCTATTAGTCACAGTGGGTTGACTTGGAGCAAGCTGCTGAGTCTCAAGAGTGCTCTCTGCTTGATCAGAAAGGAGGCAACAGATTGAAGACATGGCAATAGTCCTGGTAGAAACATTGCTGGAAGCACAGAGCGAAAAGAACGACCATTGGTCCTCCTTGAGAAAAGGCTTGATATTTCTTTGTGACAGTAAGAACATCCCCATGTTGTCTTTCTTAAGAGAAAAGCTACAAAAGAACACAGCTGCCCACTTCTCAATGCCACCCTGGCAATATTAGACAATTCAGTGGTAACTTCCTATCAATATTTCTTAGGAACCGGATATTTCAGAGGGCACGCAGGTGGTTTTATTTTGTTTTTCTGGTGACTTATGAGTTAAACTGTGTTTTTCAAGGGAGATCAGAGGAAAACATAAGAGAAACAGGAGAAGAAGGAAACAAGAAAAGAGGAAGAGGAAATTTGGGGTGCAGCTGAGTTCTATGAAATTCATGTGTAACCCAAAAACATCTTGTGGCTCAGATTACAACTAAATCAAAATTTAAAGAGTTCTACTCTTGATTGATTTTCTCAGAAAACATTTACTAGTGCTATTTGCTATGATTTTTGAGGTTTCTGGATACATGTGGGCATTGCCTGTCTCTGTCTACTTTGAAGTTAGGTGTGGCCATGTGCTTTGTTTTGACCAAGTGGATGTTACTTAAAGGGTCCTGTGTCACTTCTGGGTGGACACTTTAAAAGCCAGTACAATGATTTGTCATACGCCCTTTCCTTCTGCCACAGCAAATGGCAATGCAACAAATTGTGGCTGCCCCATCACGGGGACCTTGGAGTGAAGGTGATACGGGGCATAGCCCTTGCCCGTCTACAATGGAACTCACTGCAAGGGAGCTGGACTGAGAGATACACTTTTCCTGTTAAGCTCTGCTGTCAATACCTGATTAAAATTAGGCCTTTCATGTGAAATCGTTATGTCATTTGAGTCTTCTCCCTATCCCTGCTCCAACCAAAGAGATGTCAGAAGCATCATACTGAGTAATGTAGGAAAAATATTAAGAGAAGGGATGGAAATAGTGACAAAGCCAGTGTCATTCTCCTCAAGCCTATGACAACTTACAAATTAGTTGAGTGAATGACTTTCCTACACTTTTAAAACTGTATACAAGAGCTTATTTATTTAATATTTAAATGAGGAAAATACAACTGTGATTCAAAAATTTAAAAGTAAAAACAAAGTATATGGTAAAAAGTCTCTCTCTGACTCCTGGCCCTATTAGCCAAACCCTAATCTCTGATTCCTAAGCAGTTTTTTATTATACCTATTCATGCTTCCAGAGATTTTTAGATGAATGTATAAGTAATACAAATATATAACTCTTATTTTAATGGTAGCTACTATATACACTGTCATGCTTTTAAATATTTTTTAAAGGAGACTATTTTATAAATATGTGATAATCCAATCATTGCAATTTATCAGGGAAAGGGAAAAATTAATCAATAAAACCTGATTATAAGTTTGTGAGATAAGAAATAAAGTAACTTTCTTTTCTCTCCATAACATTAAGTTGTTCATGTGACTGTATAGGGTTCAATAGGAAAGAAAGGAGAAGAGACAACAGCTGATATTTTTTGAAGATTTATTCTGTGAAGTGCAGTTCATGTATATTCATGTTGCAGACAGGAGGGTGTCTGCCAAGCCTTCAGGTAAGAGAGATGTAAAAGCAGTTGGAGGGAAGAGGCAATGTCAAGGTGGCAATGATGTGGAATCCTGTGTAGGAGGAACTTCCTTGCCAGGAAGCTCAGGGAAAGGAAAGTTCATGTGCAGGGTGTCTAAGAAATAGAAGAAATAGCTACTCCAAGCAGCCACAAGCCTCTTTAGAGACCTGGTGTCATTCCAATGAGTTTGGACACATTGTATTGTTAGAGGTGTGTTGAAGGAAAGGCTTGATCAGATTGATGATTATAAAGATTGCTTCCTAGTACTCTACTACTATGGGCAGTCTTTGTGGTCCACTATCCAAGTGCCTTCCCCTTTACAAACGACTTGGATCTTCATATTAACCTCTAAGGTGGGTCCCATTCTGTCATGGTCCAGATGGTGGTCAACTCAGGAGCCAAGATGTCACAGCACATAGCTGGTCAGTGGAAAGAATACACATTCTCTCCTTCTCTCCGCTGCTACCTATGACTGCAAAAGACAGATGACTAGCTAGGATATAGTAGAGATTAAATGACCCATGGCTTATGGATTTTCTATGACTTGGGGAAAGGAGATGGGAAAACATGAGGCACACAAATAGACTAAAATTATACTGATGTTGCAAATCTATTCTCTCTAGGAATTATCAGCAAAATGCCAAATGTATTATCTGGGATTGGAGTTTTATACAGCTAGTCTACCTGCAGATTTTCTAAGAACTCTGCAAAGATGCATGCCAAACAAAATATTTCCTGCCAGGGTTACAGACTAGCACTTGGAAAATTACTTGCAATCAACAATGGACTTACTATTTACCAATCAGCAAACCTTGGGAAATTTCCTTATCTGTGTGAATGCAGTTGTTCAAAGAATAACTAGAACTTGAAAATGTTCAGTGGATAAATGTACTTACGTATGAAAAACACTGTATTTAATTAAATGCAAATCCATGTGCCAGAAAATAAATAAGCATTTTATTTCCTCCAAACAAGGACATACGTATATTAATATCTATGCAAATAATACAATAAAAAAATTTAAACTGGAAACATGTCCATCTGCCTTGTCAATTGAAAGATGTTAGAAAATTAATTTACAGAAAAATGTATGGCTATTAATACCACCTTTGTCATTGACTGTGACAGAACTGGCAAGAATAAGAAAAGCTTTAAATGTCAGAATAGTTCATGTCACATATTTTTTCTTTCTGGAATACTTTAAGAATATGCATTTTTAATAGTTATACTATCTTTAGACCCTACCCATGAAGCACTTTAAATTTTAGTTTTAAGTTTATATAACAGTGTTTTTTATGCAGTAGTCACTATATACCTTAAAAATGGAAAATAACTTTAGTTATAAATAAGATATATAAATACATTTAACAAATGAAGCAAAGCCATTAACTATAAATTGTATTTTTTTAAATTTAATTTAATTTTATTATGTTATGTTAATCACCATACATTACATCATTAGTTTTTGATGTAGTGTTCCATGATTCATTGTTTGCATATAACACCCAGTGCTCCATTCAATTATTATGGGTAAATTGTATTTTTTAATTGTTGGTTACTTGTTTTTTATTTCATTTTATTTTTTTAAAGATCTTACTTGTCCATTTGAGAGAGAGAGAGAGAGCACAAGCAGGGGAGGGCAAAGGGAGAGGGGGAGGGAGAAGCTGACTCCCCACTGCACAGGGTGCCCAATGTAGGGCTCAATCCCAGGACCCTGGGATCAAGACCTGAGCCAAAGGCAGACACTTAACTGACTGAGCCACCCAGGTGCTGCTGATTACTTGTTTTTTAGAACTGAATTCCTCCTACCTTAAAAGTAAGTGCCAACCCCAGGTAAAATAAAAAGCAGGCATAATAGAAGCAAGAAAAGGAGTGCGTGGGAGGCTCAGTCGGTTAAGCGTTGGACTCTTGATTTCAGCTCAGGTCATGATCTCAGGGTTGTGAGATCAAGCCCCATGTCAACCCCTAGTGAGCCCCAAGTTGGGCTCTGCATCAGGCTCCAAGCTGGGCATGGAGCTTACTTAAGATGCTCTCCCTCCCTCTCCCTCTAAAAAAAAAAAATCTAAAATATATGTATAGATTTTTTTTTTCCAAAAATGGTGGTATATGACACATAGTGCTTCTCTTCTTAGTATCTTTCAAAAAGGAGACTATTTGTAAATGCCTATTAAGACCTTAAAATTGCACACTGCAAAGCAGAAGCCACTCTCAAAGCCCCAGTTTTCTCCTCTGTAAAACCAGGAAAGCAACAACTTCCGGGACTGTAGAATGTCTATGGCGTGGGAGTTGAAAGCTCTCTCCTGTTGTGATCACTCACCTCCTGATTGGAATGGCTGTGACCTTGCCTCAGTAACCTCAGAACTGCCTTGGCCTAGTGCTCTCTTTAGTCTTGGACAGTCACTGAACTCATCTCCTAACTAAGACTTCCACTCCAAGAGCCCTTCATTTATTTTTAAGGCCCTTTCCAACTTGGAAACTGTTTGATTCTGGGACTCACATATTAATCTAGCCTTTAAAAAAAAATTTAGGGTTAACTCTATTCCACTGGAGAGTTACGCAGCAGGCCAGAATCATGGCATGAGGATGTTTCCTACAATCTATTGCATGGAATTTATCACAGATTGATATTTCCCTTCATCCAACCTGAAAATCTAGTAAGCTCAGGATTGCTGTCCGGTGGCTTAGGGTGGAAAGACTTCTCTCCAGGGTAGCCAACAAGAAGTGGGGCAGAGTTCAGCATGCCCTCATAGGAAGACACACTGGAGAGGACCTGTATCCAGCCTACTGCTTCCAACGCAGAGGGTCTTAGCATTTTCAACAGGTACACACCGAGTGCCCACCATGCAGCGGGGTGATAGGCACCTGAGGAATGCTGGTGTGCAAGATGCTGTCCAACAGAGTCTCCCTCATTCTGGCCTGACCATGGAGGAGGGAGTTACCAAGCACAGAAGTGAAGAAATGAATTTGGAGTTAGAAATTGTGCCAAGTAGTTTTGGTTTGGCCGACATTGCTCTTTGTTGTTGAGAAGGCATTATCTGTCCCAGGCCAGGAATGGAACACACCTCTATCTGGTTGGTCCATGCTATCACCCCAGGTTCTCTGGTGTCAGTGTGAGGAGAAGGGAGGGTGACTGGGGATCAGTCTCAGGTGTACCAAAGGGAGTGTCTGGATGTGAACAGTCAAGATTTCTCAGAAATCTTTAAAAAGAGAATACACATTGTGGATGAAGGGCCAGGGCCTGAACTTAGGGCAAGAAACAGAAAGGAAACCCGTCTTTCAGGCTACATGAGGAAACCGTGGTGCATTTTATTTCTATTTAATAACGCCAATGCAAATATAACACAAATAAGAACAGGAATACCAACAGCCAAAATTTTGGGAATGCTTGTGATGCTCCAGGCACTGCAGTGAACTCTTTCAGGTATGATCTCATTTAAACCCACTAGCAAGTTAGGAATTGCTTCATGAATTCTATGTTACAGAGGAGGAAACTAAGTCTACTGAAAGTTGACTCACTTGCCTAAGACTGTGAAGAGTGACTCCAAGACTTGGATTCAGCTGATGACATCTGAGCATCAGCTTGTCATCACTCATAAGGATGTATGATAAAGATGAAGACCAAAGATCTGGTAAAAGTATACTTTCCTAAACTGCAGAAAAAGCAATGCTTGTAGACTGAATCATTTGTGCCCAAAGTAACCTCTCAGGGATGACTCCTGTGATTCTTCTCATTCTGTGATTCCTACCATCATTGCTCACACCACACAGGATCTTGCTAAGCTTTAGATCATAGAAATGGTGTCAGCATTTTAAGCACAACTGGTTTCTCATGTGTCTTAAGTACCTCTATAATTCTAGATACAAGAAGAGCATATAGAATCCTAACCAAAAAATTTGTTGTATTGGCCATAAAATATTTGAATTCTCAAGAGAACAATTTATATGGTAAGAAAGAGAATTTAAAGGCATCTAAAATATTCTGTGTACTTCCTTAGACTTTGCTCCTTTCTCTAGCTTCTTTATACCTCATGGGCTGATTTTATAGATGTTTCCAAACAAAATGACCTTTTCCTAAATTAATAAACTGCTAAAATGATCACCAGAATACTGGATCCAGCTCAGTTGTGTCATGCAATCTTTTCTGAATTCCTTTAGTAAATTTCTTACATTTTGATTTTCATTAAGACAACAAAATATATCAGCAGGTTGTTTTTAAAAAGTAGAAAGACAGCAATTGCACTACTGGGTATTTACCCCAAAGATACAAATGTAGTGATCCGAAGGGGTACATGCACCCCGATGTTTATAACAGCAATGTCCACAATAGCCAAACTATGGAAAGAGCCAAGATGTCCATAGACAGACGAATGGATAAAGAAGATGTGGTCTATATATACAATGGAATATTATGCAGCCATCAAAAGGAATGAAACCTTGCCATTTGCAACGATGTGGATAGAACTGGAGGGTATTATGCTGAGCGAAATAAGTCAATCAGAGAAAGACATGTATCATATGATCTCACTGATATGAGGAATTCTTAATCTCAGGAAACAAACTGAGGGTTGCTGGAGTGGTGGAGAGTGGGAGGCATGGGGTGGCTGGGTGATAGACGTTGGGGAAGGTATGTGCTATGGTGAGTGCTGTGAATTGTGTAAGACTGTTGAATCATAGCCCTGTACCTCTGAAACAAATAATACATTATATGTTAAAAAAATGAAGAAGATAGTAGGAAGAGAAAAATGAAGGAGAGGGAAATTGGAGGGGGAGATGAACCATGAGAGACTATGGACTCTGAGAACAAACTGAGGGTTCTGGGGGGGGGGATGGGATAGCCCAGTGATGGGTATTAAAGAGGGCACGTACTAAATGGAGCACTGGGTGTTATACGTAAACAATGAATCATGGAACACTACACCAAAAACTAATGTTGTAATGTATGGTGATTAACATAACATAATAAAATAAAAAATTAAAAAAAAAAAAGAAAAAGAAAAAAAATGCCAAAAAAAAAAAAAGAAGAAAGACTTAGTTTTCCACCTAACATCTAATAGAAGGTAAGCTCAAGGGGAGCAGGGACATAAATGTGTGCCTAGCACCTAGAACAGTGCCTAGCACATATAAACTTTAAATATATATTTGTTGAGTGAATTAATGAAAAATATCGCTAAAGAGAAAAACTTTGTGAATCACTTAGAAATCTCCATAAACATTTACCTTTATGTGTGTTTTGATTTTTATTCAAAATACAGCAAATTAACGTTTCTATTCTCTTATTACAAATGTAAGAGAGTTAAATACATCTTCTGAAATACAATAGATTCTGAAGGGGAGAATGGCACCCATACCAAGAATACAAGAGTATATGAATTTAAATGACAACCAAAAATACCCTACATTTTGTGAACCAAAGTATAGAAATATATTTCTCTGCTATATGACCTTTTTACTGTCTCTTCAATGAACATGGGACACAAAATACTTGGCATTGATTCTGTATATGCTTTTGGCCTCCTAATGACAAAACAAAACAAAACAAATTGCATAGTTGTTTGACTTCCCCTAATGCAACTTCTGCTCAAAATTTTGCCTTCGTATTGTGTTAGTGTTCAACAGGCCAGGTGGATAGATGAGAAGGCATCTTACCATGACCAGGCAAAAGAACTTGGAAACAGGAGAATACCATGAAAAAAGCAATGCTTATATTTTTCTCAGAATTATTTTCTCTTTTTGCCCTTACCTAAAATATCCCATGTGTTCCTAAGCTATTATAGTTTTTATTCATTAGGGAAGTCATAGTAAAATACTTATTTCTGAATTAAAATGACATACTGGTTCAAAATGAGAGGAACATATATCTTGGCACAAGGGTTGACTCCAAAAAGCTCCCTAATATCATGCCATCAGCCATATGAATTTTATTTTTTTCATGGGTTCAACCCTGACAAATGATACCAGAAGATTTATGGATAATCTGGTCAATGTTTATATGGTATGTACTTGGAAGATTGAAACAAAGGCCAGGATGTTTGCTTTCCAATGACCCCTGCTGCACTTGGGACCCCTGCCTCCACCACCATGTGAAAAATCTGGCCTGAATTGCTAGAACATGAGAGACTAAGGGAAGAAGACACAAGCCTTCTCCATTGAGGACACACTTGACCAGCCTCCAACTGATGTGAAAGCTGACAGCCCTCCTGTAAGGTGTTCCAACTGAGATCAGATCAGCAGAACCACACAGCTCAGCCTAGCCCAAATCGCAAACAGCTGAAACATGAGCCTACAAAAAGGGTTGGCTTAGGCCACTAAATTTTGGGATAGTTTCTGATACAGCAAAAGCTAAGCTATTGCCAATGGGTTAGTCACTATTACAGCATCATATGTCCTTTACAATGCATCACAAATAGTAACGGTCTTATTTATTGGATGTAATCTCTATGAGGGAAGGGACCTTTGACAACCTTATTTTAGCATGTATCCTCAGCTCTTATCAGTTGCTCAGAAAGTTATTTGTGGACTGAATAAATGAATCTATTTCACAGAATTATTTTGAAGGGTCCATAAAGTGAATATTTCAATTCTTGGCATTTAATTTATTATGGGGATAGATTTTTGCTGTCGTTGGCTATATTATCTTCCTACAAGATAAGCAGTGATGAAGAAATAAAAAGCTATTCAGGAAGTCATTATCACATAAAAAGACAAATGCAGATCCTAAGTACTTGTGAAGAATACTATGCACTAGAAAAGCAAATGAATGCAGTGATTCAAATAATAAATAAGGCTAAATTTCTGTAGTTAATGAGCTTCTTGACTATTTACTCTTTATTAACTGACTTTAAAAATTCATAACAAGTTCAGATATTTTTCATACTATATTCAAAACACAGTCGGTACCTCTGCCAAGAAAAATATATTATTAATCTTACTTTTTTTTGATCACCCACACAAGTAATCACTGTAATTATCAATAAGTTAAAGTAATGCTGGAATTTACATAAAGTCATCTAAAACTATAATCCAACAGCCACAACTGATCCATTTTATGGTCCAGTGCATGGTTAAATCTTTTATAATTAATTGGCTTGTAACTGCTGTGAGCAGCCTTCAAAAACTTAAAAAAAGGGCACCTGGGTGGCTCAGTTGGTTAAGCGACTGCCTTCGGCTCAGGTCATGATCCTGGAGTCCCGGGATCGAGTCCCGCATCGGGCTCCCTGCTCGGCAGGGAGTCTGCTTCTCCCTCTGACCCTCCTCCCTCTCATGCTCTCTGTATCTCATTCTCTCTGTCTCAAATAAATAAATAAAATCTTTAAAAAAAAAAAACTTAAAAAAAATTGTCTTGTTTTTCAGAAAATGCCAAGGATAAGATGGGTAATTTGGATAGCAATTTTCTTCTCAAAACATATTTAATAATAGCTGGCAGAATTGTATTCAAAATATTATCTTCTGAATTACTTTCCAAAATTACTTTTAGACAGACGGTATTTACCTAAATCCTCATATATTATTTTAAAGTTCAGTAACAAATATCAGATGGGTATTTCAAATATTCAACAATGCATTTAGTGAATCAATAAAATTTAAACATTTTGCTATTAATATATAGGCAGTAGTTATACACCAAATAAGATGCAGATTTGCTGTTTACTTCCAAATATCAATGTTTTTTCTACATAAAATGCATGCACCTAAGTAAAAGTTTTGTAGATTTTTCCTTCATCTCCAAATAATTGAATTCATTAGCATATGTAATATATAAATATTTATCAGATTCCTCAGATATATATGTTATATATAACATTCACTGTAATCATAGTAGTCCTTCAAAATTTTATGTCAAGTAGGCTTTTAATACTTTCAAAGTAGTTCAAACCTGGTACACAGAGACCCTATATAGGCTAGTTTTTGTTTATGAAAGGCTTTTATTTCTTTGACTCAGTTCTTCCATCTGTAAAATGAGGGTATCATTTTTTCCCTAACCATCAGCTTTATTGCAAAAAATGAGCATGATGTCTAATTTTTAAACTATTGATAGGAATATAAAGGTTTGGTTCTAGATACACTACTGAACAAAGGACGATGTTTTGTGGAATACAGGCCAACTTGACTCGTGCATTGACTTAGGGTCCCTAGCCTTTCCCTGACCAATTTCCAAGTCACACCAATGGTAGATAGCATTTAAGAATGCCCTCAGCCAATCCCAAAAAGAATCCTGAGAAGAAAATCTACCTCCATAAGTGGTTTTAAGGTGTGGTTTGTTGACCTGTCCATCAGAATTTCCTTAAAAGGCCCACAAGAAAGAGAGAACTAAGAAAATAGCTAGTTATTAATCATTGCAAAGTTGGGATGCATATGAATTACTCCACACTTTTGGAGAATAATTCACTTTAGATGCTATAAATCTGGGGCACATCTTTACCACACTATGAAATACAAGCCTCTCATTCAGTCATTCACACTGAACATTTATTATGTGCCAGGAATCATACTAAGCATTGAAGATAAAGCAGCAAATAAAAAGGCAATATTCATGTTTTATTACAACTTACCTTCTTTGGGAGGCAGACAGAAAGCAAAGAATAAAACCTGGTAACTATAGATGATAATATCCTATGTGGGAAATATTCTGATAAAGCAAAGAAGTTCAGTGACATGATTGGTAAGAAAAGCAGGTAAGATCAAGTCAGAGACAGCCAGATTTAAATTTTATGGATATCAATCCTGCTTCAAATACCAACCAAGGTATGAGTTCAGGGTCTGAAGCCATAATGTTGAAGTCTACATTTTCACCCCATCACATGCTGCCTGTGCAATTTTGGCTTAATCTCTCTAAGACTTTGCTTCATTAAGTGTAAAACAGACATAATGATAGCACTTATTTCATAGGATTGTAATAAGATTAAATGAATTTATGCAGATGAAGGGCTTAAAATGGCAACTAGTCATAGCAAGTGCTCAATAAACATTGGTACTATCTATCAGTTAATTGTTGGTGGTGGTATTTTTTTTCCTCCTGCTCATGGATTCATGTCCTTTCCTCTTTTCCTTAAGATTTAAAAAAAAATAATAATTTTGAACTAAATCTCAGAATAGTAGGGAAAAAATCTGAGTAAAACAATAAAAAGAGGGAAACAAACAAATAAAAAGAATATTTATTGAGTTTTTAGGTCCTAGGCATGCTGTTTGGGCTTTTCACATATAATGGCTCAATCATTATCATAAAAACCCTGTGAAATGGATAAGTACCATTTATAGATCAGGAGATTGAAGGTCAAAAGTTATCACCCAAGGTCCAAAAGAATCCAATGATAGAGCTAGTATGTCCCACAGGTAATGGAGAAGGAAGGAAGGAGGGAGGAGTATGACTAAATTTTGTTGGAAGCAAAAGAATTCTAGAACTTTTTGAGCAATGAGGAAAGAAGTAGAAATTTACACAGAAAGCTGACAAGGAAAGCATTTTGACACATTTAAAGAGCACCCAGAATTACAGACTGAGAAAAGCCTATTTTCTCTCCTTTTTTAGATCCTGAAGTATTTCATTCAATCTGGCAGCTGGCTTTCTGACTAAAGATCAAGCTAGCTTCAGAAGTGAAAGAAAATGTTCAAGTATTTAAAATACATTATTAATTTTAAAATATTGTGATGGATCCCGGCATTTTCCCCACTACAACAATATACCACCTATCTTGTCTAGAATACATTCTTATGTAATTTGAGTTAATTTCCTGGTAGGTTTTGTCTTAGAATTCCTTAAACACATAATTCAATCTAAAATACCTCTGAACATCTACAGAAAAATCTGAGAAAAAGAAATATAAACTTTTAAAAAGCAGAAGGAAAACAATATGACCAAATGCTTTCTTACAATCTTCCAGTTTATCAAATGCTCAAGATATTATTATTAATTCCTTTTCAGAATCTTTTAGGGTGTGAATGCAGACTCTTCTATGCCAAGGGAAGGACTATCTGGGGTTCACCTCTGTATCATGCTCAATAAAGCAGGCAGCACGCTGAAAACTTTATGAGAAATGAAGCATCATAATCTTCCTATTTGCTAGGTTTTAAAAATTATATGAAGATTTAATAACTTTTCTAGACACCCAAAGCAAACCAGAGCCTTTCATCTACACTAAAGGGTATTATTACTTTTGGAAACTGCCATAAAATGAATTAGTTAAAAATCCAGTGATGTATAGTCATAGTCCTAGAATTAGATGAAAATTGAATTCATTGTCCAACCTAGACAAGAAGATTTAAACAAGGAGATATTTACTTTGGTTCTAAATTCAGAAGCTGTTTCTGAAATAAAGTGAAGTCAGTATCCATTTTCTACCACTTTCTCATCCAAATGATAGAACAAGGAATTCTGTCTTTGATGACCAGAAACTGAGAAATCAATGAAAGATGAGTGATACAGGATTGATGGAAACAGAAAATCAGAGTGCAGGGGTAGACTTTTACAAAAGCAAAGAGCTACCCATGAGTATTCAAACCTCAGAGGTGTCAGGTATGAGGTGCCTAAGGGGATCTTGGAGCCCTCAGTGGGAGGTACTCACATCAAACTCATTTCAATGATTACCTCCTGGGAGAGAGATTGGAGATAGAGAAGGTGATATCAGGGGAGTTTTATTTTAGCTGAATTGTTAGACTTCTTTACAATGAGAATGCTATTATTACTCATACACTTATGTGATTGAAAATTTTCAAGAAATAAACAACAAAAAAATGAGTATATATAAAATACCCTTTGTGTTTGAGGCATGAAAACAAATTTCCAAATTCAAGACTAAGTCATTATATGAAAAACCTACCTCTGGGGAATATTTGCATTTAGGTTTAATCCTATTATATATTCGAAGGCAGACATTCTTAGTTCCTGACTTAATGTCTACATTATCATTTGTGCACAGAGGAAATGCATCATTTTCCCCCATTTTATCGCACTGAAACTATAAGCCAATAAATTATTTCCCAACATAGATACAGGAAGAAATCTGACTCAACAAAAACAAACATTTCCTACTTAAATTATTTAGCATTCTGCCATGTTATTTTTTAAAAGGCAAGAAAAGACACTTAATTATGCCAAACATTTATATAAAACTTTCTTTGATGCAAACTTACAAAAGACTCATCTGAACAGTTTATCAACATCACCACAATTCCATTTGGAAGATGCAGTTAACCATTCAAACTACATAAAAGGGAGTGATTCACTCATACAAATACGTTCTTTACACATCAGAGGGGCCAGGAGCCTAAATAATGGAACACTATGTAAGTGAATAGGAAGTGGGCAATGATTTTTTGGGGGGGGGGCGGAGGAGGTGGTATTTGTTTTTTTTTAACAAACGGAAGGGCAGTTTGGAAAAAAATGGTTGGCAAAGCAACCATTCATTAAAAATGGACAGGTTTGCTAAGTAAAGGATGTAGCCAAGATAAACAGTACAATTTGGAGACAACTTTTTGAGACACCACACCTTGAACGAAAGATATGTACTCATTTCTGGATCAAATTAGTTATTTCTGCTTCTACTTATAAAGGAGTAATGGGAATCAGAATTACCCTCCTACCTGAAACAACAACAGCCAAGATACATGAAACAACCATTTTCTTTCTTTCTTTCTTTTTTTTTTTTAAGACTGTATTTATTTATTTATTTGTCAGAGAGAGAGAGTACGCACAAGCAGAGAGAGAAACAGGCAGGGGGAGAAGAGACTCCCTGCTGCGCAAGGAGCCCGATGCAGGACTTGATCCCAGGACCGTGGGATCATGACCTGAGCTGAAGGCAGATGCTTAACCAACTGAGCTACCTAGATGCCCCATAACAACCATTTTTCAAGATATAGTGAACTCTGGATGATGGAAACAAATGAGATGTGTCCTATGTATAACCCAAATCCAGGCACACCGGTTTTATTGTGTTTTGCTTTGTTGCTCTTCATAGATACTGCATTGTTGTTTGTTTATTTTGTTTTTTACAGATTAAAAGTTCCTGGCAACCCTCTCTTGAGTAAATTTATGGCCACCATTTTTCCAACAACATTTGCTCACTTCGTGTCTCCAAGTCACACTTTGGTAATTCTTGCAATATTTCAAACTTTGTCATTATTATTACATTTGTTATGGTGATCAGCGATTAATGATTATGACTCAGATGATGTTTAGGACTTTTCAACAATAAAATATTTTTTTAAATGAAAGCATGTACATTGGATTTTTTTTAGTCATAATGTTATTGCAACTTGATAGACTACAGTATAGTGTAAACGTACACTATATGCACTGTGAAACCAAACAATTCTTAGACTTGCTTTATTGCAATATTCACTTCATCCTGGTGGTCTGGAACCCAACTTGCAGTATCTCTGAGTTATGCCTATATTGTCTCAAGAGTGTCGGCAATCCATGGTGCAGGAAGAAGGGGTTATAGAGACTCCCTGAGTTGAGGAAATGGAGCTGAGAATCTAGGCAGACTCACACAGGAGTACTAGAGAAAAGAGAGCTGCAGAAAGAACTCTGAAGATCTGCACAGGGCCCCTTCTGAGTATTCACCTGAGTACTGATCAGACCATGCGTGTAAGGAATCTACCCAAGGTTGAGGAAAGAACAACTCATGAAGATTAAAGGTAATGATGACCAGCACTCTCTCAAGGCTGGAATAGTACTTACTCCCACGCCAGACTGAAAAAGCTCACTCATGGGATACTGGGGAGAGTAAACAAAAGGTGTTGTTTAATGGGAAATAATCAACAGTAGGCTGAACACCACTGTGGTCTAAAAGAATTATCTTAATAGCAAGACCCCAAGAACTAAACAGTTTTTTAGTTACTTTACTGTGTCCAGAACAAAGTCAAAAATATTGGAGTAGAGAAATATCCACCATCCAACAATATAATATTTACAATGTCTAGTATTCCATCAAAAATTACCAGATTTAGGAAAATACAAAACATAATGAGGAGAAAAATCAAGGAATTGAAACTGACCCAGAACTGATACAATGTTAGAATTAGCATACAAGGACATTAAAACAGTTTTCATGACTATATTACATATGTACAAAAAGTTAAGTAGAGACATGGTTATATTAAAAAAAAGACCCAATCAAACTTCCAGAAATAAAAATTACAATATATGAGATGAAAAATCTTCCCACAAAGAACACTTCAAGCCCAGATGGCTTCACTGGTGAATTCTACCAAACATCCAAGGAAATAATACTAATTCATTATAAACTCTTATGGAAAATTAAAAGAAAATTGAATGTCCTAACTCATTTTATGAAGACAGCTTTACCCCAACAACAAAATCAGACAAAATCATGAGAAAAGAAAACTACAGATCAATATCCTTCATCAGTACAGATGCCAATTTGGACTGAATCCAATAATATATGCAAAGAACAATATTGCATGACCAAGTGAGGATTTGATCACAGGAATGCAAGTGGGGTTTGATCTTTTGAAAATTAATCAGTGTAATTCACCATAATAACAAACTAAAAAGAAAAATCATATGATCATCTAAGGGGATGCAGAAAAAAAAATGACAAAATCCAACATACCTTATTGATAAAAACTCTCAGCAAAATAGGAACTTTCTCGATTAGATAAAGGCCAACTATGAAAAGCCTATAGCCAATATCATATGTAATCACGAAAATCTAAATGCTTTCCCTTTAAGATCAGGAACAAGACAAATTTGGCTGTTCTTGCCCCTACTTTTCAACATTGCCCTGGAAGTTTTAGACTGTGCAATAATGCATTAGAGTAAAAAGGAAGAATATTGTGATTATCTTTGTAGAAAATCCAGAGAAATATATAAAAAGCTATTATAACAAACAAATTTAGCAAAATTATAGGATTCAAGATCAATACATCAATTTTATTTCTATGTACTGGCAACAGACAACTGGAAATTGATGTGAAAAAAGCAGTAGTGAAAAAAAAAGAATATTTATGGATAAATCTAAAAAAAAGATGTCAAAGACTTGTACACTGAAAACTACAAAATATCACTGAAAAATTTAAAGAATTAAATAAATGGAAAGATATGCTATGTTCAATATTTTTTAAAGTGTACATTTTCTCCAAATTCATCCACGTATTCCACACAATCTCAATCAAAATCCCAAATTCTTTGTAGAAATTGATAAAATGTTTCTAAAACCCCAAACTTGGGCTAAATGACCCAGGAGACTGCCTGGCAGAAGCACTCAGGCTCTTAAAAATTTTGCTGGGAAATGGATTACATTGTCTCTCTTACATTTCATTGTTCAAAGCAAGACACATGTTCCAGCCTTACAGAAATGGGGGAGGAAGGATGATCCTTTTGAAGGACGGGGGTCATTAAGAAAAGACAGATGGGAAGGGAATATTTTGACAATGTTACAACCTACCACAGTACTAGAGTCCTCTCTTGCCAGGTTCAAGACATTTTATGTGGTGTGTTACCTGGATTACTTCTTTCTTGCCCCTAGAGATGACTGGATCACTGTGAATGATCCCTCAGATGCCATAAGGAAGAAGGGCTCTTCATTAAATAAGCCAAGGATCTCATCCAATGGGACCACTATGGTTTTGGACCGCAACAGAGAATCCCAAATCTGCAGAGAGGACACAGCTCCCCTTTAGATTCAGATATGGAAGACTCCAAGGGTGAACATGATCAGGCTAAAAAACTCTCTTTCAAAGCAGTACTTCCAAAAAGTGAGAGCTTTTCAGAACTATTCTGGCACTACAGTTGGCTGCCTTGCTTCTGTTCTCTGGATGACCTGAGACCACCAGGGCCTTGCCAAGCCCTGTGCTGTTTCCATGGCTTGGACCCACCTGACTTCTGGAAGCAGTTACAGTTTTCATCACTTGCTTGACCAAAACCAGAACTTGCTACAACACAAACATTTTGAAAAATCCTCTAACCCAAAGATACCTTTCAGACTCCAAGAATTTCGTGGAGGAAGGAGAAAAAAGGGAAAGGTGTGGAGCCAAGTTATGCTTTTTACAAAAAGAGCAGTTATATAGATATGAAGCCATTTACATTTCTTCTATCTGCTTTATCTCTCTCAGTAATTCAGCTGAAATATCGTGGCTACGTAATACTCAGTTTAATGAGAATAGTAATATTTATTCAACTCCCAGCAGAGATTTCCTCTGAATTCTCTTCATACTTGGCTCATTTCACTGCTAAAGTCGTACCCTGCATTCTCTTACGTAATAGGCAGGTCTAGTGCACAGATGTTTACTTATAAGTTATTTACAGATCTGCACTCACCCTCAAACCCTGTCCTTTCCCCACAATAGATTGTGGTATCCTCTTGGGAGCAAAATCCCTATTCCACTACTCTGGGTTTCCAGCCCTTAGCAGAGTTACACATACTTTTAAGATATTCATTAAATGTATGAGGACTAAATTATCTAATGTTATAAACACTGCTTATCCGCACCTCATAAAATGAGGTATTTTATTTAGGAAAATGTTTCCAAATCTCCATTTGTCTTCTTCACATGACACTGCTGAGATTAAACAGGACTATGAACATTCCCCATGTATATTTTTCACAATATAAGCTATCAATTAAATGTTGATCTCTAAGAAACACTGTCTGGGATAGAGTCATTAAGTCTAACAAATATAGATTTACTGAATTCCTCTATATGGGGTTTTAGTGTGTAAAATCGTATAGCAAAAATATACTTACCAAATGCAGTTCAATAAATTTTGATCCTATGTTATGATGAGAAGACAGAAAAATTCTAAAAACGCCTGTTTGTTACTTACAGAGCAATTACATTTTAAATGATCTGGGTAGGTCTCAGAATGTAAATGCTAACCATAAGTGAATTAAAGTTTCCTTAGAGAAATTTCAACTAGTCAAAAAAACTAAGGTAGATTATTCTAGTTCGTTTAGTCATTTCAAGCATGAGACTTTCAGTTGAGCGGCAGCCCCAGTTGTAATCAGATATCTGATGCTTCCATTATAGTCATTTTATCTTGGTTGGGTTTCCTAGAATCAGAGCCTGAGATGAAGATTCTTAAGCCTGTGATTTCTGGTGGAGAGCTCCCAGGAGAAACTTGTAAGTGAGTGAGTGAAGAAGGACAGGTAGGGAAGAAGCTAAGCAGGGCGCCTAGGTGGCTCAGTCGGTTGGGCATCTGCCTTCAACTCAGGTCGTGATCCCGGGGTCCTGGGATCGAGCCTCACATGGGGCTCCCTCTCCTGTTACAAAGTAACTGATGGAGAAGGCAGTAATATAAAAGATTTTGGGTAATATGAGGAAGCCAGTTAGAGAAGATCGATTTGTTATAGATAATAGCAATAACTCAAGCTTGAACAATCAAGATCTTACTGTACTCCATAGCGAGTCCGTACACATTGATGCTTCTTAAGTCATATGTCCTCATTTAAAAAGCCATCTGCATTACAAAACAGCACAATGTCATTTATTTCCAAATGGTGGAAATTTGAAAATAGCACTTATAACAGCTACTTTTAAGAAATAAATAACAGTACATAGAAACTCCTTATGTAAGCTTCCCATTGATTGTATTTCCTGGGGACACAATGGTTTGGGTCTTATCCACTTCAATGCTTCCTATCTGGTTTTTAATCTCAAAACCACACAGCGAGCTTCTGCCAGTTACAAAACCATTATTATTCAACGTAAAACAAAACAATACACCATACAAGGCATCTAAAGTTAAAGAGAGAAAAGATATAAAAGTGGTGAGTCAGGCACTTAACTGGGAATTCAAGAGTGCTCTATATTACGTTCTTAATGAAAAAATTGAAATATCAACTACAAAAATCAAAACAAAAACCTCTCCATTATAGATGACTAATCTGGTAAGAGATTAAAATGTGAAGGAGTGGACTAATTTTCAATTAGTTAAAATGCACTGGCATTTTAACCACCCCTAATGGAACCCTTTGTTGAGTTAGAAGTATCCTGCATGATTACAGTAGGTCTATTATTCAAGCCTGTGAAAACTCTGAGAATTTAGGTTTAAGATATAGTTAGGTAACTGGGTGGGACAGAAAACAAATGCCAGCAACAATAGCATTCTCACTGGCCTGGAAATGCTTGAGGCATTTTATTTTCAGTATAAGATACTCCAGAGAATTTTATGCCTACACTAAAAATAATTTTTCTAACTCCACCCAGTTTTTTCCCACTTGACACGTACAGTATAAACATTGAACGTGTTGACATTTGCATTCAATTCAGTAAAGTTTGATTTCTATATTTTCGTTCCTCATTACAATGTAACATTGAGGGGAAGGGGGTTAATAACAACAGAAAACTTCCTAAAATAGCTACTATAACAAAATTTCCATTTACTAACAGAACATTGAAACATCATGTTATCTGTCATTAAAATGTTTCTTTCTCTGCTACAAATTCAAATAAAATTAAATCTATAATAAGTTAACATAGGACTAATTCATCCTACCAATCCTATTTAATATATATTTACAAATATTGTTTTTAAGCAAACTTTTCTAAGACTGATTTTAAAAGCATTTCCAAACCATTCCACATGTTCTAGGGTTTATGGCATATAATCAATATTTTGGATTGTTAGAAAACTTTGCAATTCTTCCTCTTGATTTGGTGCTGGAAAAAAAGTACTGCTAAAGTTAAATCAAACCCGCATTTCCTAAGGCCTCACTGATTTAATATCCCAATGGTGAATTAAAGATGGCACAAATTCCTGGACACACCTCCAGTGGAAAGAAGGGGTTTATGTCTCCTCCTCTTGATTCTGGGTGGGCTCTGTGAGTGTTCTGACCAACCGAATTTAGCAGAAGTGAGGCTGTGCCAGTTTCTGGGCCCAGGTCTTAGGACATTAACAGCTTCCTTTTCCAGTCTTCCAGAATGACTTTTGAACCACAGGAAGTCCTACTACCCTGACTACCCAGAGGTCGCCATGCTTAGAAAGGTCATGTAAGAGACTCCAGAGGAGGTCTGAGACCGGGGAAGCAGAGAGATGCTTGACCAGCTCTAGCTCCTCCCAGTCCCTGGCTCAGTATGGAACAAACATTGTGCAGCTGAGACAAGTCTTATTGACCATTGTCCATGGCCATGATGATAACAGTGATAAAATGGTTATTTTAAGACTTTAAGTTTTAGAGTAGTTTAGTATCCGCCATAGATAACCTAATACCTGCATCTTGGTTTTTCTACTACCCCAAGATACCTCATGTGAGCTCTTTGCTCTTCAGTGTATTCCTCCAAGGTCAAGGGAGGGTTTAAATAACACCTTTGTAGGTTATGAATCTGTGAGTTTGGAGTAGAGACAAGACATCTACATTTTTAATACTTTTCATTGTGATTGAGATCCACCCCAACATTGGAGAATGACTGGTATAGTGGAATAAGTAGGCTCTGCCACTAATTAGCTGCGCTCATTCAGGCCCAGTTTCACCTGATGAGGCCCTATGGCTCTGATCTGTGCCACACTCTGGCTAATGACTTTCCCAACTTACCTTGAAAGAATCTGAGACAATAAAATTTGTATATGCACATAATGGATTTCTGTGTGACTAATGAATCCATAGAATGCCACTATCATCACTAAACCCTGATTCTTAATAAACATCTGGTATGCCCAGTGATTATCTTAGATCCTAGGAATAAGAAATATTAAAGTATGTTACATTTTCTGCCCTTAAGCAGCTTACAATTTATATGATAAGTTAAAACCAATCAAAAGCACAAAAACAAAGGGAAACTTTTAAAAGATCACTTTATTGAAAAGCTTCTCCCTGCCCCCCTTTGCAGTTCCTATCAAAAACCCAATAAAAAGAAATGAGATTTGGGTTGGACTGATGGAGAAATACACAATTAAATCTATTCCTTTTATGCAAGTTCTGTGTTTGGATGAATCCAGCCTAACAGAAAGCTCCTGATGTGGACCATGTGCCTTTGTCTCCTATACAATGTTCTATTTTACAACTATGCCTTTCATTTGCTGGGAGACTTGTGTTCTCAAGTTTGCTGGAGGAGTATGTGAGGCCTTGCCCATCGCATCAGCCAGTACCCATTGAACAGCCTCCTGTGCAATAGCAATCTGACAGAACTAAGTGCTTGTTTTCAAAAGTCTTCTTCCCTGTGAATCACTGGTAAGCATCATCCTCTCAAATTCCTCTCTCTTCATTTTGACTTCCAGAAAGCTCAGGGCCATGTAACACAATCATAAGAACATGTATTCACTTGAAACTATTTCTGAAGTGTCCTCTTGTACCAGGCACCATTTTCAAACCTGGAGGAGGCAGCAGTGAGCAAGTTCAACAAGACTTGCTCTCCTGGAGGTGGGATTTGAACTGGGGAAGAGAGGTAACAAAACATAAATACAGAAGTGATACAAGAAACTACTTGATTTTGATAAAGCCTCAGATGAAAATAAAGCAAGGGGAGCTGACAAAGATGACTAGAAAGCCATTTCAGACCTGGGGGGTCAGTGAGAGCATCTCAGTGAAAATGCTATCTCGAAAGAGACATGTGTGACAAGAAAAAAGCCATCAAAAGACCTGGGAAAGTGTCTGTTCTAAGAAAAGGGAAAAGCACATGTGTGGCCCCAAGATGCAAGCCCTCATGGCTGTTGGGTCTGTGCACGTGTATTTTGTTTTCCTTGCTCTTGGTCTCCTAATATATTTGGTTCCAATTCTTTTTTACCATTATTATATTGTATATACTTTGCCTCGCTTGTCTCTGATCCTTTAGGGAATGAAGCAGGACAGTCAAAAGAATTGAATGGTTTAGCAAGATACAGTTCTTCACCTGAAGTGTGATAGCATTCTGCAACAGTGTTTACCTAGAACATTTTAAATTGCATATGTGGCTAGCTTTATATTTCTCTTCATCAGTATTCTAATCTGAATTCAAATCAAATGCCCTAAAGTTGCTTATAATTTTAAGGTATTGACTCAATGCTTTTAATTAGGAGGACCCCAAAGAAGACCTGTTTGTTCATATACTTATGATTTGAGTCAGGGAAAGGCTAACCAGACAAGTTACTTGGCTGACATTTAGGAGGATGTTACTGAACAATAAGTCACTGTAAACAAACAAACAAACAAACAAAAACGTGTTCTGTACATTGACTTTTGAGGACCAATTTCATATGACTAATGTTAACTGTAATGATTTGATAAAAACAATGTGAAGCTGGTATGTTAGCATGTGGCATGTGATTAATGAAAGTATGCAAATCTATGTGCATTTATAATGTTCATATGAGTGCCACATTATGGGGTAGAACAGATTAGCTGTGGGAAAGGATGAAATAATCAGGAAATTGTATGCTAAAGATGGACGGTCCATCAATTATGGAGTCCTATTCTATGCCAGGTACTTTGCACCCATTAGCAACAATATTAACTGCAGGTGGAATTATCCTCAGGGTATGACTGGAGAGACCGAGGTAGGAAACAAGAGTTAAAAAAATGTCAGGGGTCACACATTTAGGAAAATTGGATCAGTAAACTCAGCAGAAAACATATATGGAAGGTTCTCTCTGGATGGAATACTGTATGAGGTTTCGTCTCAAGAAGGTTAGAATAGAATTGGGAAGAGAAGAAATATGTTTTTATTTATTTGAATTTAATGCTTATTAGGTAGGAAAAGGGGCTGGTATAGAGAATTGTGCATTCAAATAATGCTGGCCCAGTTAATTAGCAAAGGCTCTGTTAGCCCACCTCGTTTCTTAGTTTCCATAGGTGACTAGAACCATAGTAAAGATTTCAGATGAGTGGAGAGAAAATTCCTCCCACATTTTTCCCCACCATTTCCCCACCCCCAAACAGCTCCCCTCAGTTCAGCAGAGATCTTTAGAAAAAGAGGCAAAAAGAAAGGGCTGCCTGCCCTGCGTACACCTGTCACATATCCATTGGCCATTACACTGTGCTTCACGCTTCACATTCTGTGACTTTCTGATTATGTTTTGAGCATAAGTTTTCAAAACCCACTTTATTACGTGCAGTCTCACTTGGCAAGCAGTCCGCATTTATGCATTTTTTTCCAATATATAAAATTGAGCGCTTTGTAATTAAATTGCTTTTTATTTTTCTGAGTGAAAATGAGAAATGCAAGCAGCATTCTCAAAAATGGAACACATTTTCCTATACCTGAGACTGTATGAGATTGAGTGGACAGTTAAATGGTTTTGAAAATATTGCTCTTATTACTTTCAATAAGGGGGATATTATGTTATACAAATATGTTTTTTGAGAAATATTCTTTTTTTTAAAGATTTACTTATTTATTTTTTTTAGAGAGAGAGCGGGGAGGAGGGGCACAGAGAGAGGGAGAGAGAGTCACAAACTGACTCTGTACTGAGCGCAGAGCCCGACGTGGGACTCGATCCCACGACTCTGAGATCAGGACCTGAGCTGAAACCAAGAGTCGGACACTCAACCAACTGTGCCACTCAGGCGCCCCAAGAATTAATCTTTTTATTTAATGCTATAGGTTAATGGGTATGCTACTTTGTGAAGCTGGACAAAAGACACAAATTTTATCCTCGGCTCACAGAATACAGATTTAAAAAAATGTCCTTTAAGCAGAAAATAAATTGAGCTACAGAAAAACACAGATTTTATTAAACTATGAGTAGGTGACATACTGAATTTTTTAAGCTATGGATGTTCGTGAAGATTCACATCACTATTAAGTGATTTTTAATTCTAAACCTGCAAGTTTTCCTGATATTTAATAGTTCTTCTTTCACAAAGAGGAAGGAATATTTAAGTAGATGCCAACTCCAACTTGGTAAAATCATTATTCACAGAAAACATTATTCATAGAAAAAAAAATCATTATTCACAGAAAGCATTGACTTTCAGTTGCTTTCATTATCTGTGAATTTAGGATCGAAGAACCAATTCAAATTATTTATTTGTTTAAGTGCTTACTAAATAATATTCAGTGTGATATTATCAAGGTGAAGGATAGAAAAGAATAAAGAAGGCACACACAATCTAGTGGGGGAAAAAACAACTTGTATATAAAAATAGTTCCCCTCCAAAATGGTAACTAAGGGCTATTATATATGAACTAGTTTATGATTAGTTTTGACAAAATTAACTAAATGGACTAAATTAGGCATACAGCTAAGGAAGAACAAATATGAGATGTTTATTAAGCATTCAGTTTGGTAAAACTAAATGTAACCATGGACTAGTGGCAAATAGACTAATTAATGCCCTACTTTATAAATGCAGGACAAATAACACACAAATAATCATCTGTAAATAAAACATAAAATGGAAGCCTTCCCTTTTGCAACACAGGTCACACCCAAAGGCTATAATCTGTTCACACCAAAACTGCCTAAAAATTGCTGGCAGATCCAAGAGCACCTTTTCAAGGAGAAATATCCCTTTCTTGGTGATCTCCTTTGGAACAACTGCTCCCCACTCCCGCCTCCCTCCCAGTTACAGGATTGATGTTTTTCCCATGTTTCCAGTTTGTTTCCTATTCTCTTCATTCCTTGAACTCGCAACTCTCAACCAGCCTTGTGTGGATATTTTTCTGTTTACTTTGTATTGCTGGATATGAGTTGAATCTCACTCTTGATTTTATCCTCTACCCAGCTTGGACATTAGATAATGTCCACTCATGCCCCAAGTCATGCTTATAGAATCTTTTGGTAGGGCTTGACCCTGCTGGCCTCATAAGCCATGTCGTAAGTTTGCCTCTTTGTATCTCTGAGCTTCTTTGAATTACCACCTAGACACCCTAGAGATGGGGAAGGCTATTCGTCTACCCAATTTCTCCTCTATTTCTTGGCTACTCAGAAAACCTCTAGAAACCGATGTCTAGATAGTTCACCCACACCATCCTATGCTAGAGCGCAGCTCAGGGGACACCTGTCCCCAGAAACCCCAGAAAGAAGACATGACAGCAGTGAAGGTGCTTTGTAGCGATGGACTGCTATCAGCAGGACCTGGACTATTGTTGGGTCTAACACTGTTTACTCCACCCACATTCAACTGTAGCAAAGATGGGGAATGAAGGAACCATGAACACATTAACACTATCTTTGTGGGTGCTAAGGATATGAAAATGAATAATATACGGCTATGTTGTAAAAGAATCTACTGTCTAATAAGATTTGTATATCTCTACTGTTTTATATTAGCGGAAACCGAGATTACAGCACACACCATTTCCTTCTACAACTTTCCAGTGTCAGTTAATAGCCATAGATTTTATAATATCAAAACATATATAGCATGGAAATTTCTTCATGTAAGCTAGTGTTTTGCAAGTTCTTCTGAGTTTTAGAAATATTGTATCTTCTGTGATATGTTTTGGTGCTATCTTATTGAGAGTACACTGCATTTACCTATAATCTAAATATCTAAATTTTCTAAAAATCATAAAAAAATGTTCATATATAAATGTATAATTTGATGGCCTACATATATTCTATAATGATGTAATTTGTTGTCATTTAGCATTCTAAAGCAAATAAGATAAAATAAGTAAACCGAGTGGACAATAAAGTCAAGATATTAAACAAATAATGTGAATTTATTGAGCGTATCATTCTGCACTATTTTGAATATATGCACTTCTTAACATATTAACATTATTACCCCAAAACAGAGAATATTTACTTAGATAGGAATTACAAATCTTGTTTTCCACATTGAAGAGTTAATGACAACAGAAATTCCAAATAACATTTACTTAAAGAATTAGCCACGACTACCCGACCGCAAGATTAGCTCTATAAATATAGTGAAGATTTTACAAGTAAAATAGAATAAAGTTCATGAAACAAAGGCAGATAACATCCAAGCAAGTTTGAGCATTTTTAACTTACAGTGAGAATCTGCTCAAATTAACAGTTTGCAATTTTTGGATCATTACTAGCAGGAAAACGTTCTTTTCAGAATTAATATTTCATAAAACCTTTATGTTTTACATTTTGAACTTAGTGAAAATTACCAGGAAACACCATAACCCATACCCTTGAGGAAAAATAATGAAAATTACAACTATTTAAAATATGTTTATTTTCAGAACCACCTCCCTCCCTTAATAAGAATTAGAAAAACTGCTACAATTTTCCCAACATACGTAAAATTCTATGACCAAAATTAAAAATGTAAGCTATAAAGTAGCACTACATGTCTAAGAGCAAGCTTTCATATTATTTGCTCACTGTCATCTTTGTGCCATTTGTTCTTTTTTTTTTTTTGCCTATTAATGGAATGTCTCACATGTTATTTCTAGTCCTGTTCATTGGTTTTGTGAAGCCTCACCTCAAACTGACATCTTTCTTCTCTAATTATTCTTTTTTTTTTGCTCAGACTATTATGCTTTGTCACTACTTTCAAATTTTATAAGGTGCTATTTGCGTATTATTCGCGGGCTCAATACGTACGCCTTCCACAGGTTTTGAGCAGCTAACCCTTTGCAGGTGCCACTGTCCTCTTTAGCATGATGTTAGGCACAAAGTGATCCCTCAATAAATGCTGGTTTGCTGGTTCCTTTGTTTGAGTTTTAGACCAGTGATGAGGGATGCATCACTGCAGAGTAGCAAGATCAGCACCCTTGTCTCATGGTCAAGCAATTCCAGACCTGAATTCTATTTTTTTTTCCTTTTAGAGATGGGAGGGGAGGGGGGAAGGGCGGAGGGAGAGGGAGAGAGAGAATCTTAAGCAAGCTCTACACCCAACATGGAGCCCGAAGCAGGGCTTGATCTCACAACTCTGAGATTATGACCTGAGTCCACATCAAGAGTTAGACCCTCAACCGACTGAGCCACCCAGGCGCCCCCAGACTTGAATTCTTGATTCAGTTTCCTTCAGGTAAACTTTGACTCAAGAGACTTATAGCTGGAAGCAAGTGATGAAACTTTCTGGGGAAAGAAGGTGAGGAAAAGCCATGATGAAGAAGAGCTAAAGACAGATGGGAAGGCTGATGTGAAGTACTAGTGACCTGGAACTGGGTCTATTTTCTGTGTCTTCTCCCTGTTATTTTACACCTTCCCAGACGCACTGGGGTCAGTCAACAGACAAGGCTTTGCGTGGGCCGGTTATGGCTGTCTTCTTTTGGTCCTAATATCAGGCAGAGGCCCAAACTACTAGAGAGGAAAGGAGGCGTTCAATACTCACAATTACGTTGCTGTGGCAACGATCTAGGTTTGCCTCCTACTTAACAGCGTCTTTAGAAATTTGAACATGCATTGGCATGCTTGGGGATCTTTTTAAACCGTAGATCTAGATTCCATAGATCTGGATAGGACCTGAGAATCTAGATGCCTAATAAGCTTATGGGTGCTGCTGATGCTGCTGGTCTAGAGATTACTCATTAGATTCATGCCCAGAGGTTCAGATTGACTTGGTCTGAGGTGGGCCCTGAACATTTATCCTTTATGCTCTGAGAACCTGCTGCATGATTCAGAATAGAGCCTGATTTCAGAAAAACTGAAACAGATCACTTACAAAAAAAAATCCTTTTTTATACAGCGGGTGTTGAGTGGTAAGGAAATGTGATTATGGAATCTACTGGTCTATGTGTTAAGGCATTCATGCCTCATTTTCATCATTTCAAACTACTTGTCAATATAAAACTTCTTCACTACTTTGAATCTCTCTCTCTCTCTCTCTCTCACACACACACACACACACACACAAACACAGTACCATCTTAATGCAAAGCAAAATCAAATGGTCCCAGGCCCCTGTACTCAGAGTAGCCCAAGGATCCACTATATCAGACTCATCTAGGAGCTATTAAGAAATGCCAAATTTCAGTCCCCATCCCAGACCCACTGAATCAAAATTTATATTTTAATAAGATTCTAAGGTGATTTGTGTGTTCATTAAAATTTCAGTGGCAATGCTCTAATGTAGAAATTCTCTTGCACATCTTCAGAAGATTCACACTAAACCATTTGATCAAAGGGATAATTTTAATATAGTGGCCAAAGCACTTAAGAAAATTAACATTAGTGTCCAGCCAGAAGGAACGATAGGAAGGAATTCACGATTGGATTCTTTTTGTTTTGTTTCAGCAAGATAAAACTGAGGTTACACTGAAGAACAAAATACTAATTTCTCAAGGTGGTCAACAGCTTTGCTGTAGGAGGGTCTCTGTTTTCAGATCAGCTATGCTCAATCAGGCTGACCCTCTTAACAAGGAGCAAATGATTCGCTTGTGGTTTCTTTAGGAAAGAGGTGCAGAATTCATTGTGACATGTTTATTTCTTCCCTTTTTTCCCTTCTACCATCACTTTATACTTTCCTTAAATCCTGAACGCTGCTTTATTGGGAAGGTCTGCCCAGCAAACACTGTTACAAAAGTAACCAATAGCAGGGATGGGGCTCAAGGTAGAGCTTTTGACTGCTGCCAGCAATGACCATAAGAGCCTTAAATTCCAAGTGTGGCCCACAGACCAGCAGTGTCTGCGTCCCCTGGGAACTTGTTAGAAATGCAGAATCAGGCCCCAGCTCAGACCTATGAATTAGAATCTGCAGTTTAACGAGATTCCCAAGAGATTCATATGCATCTTAAAATTTGAGAAGCAGTGGCATATGACATTATGTTAGATATTGTCCCTGTAGCAGTATGGAGATGTAGCCATATGCATGATGGTAAGTCATGGAATTATTCACATAAGGTACTGCGAGTGGGAGACTTGTTCTTAAAGAAAAAAAATCATATATTCTCTACCAGTTATCCCAGTGCTACTTCATTCTGTTACCAGTTTATAACTTATATTGGCTTATCATCTTAATTGTTTTATAGACTTCATGCAAACATTGCTGCCAAACAAGATATAAATTATACTTCCTTAGATGCCGTACACCTAACCTAACTCAACCCATGTGGATGGAAATACTTGATGTATGCCAGTTATCTCAAAAAAATTAGAAATTGTGCAAGTATTCAAACTTTGTTTTTTCAAACATGGGATAAGGTAGAGAAAACGTTGCACTTGTGTTCCAGCTCCTTTTTCCCAGCTGTGTAGATTGAACACAGTTGAGCTTCTCTAGGACTCAGTTTTCTTGTTTGTAAAATTGGAATGGTCATGCCACACCTTGGGGTTTGCTGCAAGTACATCTCTTTTGCTCTTCTTTATATCTTCAGTAGCCCAGATGAGTCCCACAAAATGGTTTTTGAACAAATGAATAAAATGTATGGGAAAAAAACCTTCCTGGCACATCATAGGTACTGCATAAATATCTGTTTCTCTTCTTAATAATTTAACATTTTCCATGTAGGTTCTTTTGATTCCCAATATATCATTCCATTTTAAATTAAAATACTCAATGATTTATCCTTGTTTGTATGTATATGTATGTATATATGTATATCATGTATATAGTCTGTATATACTATATAGTGTTATATATAGTAAAAAATATATATAGTCTCTTATATAGACTGTATATACAGTCTTCTTTTTTTAGCAACTATATATAGTTACTAGATATCTACAGGCTTTTGTTTTAATCACTGTTTGATTGGCTGGCACAGGCCAAAGCAGTGTTGTACCAAGGGAGGATGAGGGTGGTCTGGCCCTATGAGGAATAGTATTCTATCACTGAAATTGTTTCAGCATTATAATAAAAAGTAGAACAATTTTGGTCACACTTACAATTGTTTTAAAATTCTTTCTGGACAATGTACCTCCAGGTTGCCTGAACCTGGGACCTCCCTACCTTCACCAATCCCTGAAGGCCCGGAAATGGCCAACTGCAGAGTCCAGCCCAAATGCAGAGTCCAGTGACCACGAAGCATCATTTGTCTGGTGCTTTGCTTGAAAGAGAAGCCTCAAATAAGAAGGCTTTATGGTTCTATAGACAGTCCCTTGAGAGGTCAATGCCCTGCAAGTTTTGATGCCCCCGCCCCTCCCGGCCCATATTCCCTACCCTCTCCCTCTCATTCACTTTTGCTGTCTCTAAATTTGTCAAGCACACTCCTCACCCAGGGCCTTTGTCCTTGGTATTCCCTCCACCTGTAATCTTCTTCTCCAAATTTCTACACGATTTTCTCCCTCACTTCCTCAGGTCTCTGCTTAAAGGTCATATTCTCAGACCACTCTTTCCATGACGTGCCATTACCCCATCCCTCTGTAGCACTCCACCCAGCTTTATCTTCCTTTATGGCATTTAGCTCTACCTGGCATTAGGTTATATCTTTACTTGCTTATTATCTATGAGAAGAGGAATTTTATTTTATTCATGGCTATGTCTCCAGCACCTAGGTCACTCCCAGGCACATAGCATGTGCTCAGTATTTGATAAATAAATAACTAAACACCATCTCCAAGTCCTGCCCCTCTTTGCCCCTTGGGACTGAGAATGAGCAAAGGTAGTTAAGGATATTCCTGCCTCGTCTATAGTGTAGACAAGAGGAGAGAATGACAAAACTCAAGACCATAGCAGACAACTCTTTAATTCAACAAGTTCTCCTAGGGGCACCAGGGGTATTCTGGAGCATGTGATCATTACTCGTTTTTAAAAATAACCCTATCGTGTTTCCATTTGAGAAGAAAGTCACTCCATTGTACAGATGAGATTAAAGTTCTACCCCAGGTTTATGTACTGCTACTGGCTCAAAAAATTGGGCTGCTGAGTGCCCAGTTTCTTCTTGGGGAATAATGACATCATGCCTTTAACTCATCTGAATCACATTTTCACCCACTGAGCAGTTCAGACAAAACCAATTACATGATGTCATTTTCTGTTTTGAAAAGGAGGCTGAGATGTGTGGATGGATATTTACTTCCCATTAGTGTACCGGAGCTATGGCAGGAAGCTTGATCTTTGTGCTAATGGTACCGTTGAAATGATAACTAACAAGGCTGGGCTGTCAAAATCCATTTTCTAGCTATGTGTGATGTTTAGTTACTCAGTCTGACGTTGTAAGGAGATTCAGGAGATATATAAATCTGAGCTGGTTATTTGTTTTGTAATTAAGAACAGATCCTTGGCTCAATAAAATTTGCCTTCCAGGAATGACCAAAACATCTTTGAACTAATCTGAAGAGAAGTTATTAAGGAAATTACTTAAAATGTTGATATATTAATTATTAGTCTGGGATTTAAATGCATAATTAACGTGCATATGTCATTTTGTTTCCTTAGGAGATCACCAACTCTATTCCATTGCTCAAGTTAATTTTAAGATCATAAATATAAAAAGGCAAATATCTGGAGATAGTTGTGGCAGAGAGAGTTGCATATTCAAAAAACCCATTTCTTCTTTTAGGCACGTGGTTAAACTGCATGTCCCAAAGATAAGATGTGCCATCGACTTCTCGCCATTGGAGTAAGAACTAAAGTGTATGTTCAAAAAAACCTTCCACTGATGACACTCAATGCTCTTTCCCTTTGGCTTGCTGCAGCCTAGCAGGATAAATTAGAAGTCTTTATTTTAAAATGACGGGCTTACAAAGTGTTAGGATTCTAGGACTGTAAATTATGACTTAAAGAAGAACAGTCCACCATCAGGGGCATTTTATAAACAACAAAACAAACTTCTATAATACAAAGGTACTGAGATTTGGGGGTTTATCTTTTACAGTTTCTAGCTCCAAAGAGGGTAATGGCCTCCCTCCTGGTTCCCTTCTTACAGCATGTCTTTATTATAATCTAGCACTTTGATCTGTCATTCTTCAATTATCCAGAATATCTGAGTGATCCCTACACGATCTCAATGATAAAGAGAATTTTACGTTCCAGAGCGAGTGGTACCTATGAAGGGAAGTTATGCCTGGGGTTCATATTAAGTTTTATCACATCAGTGTAGCTGGTTTAGATGGCTTTAACTGTTATGCCAGGGGTCAGCTTATACATCATCATCTGCCTCAGCTTAACAATAAAACTAAGTAATCACCATCACTGGTGCCATGGGCCAAAAAAATAAATAAGTAAATTAAAAGAATAATAAAGTACATAAATAAAATAAGCAAAATGAAATAAAAGAACAACGAAAGAAAAAGAACATCCTTTTGAGTTATAGGTAGTGATTTAATTCGGTCCCAAATAAATTCCACAAAGGTTTGCAAACAATAATATCTTCACAATCAAGTTATCCTTAATTTTGCCTTGAAACAAAAGTTCAACTACTTCCCCAAAATAAAACAAAAAATGAGAGCTCAATTTCATAATGAACACATTGTTAGTATCCCTAGGGGAAAAATGTTTAAATGATCAGTTTTGCATTTATTATGAACATGGAATAACTTAAAAATCTTTTCTATCTTCAACCTGAAGCAGTGGGAACTGACAAAGGCTATTTTCTGCAGTTCTGGAGAGGGCAGTAAGAGAGCCAAAAACAACTGAACTCTCAATTCCTATTTCCACAAATAGCTCCATTCCCTAGAAATTTATCAGAAAACATCAGATTTACCAAAATACTACATAAATGAGAAGATTCCCCAGAATTAAAATGGCTGCATTGAAGAAGTTCTTGTTCTAATTTAGCAGAGACAGAGAAACCAGCTAGAACACAGCCCATAAAGCCCATAGATGGAGGGCTTTCCAAGCCTGCACCTTGAAGTGTGGCCTGTGTTAAATTTAGAGTTCTTTGAAATAACATAAAAAGGCAAGCCTGCAAAATCCCATTACAGAGGAGGAGGGGGGTAATTAGGAACTCTAGTGAAAAAAATAAACATGCCAGTTTGCTAAGAGGAATCACAAACTATCTGTCTCAAATCTTCCCAGGTTTTTCCTCTTTTTGTTTAATTAATATTAATTTCCATTTGGAAGATGTCAGTTCAGTTAATTGCTACTTCTCCATCCAGCCTTCATCCCTGTCCTATTAGCACATGAGCGCTCTCTATGGCAATCCCCTTTCTTTTAGAGAAATTAATGTTTTTTTTTTTTTAACTCTTATTTTTTTTAAAGATTTTATTTATTTTTTAGAGAGCGAGCGAGAGAGAAACAGCGTGAGAGGGGAGAGGGTCAGAGGGAGAAGCAGGCTCCCCGCTGAGCCGGGAGCCCGATGTGGGACTCGATCCCAGGACCCTGGGATCATGACCTGAGCCGAAGGCAGACGCTTAACCGTCTGAGCCACCCAGGCGCCCCGAAATTAATGTTTTTAAAGCCATGCTTCCAGAGTGTGTTTTGTAGAACAAGATTCCAAAGAACGAGTACTGGGGAAAGAAAAAAGGTTTCATATTCGTGCCTGGCCCCCCTCCTGAACACTTACAGTGTTCATTTCATATTAAAGGCTCAAGGAAGCCCTTTAGTTAAGGTACTACATTCCATTTGCTGAGTATGAGGTTCCCCAAACTTATTAAGCCATACAGAAAGTCCTTTGGTATATCACCTATTAACATTCAATGGAACAGTTTGGGAAATATTTATACTAAATATGGCCTAGAAGATATGAATTAATTGCTACACTAAAACCAATATGTAGGTCGCACATGGTATCTTTCTAACTAATCATGGGGTTTGGGACACCCTACCCCAAAGTATTACAGCTTAGCATTGAACATTTTAAACTGGAGGAGTTTGAGAAAACAAGAAACAGAAAGGTTACTCTGACCTTCCCCTTGCTCTTCTCCCCTGAAGCAGGTCATAAAACTCTCATGTGAAAGATGCCCTCCCTATACTTGAAAGAAAGGAGCATCCTTATGTCTGGAGACAAAGGGATGCTCAAAAGAATTGTAACAAACAGGACTCGCCAAATTTCCCCATTTATTATACTTACCAGGGGCTCGTTGACTTATATTTCTCCAAGACTGTCCACTCATCATCAAATCTAACCTAAAAATACTCAAGCTTAACTGTTCTTTTAAGTGTTCATTTTCATATGAAGGCTCGTGTCATGTAAAACTGATATTAAATAAACTTGTATGCTTTTCTCCTTTTAATCTCTCTCTGTCACTCTGATTTTCAGATCTGGCCAGGGGCCCTAAAACGATAGAAGAAAACTCTTTCCTCCCTTTAACCAGAGGGAGAAGCAGGCTCCCCGCTGAGCCGGGAGCCCGATGTGGGA